>NC_044557.1:21813210-22123805 GCF_007565055.1 Rhinopithecus roxellana
CACACAGAACAGCTCCATCACCCACGGAGCAGCTCTATCACCCAGAGAACAGCTCCATCACCCACAGAACAGCCCATCACTCACAGAACAGCTCCATCACTCACAGAACAGCTCCATCACCCATAGATCAGCTCCATCACACACGGAACAGCTCCATCACCCACAGAGCAGCTCTGTCACCCACAGAACATGTGGGATAGGTCACAGGGATTCACAGGTGCACAGATTTCAGTTCATTAGGAGGAGTAGGTTCAAGAGGTCTAGTGTAGTTAATAAGGTATTGTATACTTGAAAATCACTAAGAGTGGACTTCAAGGTTCTCACCGTGAACAAATGGCAAGTGTGTGAAGTAAGGCATATGCTAGTTAGCTTGATTTAGCCATCCAACAATGTATACATATTTCAAAACATCATGTTTTAAACTGTACATGTATATGATTACTTGTCAATTAAAAACATAAACGTTTTTAAAATAAAACACACACACATACACACACGCACACACACACACACACACACAGTGCCACCGATGTGAAACTATCACGGGAAGGGATAATACTCTTTTCCCAGTGTATTAAAGAACCTTCTGTACTGAGATAAGGAGGAGTTCCTCGACCTTATGGAGCATGGAAATGTGCTGAAGTTTTACCTCTGCCGGATCATCAGACAGTTCATAATAGGGCACCATCAGGGCACAGATGATACCACAGAGCAACCCGAGACTTCCTCATCAATGGGGACAACGTGTGCTGCCAAGGAAAGCATCTGCACTCACATCCCAAGAATAACAACAAACCACACAGTGCGGCCAGTGCTTTTCAAATGTGATTCTCAGTTTCAGAAAGAATTGTTTCATGTTGATTTCAGGCCAAAATTGATGAAAGAAACCCCTGCAGTCCAGGTGCAGTGGCTCACACCTGTAATCCCAGCACTTTGGGAGGCCGAGGTAGGCGGATCACCAGAGGTCAAGAGTTCGAGACCAGCCTGGCCAACATGGTGAAACCTCGTCCCTACTAAAAATACAAAAAAAAAAAAAAAAAAAAAAAAAAAAGCTGGGCTTGGTGGTGCACACCTGTAGTCCCAGCTACTCAGGGAGGATGATGCAGGAGGATCACCTGAACCCATGAGGCGGAGGTTGCAGTGAGCCAAGATCACACCATTGCACTCCAGCCTGGGTGACAGAGGGAGATTCCATCTAAAAAAAAAAAAAAAAAAAAAAAAAAGACAGAAAGAAAAGGAAAAGGAAAAGAAAGAAACCCCCCGCAAATCAGAATTTCTGTTAGAGTTGACTTCCAGCCCTCTAGTTGACAATTTCTGGAGTTTTCAGTTCTTTGCCGCTGCAGTGACACACAATTGCTACACTTCTGCAAAAGCACTTCCCGAGTCTTTCTCATGGACACTTCTCTTGTTTCCATGGAAATCCCTGCAATCTGTTTGAAAATTCAGGGTCTGTCAGTGAAACAGAATTTTGTGTGGCAAACAAGGAAGGGTTTGTGTGGCCAGATCAATAGCAAGCATGGCTGGAAAAGCCCCTGGGGGTGTGCTCGGTTCCTGAGAACCTCCATGCCTGGGCTCAAGGGGCACCCTCACAGCATCTTAAAGCCTCTCCTCCACAGTGTGAGACTGTGAGGTGTCCGAGCTGGAAGGTGTCTCCAGGCACTGCAGAGAAGGTGAGATCAAGGAGGAATGGGCACTACCCCTCTCCATGCCAATGGCCTGATTGTGGGCAGCCCCAGCCCCCACCAGTATCCTCTGCAGCTGCCAATCGACCTTCATGGGGTCTGAAGACCTCTGCACCTCCGTAGCTCCTTAGCCCCATAAAACTCCTGTGTGCATTTCTTTCTGGTGTTCTCCTCTTCAGAGCTGTGGCAGGGGTCTCTGCAGACCACACTCCCTAGTGCGGCACATCACCTCTGCCTCTGCCTCCGGACTCCTGCGTTCCTGGGGGCCCTGCCCTCCCCAGGACCTCACCTGCCTCCTGCAGGGAGCTTCCCATGGTTCTCAACTGGCAAGGCTGGTGCTGCCAAAGGAAATGGACTTAACATGGAACGGCCCCTTTCCTCCAGGAACAAAGTTGACCAAAAGTCTCATTTCCCTTGCAGCTGGAAATAGTGTTCGCATTAGCGATGTCTAAGAGTGTCTGTGCACGGTGTGGCTACGACGGAGGAAGAGCTGATCAGAGCAGGGTGCTAAAGAGAGACGATGAGTCAGCCGGTCGCGGTGGCTCATGCCTGTAATCCCAGCACTTTGGGAGGCTGAGGCAGGCAGATCACTTGAGGTCAGGAGTTGGAGACGAGCCTGGCCAATATGGTGAAACCCCATCTCTACTAAAAATACAAACATTAGCCGGGTTTGGTGGTGCACACCTGTAATTCCAGCTACTCGGCAGGCTGAGGCAGGAGAATCGATTGAACGCAGGAAGCAAAGGCTGCAGTGAGCCGATGTAGTGCCACTGCACTCCAGCCTGGGCAACAGAGTGAGACTCCATGTCAGGAAAAAAAAAAAAAAAAAAAAATGGAGAGAGACGAAGAGTGGCTGTACGGCCCGTCCTGCAGGGCAGAGGCCGCGGGAATGGGGGAGCTGCTTTCCCAGCTGCAACCACAAAACTCCCAACAGAGGGATCTTGTTCTTTCTGGCCACCCTTCCAGAAAGAGCGCTCTAGAAGCAGCTCCTTACTTCAGTGAGCAGAGCAGGATAAATGATCCCCACACCTAAAATGCAGTGGGCAGGTTGGAGCCCCAGGTGTGTCAAAAGAGTGTCTAAGAACATGAGCCGAAGAAATTACCCCAAAAAAGGGAGCAAATTTAACAACTGAGAAATTAGAAGCTTTAGACTTCTATAAAATTATAGACACAAATAATATGTGGAGACATGTAAAAACAGGCAATTATTTTCCATAAAGATTACATATAAACACATTAAAAACAATATTCTGAAACCCCAATGATAAGATGAACAATTCCCAGAAAAGATACAGATGGCCAATATATAGGGAGATGCTCACTCTCAGTAGTAATCAAAGGAAAGCAAATTAAAACAGCCATTAAATCAGGTGAGGTGGCATGCACTTGTACTCCCAGCTCCTCAGAAGGCTGAGGCAGGAAGATCACTTGAGCCCAGTCATTTGAGGTTGCAGTGAGCCACGACTGTGCCTCTAAATGGCCACTGCCCTCCAGGCTGGGCAAGAACCCGATCTCAAAAAAAAAAAAGCCATTAAAAATTTTTAACTTAAGGCAAATTTACAAAACTGTTTTTTACAAATCAAATCATAAAAGTTTCATTGTGTAATCAAAGTCAGACATAGCCTGTAGAAATGGAAACTGGGGAAGACTTCCTGGAAAGCCACTTGCAAAACTGTATCCAGAGTCTAAAAGAGTACACAAATGTTCTACTCTTTGACCCGAAAATTCCACTTCTAAGGAAATTACCAGACTAATGTGTGAGGCTGTCTCCACGTCACTCTTCGTAGTGGTCCAGTAACTGGAGAAGTTTGCAGTATGCAATAAACTCAGGTTCAATCACGAGGAAATGTCCTGTAGTCAGTTTAAATGACTTTGATTCAGAATTTTTAATGACTGAGAAAATGGTCATCCTATAACGTTAAATGAAAATTCCCTATACAGGATCACGTAGAGCAACTGTGGTATATGGACAATGGTGTGAGGAAAAGGCTGGAGAGAAACCACTCATGTGTTAATACAATCTCCAGATACAAGAATTACAGGTCATTCTTACATCTTTAAACGTTTTAGTGTTTTCAACAGAGAACAAGAATTAACTCCCCGGAGAAAGAGGGTAATTTTTAAATAGCATCATACATAAGTCCCTAGTCTGATAGGAGGCACCAATTCAATTTCTCTATAAGCAAGTAGTTTTCTAACATGGAAAGTACAGAAAAATCTTGGTTATGAACCAGTAGTGATCCCAGCTATAACTCAGGCAAAATAAATCCTATGTGGTTCTGGACACGTTACGGCAGCTCCTCCCAACGCAAGGCCTAGGAGACTCCCAGGTGCAAAGCTGAAACCACAGCAGTGAACAGAGAAGAACAATAAGAACCTTCCCCTGTGACTAAAATCCACTTTGGCTTTTAGAGTTTTAACAAAATCCAAGCATTTTCTAATGTGAACATCACACTGCCACGAAGATACATGTCACGTCTCAAATGCCAGATCTTTAATCAAGAAGTAAAACCATCCCTATAGCTTCATGGGGTTTAAAAACCCAGAATATAACATTAATTTGCTCAACATCTACCTCGTATGTGTCCATGTGTACTAGGACACGCGTGTGTGATTCCCACAGAGATAGGACCCTGTCCACAGGCCCTCCTGCATGAGCACCTTTCCGTGGATGACCGTCCGCACTTAGGGACACTCCTAAGGGAGTCTTCTCCATTGAGACTTATGGGAATGACTGGTGTGTGATGCACAGGCATGGCACTCATCTGGCCCATCCCCATGGCCGAGGAGCTAGGATCGCTGCCCTGACAGGCTGGCCTTCAGGTCCTGGACAGGGCTATGACCCTGAATAGAAGGTTTCTGGAATGTCAACTTGACTGACAGTCATAGCTCCAGGGATGCATGGGTGTCTAAGTTCACAGTTCAGCTATACAGGCCGTTAGCAATGAGTATTTTTGGCATTAACAGATCACGTAGACTAGTGTGCATGTTATATTTAGAAAATATCGATATCCCTCTTTGCATGGAAACACTCCTCACCTGCCTCCTGTTGAGCTCCTAAGACAGAGAGTTTGAAGGGTGTGTTACTGAATACCCAGAAAATTCACACCAGTGTTTGTCCCTGAGGTAACAAGGGATATAAACAGACAGTGACAGAGAAGGCGGCAGCCGTCTGCGTGGAGAACAGAGCCATGCGTGTGGCATCACCACCTCTATGGGACTGTCCTGAAAGCACGTGTGATGCTGGAAGACCCTTTTCCACTGTCCGTCCATCTGCCATGCTGCCCCCATTTCCTCCCCCAGACAGAGGCTGAGCCTGGGGATGGGCTTGAAACAGCCATTCTAACAGGGACCCAAGTCCCAGGCTGGCTCTGGGCTTCCTTAATGGGCTCTCATTTTGTGAAAGTATGAAATATTCTTTAAAAGTAGAAAAGCAGAGAGAATAACTCACGGACATATTTTTACCCACTGCCCAGAATTTGTGATGTTACTATTTTGCTCCATTCACTTCAGATGCCATTTTCATCAAAAAACCCTGAAAAGGTTTTTTCACGTCTACCCTGTTTTCACTCTGCCTTCCATCCGGAGTCGGCGCCCATCCTCCCTGAGCGCTCTTTGTGCTTTTACTCCCTATGCATGTTGGAAGGCCTTTCTCAGCATACGGATGTTGTCTTGTAGGAAGGGAGGCCGTTCATCTGCGTTGAACACGCCGCGCGAGCATGCAGGGGCACAGGACACAGAGAGCAGCGGCAGGAGGTCAGCGGCTCCACAATCGCAAGCAGTTGCATCTGCTCCCCCAGCGAGGGGCCCGTCTGTTGGTGTCACATTCCGCAGGCACGCTGACCTCGGTGTCCCATTGCAGGAAAGCTACTGAAGGCTGTTTCCGGACTGTCCACGGTATTCAGTGTGGAAAGCCGACCTCCCTGCTACTTTGGCCAGGTGGTGTGTTTGCTCTCGGTACTCATTCAAGGATTATAATGATACTTTTGAGTCCTGGGAAAGACCTGCAAATCCACATGCCATACAGGAAAAACAGCGCCAAGTCCTGGCCTCATCTCCCGCACGCACGCACGTGCTGTTTTAAGGTACAACGTTCAGACGATGCAGAAGCGGCTCTTGCCACGGCAATGGAGCACAGAGGCATTTTGTTCTGTTTCCTTTCATTTCGACTGCTGTGTATTTCAAAACACGACAGCTTTGCCATGGTGGGCTTTAGCTGTGCCTGTCCTCCAACCTTCAAGGCAAAGTTCACTCTTACAGGCGTAAGGAGGAAGAATTGTGACCCTTCCCGCCCAGAAGTACCTGACTCTGGAAAGGACCTGTTGGAGACCAGGCACTGTCCCTGCCTGCAGGCGAGGCCATGCAGTGCGTCAGGCAGGGGCCAGGGAGGGAAACCGGGGTTAACCGGTCACTCCTGGGGTCCCACACCCGGTCACTGTGTCCAGAACCCTCGGGGCTGTGGCTGGACGTGCCGCTCAGACCCCTCCCTGCCTCCACAGAACGGCCACCTGGCCACACATCCCTAGAGGCCGCAGCTCAGGGGAGCCTCATGAGGAACCATTTCACGTTTTAAAAATACAGTTCCACTTCTCTCACTGCCTTCTGCTTCAGGAGGATCAGTCAGGTGTATATTCACCTGTTGAAGCTTCCCTTGGCCGGGCTCACTTCTATTTAAAGACGGTAAGTCACGCCCTCCTTCCTCCCTCCTTGGTTCTGATTCTTTGCTAGTAGTGTTTTGCTTTGTTTTTTAAACCATGTGAATTCTGTGGGGGAGGTCCTGTGTTTTCTGGGAGCTCCCTCAATGCTGTGACCTCACCCAGGGCCCTTTCTGCATTTGCCTGTAAGTTCCCCTCTTAGGCAAGTGCTCTGTGCTCAGCAGGGACCCTGAGCTTTCAGGAGCTGTCCCCCAGCCTCCTTACGATACAAGCTTGCTGGCAGCATCTCCAGCCACCTGTTCATAATGACTCTGTGTCTTGTTACAAATCGTCCTGTACCGACCACCATATCCAGCCCGACTGTACAGAAGCACTCCTGGCACTCAGGACGCGCTTCTGGGACAGAGAGCGGAACGGGTCACAGCAGGGCGGTCTGAGTGGACCTCCTCCCTTGCTGCAAAGTCCGACAGCACTCAGGGAGGTGGCGGCCTTCTGGAAGCTGCGGGGCCCCTTCTAGGCAAGCTGCCAGTGCTGGGGCGGGACGCTGGTATTGGACCAGGTAGATGCTGGTCCAATAACAACTAAAGCCAGAAGGATCAAAGGCCAATCCTGTTCTGTTAAAAGCTGACCTTACAGCAAAGAACAGAGATGTTTTTTATCTTCACTCATTTTTAAGGATTAACTAACTACAAAGTACTGTGACTGATTTTTACAAAAGTAAACGAATAGTTGCACATCTGAAGGAGTGTTCCCCTTTAAAGTACATTCGACTTGTACTCACATTTCTCTAAACATTTTAAGAGCGTCCCCTGTACACTGAGTTGAGACCAGTTGAATACAAGTGAGCGCGTGAACACACACACACACCCCTACACGGATAACTTCTCCCTGGGAAGGATGGGTGGTAACAGCTCTCCAGTGGCCGTTCTTCTGAAACACCCTTGAAGACCAGAGCCTGGCTGGAGCAACTGATCTCACCTCTCCTCCGGTTCTAAAGGCTCCCAACAGTGGGGCTGTGCGACACCTCCCCACTCATCCCCACAACTCCTACTTGGCACGAGATCTCAAGAACTGGGAGTGCCTGACAGTCCATTTGTTGAAAATGAATTGAGGTTATAAAGATCTTACACGAAGAACCCCCCCACCACACACACATACAGAATGGCAACAGCAAACATTACTTTCTCATAAATCCACCTGCCAGACAGGATGGAGCACAAAGAGAGAAGGAACAGCAGCCCGGTGGAGTGCACCAGCAAAGACGCGGCACCAGGCCAGAGCAACCGACGGCTCACGATCGATATTCCTCCTCCCTGCCACCAGCCCCGATTGGGGAAGCTCGCAAAACCTTTAAAATCACCCCAGAAAACTACACATTTTTCAAAATAGCATCAGAGAGTTTGGGAGCTTAAACTAATCCATGGATCCATAGGGGACCCATGGTCACCAGCTTGCAGCCTCTGCAAGAGAGGAAAGTGTCACATCATAACTCCGGGTGTCAAACACCGCAGAGCAAACCCAGGATCCACACGGCGCCTTTTCCGGGACAGGGAGCTCCCTGCTGTCTAACTCCGCAGAGCAAACGCACAATCCACACAGCACTTTTGCGGGGACAGCAAGCTCTCTGCTGAGTCGAACACCGCAGAGCAAACGCACAATCCACACAGCACTTTTGCAGGGACGGGGAGCTCCCTGCTGAGTCTAACACTGCACAGTGAACACACAATCCACACAGTGCTTTTGCGGGGACGGCAAGCTCTCTGCTGAGTCGAACACTGCACAGCAAAGCACAATACACACGGTGCTTTTGCAGGGACGGGGAGCTCTCTGCTGAGTCAAACACCGCATGGCAAACGCTCAACCGACACGATCCACACAGCACTTTTGCAGGGATGGTGAGCTCCCTGCAGAGTCTAACACTCACAGCAAATGCACAATCCACACAGCGCTTCTGCGGGGACGGGCGAGTTCTCTGCTGAGTCTAACACCACACAGCAAATGCACAATCCACATGGCGCTTTTGCGGGGATAAGGAACTCCTTGCTGCAGCTGCTCACTGGTCTCGGGTGGTTGCCACGCCACCCTCTCTGCAAGCAGAGGTTGTTGGGCAGTGCTGCCTACACTCTGTCAATATCAAGTAACACACCAACGTTTCCAACACTGAATTTTAGAACAGTCATTCAAGCAGCAGAAATCTTATGACTATCAACTGAGAACGAGAATTTCTGACTTAGCTTCTCGATATAATTTAGAAGTGACAAACGCAAGAGAACTGGAAGAAACAGAAACACTGAGAGTGAATTTGAAGTCATTCTATGAAAACTCTGAGGGAGGCATCAGAGGCAGCCCCATGGAGATGTGGCTCATGGATGTGCCTGGGTTTTGTCAGCATAAACGGTAAGGAGTGAGCTGAGATGAGCAGAGTGAAGGGACATCATTCGCTGGCTGCAGCGTGGCACTCGTGAGATCAACATGATGGATTTGAAGCCACATAGACCCCTCATGATTGACGCTAACAAGAGACTGTCGGTCCACCCTGGATGAATCCAGACGTGTTGGGATAGAACCCTTGCCAGTCCGCAGCATGAAGCACAGCGCCCACTTACACCTTCTCTGTAAATGCAAGACAGCACCATGCTCTTACCTGACGTCGGAAAAAAGCCCCAGAGAATTCTGACTTGAGTTCTATCTTCAGACACATACAGAATTAGCAAATTTTAAATAATTTGTTTTAAAAGTTTTTTTTTAATCTAGCAAGAACAAAACACTATTGATAGCAAAACAAGTTTATCACTTAAACTCTCTGTTTAAGGCAGTGGGCAAAAAGATGTCCCAAGAAAAACTGGTTTCACTGAGGTTGACTAGGTGCTTTTTCCATAGCGACGTGATTAAAAAAAAAGAATCAATGCAAGTCTGCAAAACACAATCATATATGTTTTCAAGTGTGTTCCAAAGTCCCCTTAACTGGAGATACAATATGAAAGATCTCCTTGGATTCAGAATAAAGAAAAAGATTTACTCTCCAATGTGACATATTTCTTTTCAATAGACAATGAGAACTTGTCGGTACTCAGTGTTTCTCCTCTTGCTGTGGCTGATGGGGAGCTCATAGTTAAATCTAGAGTGCAAATGCAGTGATAAACTCACTCCAGGTTCTTTCCTCCATATAGTATTTTAAAAATAGGTTGAATCACCCTGCTTTATGCTTTTTTCACATTGTAACTGATTCTAATCTTATTCTAAGTTAACTCAGCATAAATCATAAACAAAAAGATGAATAAGAAAATATAACATTGCATGGAATACATACTATTTTATGGATCAAAGTCACCTTTAGCTATTTGAATACAATGAGGCCATCTTAATTATGAATAAATTCTAAGATCGCTAGCATTATAAACTACACAAAGGTGTTTTTGTTCACAAAACCACAACATAAACTTGATTGCTAATCAATGTTTCCAAATAATTTAAAAGGATTTTTGAAAACCTTTAACAAGGCATCCAATTTGCTCTTGAATAAAATGTTAATGGATCATGTCAATTTGGAAATCATTTCTCTGTCCCCACATCCCCTCTCTCCCCAGTCCTCCCTCTCGCTCTCCACACCACTTCCCCGAACAGCTCGTTTGGGATATCTGGGTTTTGGTACTTCGGTTATTTGTGGAGAGGGTTTGATACAGAGGCATACTACTTTAAATAGAAGGAAGATTTAAGAGTCAGAAATTTAAGAGATTACAAATTGTAATAATATGCTTGACGAATTAGCCTACTAGACAGATTACCAAACGGAATGACTATTAACATCAGGGGAATGAGAAAAATAAAAGCAATCCCAAAGCAAATGAGACCTAATACTCCTTACATCATGTTCTGCAAATCCAGGTGAACATGCGAATTCAACCAGAAAAGGGTAAAAGTTCTCAAGTGGTTTTCTTGCTTCTAAACTTGTCAGAAACAAAATAATCTGAAAAATTAATGCATATTTAACCTATGAAAGGTGAACTGAAAGTTCCCATGCATTATGTTTTTTTAATTGTTCTACAATTCAGGGGTAGAGGCCAAAAAGTGAATAAAACTTAGCCAGTCGTTCTTTGGATTTTTTAAAAAATGAAGAGAAGGTAATGATTTTTACACTAAGATTAAAATCTGCAGTCTGAACAATGTTGGGTAATAATAATCATAAATCGTGTGCAATGCTAAGACATTTCCAAAGCATTCTGACACCTCTCATTTCACCTTGGGAAGTTCGTGGACAAGCACTACCTCCATGGGGAAACTGAGTAAAGACATCACAATGCTGCCCGGCAGTGCGAGCAGGTGAACACAGCCAAACTGGAACCACCACCGCCTCAAGCTCGACGACTTCTGCGCCAGCTCCACACACTCGAGAGACAAACACTGAAGCCCTCATCTGGTTAACTGGAAACGCAAAACTGAGCTCACTGGACCGGGAAGACGGAATCCTCTTCTGACTGGCCCGAACCCGAAGCAGCCCCTGCGGCACGTGGGGCAAGTCAGAGATGAGCGGCCGACTTGACCATGTTAGTGAGGCAGCATACAGATTCTAGAGACTAGATCACCTCTGCAGACTTCCCGTGTTAGACCCTGAGCCTGCTATGTCAGAGCGTACGCTGGCCCCGCGGCTGACGTCAGAGCTTACGCTGACCCCACAGCAAACATGAACGTGAGAGAGAGCATCATGATTTACCGTGTTAAACCCTGAGCCTGCTATGTCAGAGCTTACACTGGCCCCACGGCTGACGTCAGAGCACACGCTGACCCCCCCACGGCTGACGTCAGAGCTTACGCTGACCCCACGGCTGTCAGAGCTTACGCTGACCCCACGGCTGACGTCAGAGCTTACGCTGGCCTCACGGCTGATGTCAGAGCTTACGCTGGCCCCACGGCTGACGTCAGAGCTTACGTTGGTCCCACAGCAAACATGAATGTGAGAGCGCGCGTCAGATTTACCGTTAAACCCTGAGCCTGCTATGTCAGAGCTTACGCTGGCCACACGGCTGACGTCAGAGCTTACGCTTGCCCCACGGCTAGCACGAACGTGAGAGAAAGCGTCACTTACTTGGCTTCGCGTTCGCAACCACGGCCAGGCTCTCAGGCGGGTGAACGGCAAGGTGCCTGCTGTGCTCGCCGGCGCCTGGGCTGCTGCCATACTCGATGGCGTCCACGTGTCCCAGCGGAACGCTCCACTTTAGCAAGTACCTCTGGCTGCTCATCACACGGCTGTCATGAGAGGCGCTGAAACGACCAGAAGATGCCTGTTTTACGAATAATTACGTGGACACGTTATGGTAAGGTTTGTCCCTCAGATACTCAAGTCGGAAATTTTCCATTGCTGAATTGTAACTCTTCGGACTTTCTCACAGGAGTAACTGTGCCTCTGACTTTCTTACAGAATCCCCATTCGCTGCCATAAAGAGGTCTCGAGGTGGATAAGAGACAGTGCAGGGAAGAGCCGCACAGGGACGGATCTCCCAGAAGCGCCGGGGTTTTCCGTAAAGGCTTAAAAGGAAGCAGCTCGGTGCTCACTGAAGACTCGGAGCAAAGGTGCTCGATTCCCAGGAAGTCTCCTATGTGGATAGAGATATTCTCTGGTGGTTTCCTAAGAGTTAACTCTCAGATTCCTGCTTTACTCTTTTATGGTTACACCATAACCATTTTAATAGAATCAAATCATACCATTATACTCCATGACTAAAATATGTATAAAGTGTAGAGAAATTGAACAGAAAAAAAAAAAAACCTATGACTTATACAGCTTATTTTCTTCTTTTATCATAAATAGAACATATACGTGAAGAAACACAAAACACGTATGTACGGTCTAGTGGAAACAGCCTGCATCAATATCTGTGTAGCTGCCACCAAGGCCAAGGCTGTGACATTGCCAGCATTCCTGCAGTCCCAGGCGCTCAGGAAATCCCACCCTCCGGAATCAACCATTATTCTCACTTAGTGATCATCACGTTTTGCTTTTCAAGATATTGCTGTTAAAAATCAAAGTGTGGTAAGAATAACCAAAATGCTGGGTGCTATGCATTGGACTAAGCACCTGACTTGCTGGGAGCCTGTCTGCACCCACGCTCTCCAGTTCCCTCTTATACCAGAGCACTCTGCCCTCCATGACGACATCTAGTCCATACAGAAAGGGAAAAGAGGAAGAATAATTCAGACACATTAAGAGGAAAGACGGGTTGTATTCTGTGAATTAGACTGTGCCTCCAATTTAGTAAAAGAGAAATGCCCATGAGTTCTTACCAAAATTTCGATTCCTCCTCTTTGAATGTAAAAATCTCCATCCCTACGGAGGAGGTTTAGAATCTTAATTTCCACAGGGCTGACCAAAGGGTCCTTGGGGGCTATATGAACGAAAATGGGTTCTCATCACCTTCGGGCAGTGTCACTGAAAATCTCACACTGACGACACGTCCATGGGAAATGATTGTGACTCACCACCGCTCTTCGCAAAAAAAGAAATTCAAGCCCTGTCATCGTGGGAAAGGCAGGGGCATTATTTTAAGGAATCTAGCAGTAAGCACGGCTGAGTTACTTCTTTTTTTTTTTTTTTTGAGACGGAGTCTTGCTCTGTCGCCCGGGCTGGAGTGCAGTGGCCGGATCTCAGCTCACTGCAAGCTCCGCCTCCCGGGTTCACGCCATTCTCCTGCCTCAGCCTCCCGAGTAGCTGGGACTACAGGCGCCCGCCAGGTCGCCCGGCTAGTTTTTTGTATTTTTAGTAGAGACGGGGTTTCACCATGTTAGCCAGGATGGTCTCGATCTCCTGACCTCGTGATCCGCCCGTCTCGGCCTCCCAAAGTGCTGGGATTACAGGCTTGAGCCACCGCGCCCAGCTGAGTTACTTCTAAAGTATCCATTTTAATTCATCTTTAAAGTACACCACTTCTGTCAGTGTGAGAATTTTAAACCTACTTAAAACTGCCCAAGAGCCAAGTGTGTCCTGGCGCTCCCCAACAGCAGCCCGGGGGGGGGGGGGGGGGGGGGACGGTTCTGGAGCAGGAGTCAGCGTCAGACAAACATTGATTATGAATGCGGAAAAGACTCAACAAGGACCATTATATTTGTGCAGGGCTTTGCTGTTTACAAGGTCATTTCACTTCTATGATCTTGTCTCCCAGGGCAGGTGGGACAAGCATTCATGTCCCAACTTGACACATCATGTTGGCCAACTTGCAGGTGAGGAGCTGGGTGGATTCAGCCACACTGGGGCCGCTTCACTGAACGCTAACTTTCCAGGTGTTATGCGGAGAGGGGGGTCCTGGGACAGTTAAACTTGGAAGCCATCCTGCTAAGTGATAAACACCATTAGTCTCCACACTGTGGGAAGCACCTCATAAGATAACACCAGGGAAACGGGTGGAGACACCTTACTCTGCATCCTCGCAATTCTAAGCATCCTCTCAATTC
This sequence comes from Rhinopithecus roxellana, assembly GCF_007565055.1. Lineage (NCBI taxonomy): Eukaryota > Metazoa > Chordata > Mammalia > Primates > Cercopithecidae > Rhinopithecus > Rhinopithecus roxellana. The sequence continues at coordinate 21,826,991 of NC_044557.1, forward strand.
TAAGCATCCTCTCAAACAGCCCACACCTGGAGTTCTCCAGCTGCGACCTCCCACGGCCTCACTCTGTCAGCTCCTCTCCAACGCAGGGTGCCGCGGGCTTTGCTTCTGCACATGGAAGGCAGGTGGCCTGTGGCTGTCGCCAGGTATCCACAGTGAAGGCCGAGCCATGGGATATGAGTCAAATGAACAGGGTTCTTTCTCTTACAAGGAGCAGTATCATTAAAGACTTGTATATATATATTTTTGGACTTATTTTGTAGCTGCCACAAAGTAAGTGAGGATGATGAGAGGCAACAATGAAAATCTGTCGCTCATGGGCAGTGCCGTGTGCCAGGTGACCTGCGGCAGCTTAATGAATGTCCTCGCCTTGACCCCTGAAGAGCCCTGCAAGAGTGTACCACCAGACTCATTATTTTATGATCAACCCTATTGCACGAATGAGGCCTAGTCAGAGCAGGTAATTTTCAGAGTTCAGAGAAGGTGGAGCTGGAGTTGACACTAAGGAGTCCGACTCCTGAGGGTTGACCTGCACACCCTCGCTGCCTGGGTCTCTTAAGGCAAGGTGAGGAGGGCAGGCATATATATCCAGCCGCTGGAAAATGGGGGTGACAGGCATGAAAAATAGGGCATATTTAGTGGTGTACTGGCAAATGTTTAAAGCTGGCTCTCACTGGGAGGACAGGCTCCTAACACGTTGTGTTGGGCAAATTCCGTGGTGTAAATGCTCCCGTGTGGATGACTTCAAGCTACCAAATGTTTAGCAATTAGCTGTCAAAACTCCGGACGACAGAACGCTTGACTCGTGCAAGACATGACGAATTGCCACCATGTTCGCTGGCATTATTTTCTATAGCACCAGGAGCGTTATAGTTAATTTTATATGAATTCCCTTATCATCTACCTATATTTGGAGACCTTTTAACTTCTCACATATCCTTATCTAACTACAATATTCCATGTGTTGGAGAACGATTCTGATGTAAAACTATTTTAAGTGAAAATAACTCATTTTCTTGGTTTACAATAAATATGAATATACCCCCACTTTATTATATTTAAACATTTATCAAAAATATATTTATAGAGAAGCAGGTAAAGAGAGAATTTAAACCATAAGAAAAATAACTCTTGAATTATTTAAGAAGGTTATGAAGAAATTCAATTTAGTTTCTAGTTCCACCATCAGCCCTGTTTAAAGAGTATATAAACCTCTACGTACTTAACTTCTACTAACAGTGACTTGGTGACTTACACTGAATCTATTTAAAAATAAGCTTGCTTATTATAAGGGTTCCCTTAGTCACAGGACTAAGCTTTGGCACAAAAAACCAGTTCGGTCTGAGTGACAGAATTAACAAAGTCACTTATGTGCCCTTAGGCAAAGGTAACATGTAATGATAGGACTACTATAGAGAATTAAATGCGCTTACCGTGAGCTGACGGTGGCACACATTAACACATCATTTAACATGAAGACTCGGCGTTCTTTGGTTTTAACAATCTCTCCTCTGTCGTTGTAAACTGTTTCTATCATATCATCAGATCGAATGAGGTATCGGCTTCCACTGCTGAGAAGCTGGACATTCAAAACACAGCGCAGGGACCACAGTTGAGTTTACCCAGAAAAGAAAAAGACAAGGAAAAGTCTGGTATGGAGTCTGAGGGTGACTCTTCCAAACTAAGCGCTTTACGGAAATCGTTCCTATGTTCACCGTGACTGCACCGAACGTCCATCTGCTTCCTCACAGACTTTCACCGCACAGTCGGCCCTCCCGCGATTTAAACACAACATTAACCAGGAACAGTGAGGAATGGAAGGAATTGTTTCGTAATTTTACTTTTCCCTAAGTCAACCTAATTAAGCATAGTTCAATGACTATCTTAACTTCTCCATGTAGGCCATATTTTACTTCACTGAGCCAAACCAAAACCATCAGTTCTTCAGAAAGACGCTTTGTATGAACCAAGACAATGGCATGCGATGTGGAAGTCAGACTACTTTTTTTGTTTGTTTGTTCTGAGACCGAGCCTCGCTCTGTTACCCAGGCTGCAGTGCAGTGGCACAATCTCAGCTCACTGCAACCTCCACCCCCTGGGTTCAATTGATTCTCATGCCTCAGCCACTCGAGTAGCTGGGACCACAGATGTGCGCCACCACACCCAGCTAATTGGTTTCTTTTCGTATTTTTAGTAGAGATGGGGTTTCGTTATGTTGGTCAGGCTGGTCTGGAACTCCTGACCTCAAGTGATCCACCCACCTCGGCCTCCAAAAAGGCTGGGATTACAGGCGTGAGCCACTGCACTTGGCCAATACTTACAACAATTCAGCCCACAAGAAAACGGAGCCCTCAGCCCCGGTGGTCTGTGCTATCTTTTGATTCTAAATCCACACTGCTGCCCAGCTCTGAGCAACCAGTGAGACACCCGCCTCCCTGACTGTCCTTGCGAGTGCACGATGGGAATGATGGGAACGAGGGAATGATGAGGTATGTGCGTGACATTCAGGGTGAAGCATCATCACTCTTCCTGGGCCTCTGGGCTTGCTCTGTGCCCCACGTGTATTCAGAGGTTCAAGTGCCACAGGGAGCGTGATTTTAAATAACATCAACCATGTCAAGAATATAACTGAATACAATTTGCTGCTTATAAATGTTCCTACATAAACCATTTGGAGAATTGGGGAAAACGTGTGGCTTAAAGTGTATTACCATAAAGTTCACACAGTTAAATTACTGAATGTCATAGTAACATAAGAAACTACTCCTAATAACAAAACAAACAGTGAGTTTAGCAACAATGAATATTAGATGCAATAACTTAACACAGTTCATACAAATTACCTTCTCCCTGTGAGCCAGGGCCTTCAACGAATACAGGGAAAGCTCACAGAAAACCAGAGTACTGCTGCAGACAAGCAGTTACGTAAGCATCAAGCTGAAATGCAGCCTCGCAAATGAAATGCCACCCTCTGGGTCCTGCATCTCTTTTGGGGGTCAATACAGCTTAGCCCATGCATAGGTGAAGACAAAAAATGTTTGTGATTTTTTTTTTTTGAAACAGGGTCTGGCTCCGTCACCCAGGCTGGAGTGCAGCAGCTCAATAACAGCTGACCGCAGCCTGGACCTTCCAGGCTCAAGCAATCCTCCGGCCTCAGCCTCCCAAGTAGCTCGGTACTATAGGCATGCCACAGTGCCCAGTTAATTTTTTTTTTTTTTTTTTTTAGATATGGGGTTTCACTATCATGCCCAGGCTGGTCTCAAACTCCTGGGCTCCAGTGATCTTCCCACCTCAGCCTCCCAAAGTGCTGGGTTTACAGGTGTGAGCCACTGTGCCCAGCCTGTAAATATTTTTTTCAGCTTTAACTATTACTATCTGAAATTAGATAGTTATTTTGAAAGCAAAATTAAGCTAAAAGGGTTGCTCTTAACCTCTTGGGAGGTCCTGGATCCATCTGAGGGTCTGAAGAATGTATGAGTCTCTTTCCTAAGAAAATGCAGACAGGCTGTTAAGGTTTTACATACCATTTCCACATTGGGGTGACTCTCCCAAAGGCCTCCATCCACCCCAGTTAAGAACTCTGGGCTAAGGGAATTACTCCCAACGTTCCAAAAGATTAGTATTGCTGGATAACGACGGCTTATTAGTACAAAGCAAAAATCATTTTGGAACAGAGTTGAAGAAAACCTCTCTCAACCTTGTTTAGGTATCTTTCGTTTATGGCTTTGGCTATTTGCTTAACTTCACAGCGTTGGTCAGCATCTCTCTTTCTTTCATTTAACTTCTCTGCCAGTGTTTCGAGCTCTGTCAGGGCCATCTGAAGAGGCAGCCTGTCGGGGTGGCCTTTGGAAGTGTTCTTCAGCATGTCCTACAAGCAACAAGGGAGAGGTGGGCGGTTACCACGTGCGCACTCCCAGTGCAACGACAGTCACGTCACCTGCCAGCCGACGATGGAAAGGAGGCAGTGGCATCCGTCATCCTGGGGAAAAATAAAGTCAGTTCTGGGGAAGGGATGATGAGCTGAGTGAGTCATGACTTGGCTGAACATCTGAACAGCTTCCTTTGCAAAAACAAAATCGAAAAAATAGCTCTGTGCAATAAAGAACACGCTAAATATGAACATATCACAATCTCAGAACTGCCGTGCGCTTGGAATGATGCTCATGATGATGAGAGATTGTCCTTCTCAAGTTGAGTCAGACAGATGAACCCACGCACAGATGGGTCCAGCTACTTTCTTCAAAAGATCAGTCTCCCAATTTCCAATGTGCAGGAGTTCTGTGGTGCCGAATACTGCACCCATGGCACCAACTCACACAGCAGGATCAAGTCTCTCTCACACTGACAAAGGAACGTGATTTTAGGGCAGCAAAGATGCATGACACAATCATGGTGGGTCCATGTCACTGAACGTTCATCCAAACCCACCGAATGCACGGCACAGGGGTACATCCTCCTGTGACTGCAGCTGCTGGGCAGTGGCTGCATGGCCACGCAGGCTCCTGGTTGTCACAAATGCACTCTGGCGGAGATGTTGCCGGGGGGGAGGTGGGTGGCACTGTGCATGTTAGGGGAGGGGCAGTTGGGAAATTTCTGTACTTTCCACTCAATTTTGCTGTGACCCTAAAATGTCTCTTAAAAAGTCGTCTTTAAAAAAAGGGAGTTGAGCTACCTCTTCTCCCAGTTAAGGTTTCAGATAAGCACAAGGAGGTCAAAGGGAGGGTATGTGGCACAAATCAGCAACAACTGCCAGCAAATAATGACGCACTGCTGTCAATCACAGGATAAACTTTAATAGGCAATAACAAAAGGACACTTTCGGCCGGGCACGGTGGCTCAAGCCTGTAATCCCAGCACTTTGGGAGGCCGAGACGGGCGGATCACGAGGTCAGGAGATCGAGACCATCCTGGCTAACACAGTGAAACCCCGTCTCTACCAAAAAAACACAAAAAATTAGCCGGGCGTGGTGGCGGCGCCTGTAGTCCCAGCTACTCCGGAGGCTGAGGCAGGAGAATGGCGTGAACCTGGGAGGCGGAGCTTGCAGTGAGCCGAGATCACACCACTGCACTCCAGCCTGGGCGACAGAGCAAGACTCCTTCTCAAAAAAAACAAAAAAAAAACACAAAAGGACACTTTCGTCACCTTGGTTTTATGCAGGGCCTTTTGTTTCCCGGCTTGTGTTCACATTTGACACGCTGATGTTTGCTGAAGGGGCAAATGTGAACTTGAAACACTTTCTCAGAATTAAATATGGTTCTGCAATGGGATCTCAGGGACACGGGGAGAGGAGCTTCACACACCGGGGCCTGGCGGGGGTGCAGGGTGAGGGGACGGAGAGCATTGAGACAAATACCTAATGCACACGGGGCTTAAAACCTAGATAACGGGTTGACAGATGCAGTAACCCACCATGGCACATGTATACCTATGGAACAAACCTGCACATTCTGCACACGTATCCCAGAACTTTGAGTGAAAACAAAATGTGGTTCTGCATCTTGCCTACCAACTTTTACATGTTTATAGGAATATTAGCAGTCATGGAATCCAACAGTGTGCTTTTTAAACTTTTTTTTTAAATCTGGAAAGGACGCTGCATAAATGATCAAATGTTTCCAGTTTGTAGTGAATATAAACAATTCTATACATTTGTTTCCTATGAGTCACAACAAATTCTATCAAGGCAAAAAAGAACAATCTTAACACTAGTTCTGCATCAAAACTGCACGCTGGCGGTGGCACCAGGGACTCGGCGTGCGATGGAGACAGCAGCCGGCACACGGTGGAGTCCAGCATGCTGTGGGGCCGCTGAGCACAGCCAGGAACATCTGCTGGGCCGGCAGCCTCCCGAGGAGGCCCAGGGAAGGAGAAAAGTGAAATTTCTCACTGCTGTTGTTACCAGAAATTGTTACTTATCTTTGCACAACAACAGAGAGAAACAGGTAGCTGGGATAAAGACAGACAAATGTCACACACGGCTGATGGATGTTTCCGGATCCATGGGAGAAACTGACAGTCCCAGCAAAGCCAGGGTGAGCCAGCTTCACTGCCTGAGCCAGGGGACAGCTGTGGCTTCACAGCACCTGTCTTAGAAAGAAGGTCTGGGAGCGCTAACCAGGAAAAATGCAGGCAGGACCGGAAAGTAGAGACCAGGAGAGTCACTGGGAGGAAGGGGACAGAGGGTGTCCAGGCCCCTCACCACTGTGTCCCCATCCACCTACACACAGCACACGGACCACAGCAGAAGGCAGGAGGGAGGGTATGTGCTTGTACCTGCTGACTCTCTGCAGCCCATCTCCTTGCCCAATCCCAGGTGCCCTGAGCACCCACACCTGAGGCAGGGCCCCTGAGGCACAACCGCGTAATGACCAGATGCAGACACCACCTTGTCTCCAACTGTGCTTCTTCCAAAGCACGTGGACCCACCTGCTCCCCTCCGAGAACACTCTAGGATGCGCCAGCGTTTCATCAAATGTGGGCAAAAAGTGTCCCTGAGGGAAACTTCTGGGCACATCTAGGACCTGCAATTTGTTTTTTCAGATCAAGGCAAAGACCATTTTCTGCTTCGGGGGCAACAAACCCTGTGTGGGAAATTCTAAGGAGGGTCTCTTGAGGCAAGGAGGGAGGAGGACGGGCACAGCTGTGTGCACACTGACCTACGTAACTGCTGGTGATGATATGGAAGAGCACGCTGAGTCTTTCTAAATGCAAGTCTTTTGACTTAAACTCAGAATTCCAGTTATGTAATAAACTCAAGAATTTGGGTGTCAAAAGGCGGATGGAAATGTGGGAGCTGCTCGGGTTCCTCAAGATCCCGGTAGAGGCTTTTCCCTGCGGTTCTCTCTCCTGTTCCCTTTCCAGCAGCCCCGCCCACAACTTCTGTCTAAAAAGAACACACTTTGGAAAAAACCTAGGCAAAAGTAGTTACTTACTTACTTATAGTTACTTACTTACATTTAACCAAAACCTAACAAGCGCGTTTGAAAATTATATCCAAATTTAATAAATCAAAAAAAATTTAAAAACTATTCTGATACGTCATAGAAAGCCAACAGTGGGTGTGACCTCACAACACAGTCAGCGCTTGCTGTCATCCCTGGTGACCAGGAACCACCCAGGGACTCACTGGCGCATCGCTAAACACAGGGCATGTGGGCCGGTTCACCCGTATGGTTTAGGAGGCAACACAGAGTGTGTGGGCTGGTTCCCCTCGTATGGTTTAGGAGGTGACTGTAGCCTTCCCTCTGGCCCCTTCACAGCCTGGTGACACCCTCCCAGCTGTGGCTGAATAACTAACATCTAATAGGCAGCCTGACCCTGTTCCTCCCAAGCGCCAGCCTCCCTCTCACGAGGAAGCTCATTCATCACGTCCGTGGCTGCTTGCCAGAAGGCCAACAGCGTCTCACACGTATTAGGACTCAGGACATGTTTGTCAGCTGAAGAAATAAAACACACTTTGAACATTTTGATTTTGGGAAAAAAACCAGCTTTTGCTATTAATGCTCTAATACAGGCAAACTGTACATTGTTAAAAATATAAGCGAGAGGATAAAATTAACATGACCCATCAACCTAACCACGGAAAGAGTCCATGTTGATATTTTAGTATGTATCCTTTTTCACACTTTTATGACTACTTTTATTTAAAAAGAATGTGCCACGGATTTGGTTGATCAAAAATAAATATAAAAACCTCAGTGGAAGGGGACTTGACACTATTTCCCCGGTGCCAGTTCATTTCTGGCAATGATTCCACCAGTTCATCTTAATCAGCTCTAATAAGCAGGCAGGCAAAGCAGAGTCCTCTGATTTAATTAGAAAAAGCAAGCTGAGTAATCATTGAAAAATCAACACAGGCAGAGGCCAGCATGGACTCTCCTTTGAAATATCCTCCCTGGAGGCATGGCATTCATTTAAATAAAATGGGTGCTGAGCCCCTGTAGCCTACAGGGTCACCTGGGCTTCAGGGTATGTGGGAAGGTCAGAAAATGAGCGGGCAACCACACATCACATCAGACATCACCTAGAGGCCGTCCGCTGTGAGACGTCATGTCAGCACATGACCTAGAGGCTGTCCGCTGTGAGATGTCATATCAGCACTCAGAACAGGCCTTCTGTTCACAGTCACAGGTATCCAAATGAGAATCCTTAGTTTAGAAAAATGAGGGTCCAGTGGAAAGTGTCTTCACCATTGCGGCATCTCCTTCGGTGATTTACTGTTAAATCAGTGATGGGTATGTTTTGTTTAAATCTATTCTTAGCTTTCCAAGCCTGTCCATCCCCTCTGGGCACAGAAGCAAGAATCATTTTTCATGTGATTCTAGACCAGACACAGGCACACTGGAGAAGGGAGCTGTGACCTGTGGGCCACTGATAACCGAGCCCTGCAGCCCCCCCAGTGCTGGGGCCCCACGAGACAGCGCATGTGGCGGGCCAGGGCCCATGGACACCCCTCCCGCAGCCCATCCATCCCCTCTGTCCCCCAAGGCCGGCCTCGCAGGTACTGGGCCCTACAGCTGCCCCCGGAGTAGGGTGACTCTCCGCAGGTCTCCACCTGCCTCTACCCCCACCTCCTGTAACTGCCTAGAGAGGAGATGGGGAGACCCAAGGGGTGGCCACTCCAAAGTGGAGGAACAGATGCCATTTTCAAATGAATCATGGACAAGCTGGAGGACTAGCCTGAGGTGGCCACCGTGAAGCACTTACCTGGAGCAGGAGGATGAACTGTGGGAACCTCTGGATGGGCTTCATCATCAGGCTATAGAGCGTGGTTCGGTCAGGACTGGCCTCCTGTTCCTGCTGTGGGGAAAGGCACTGGGGTCACCTCCCCGTGGGGCTGCCATGCCCTCCCTGCCTCTGGGGCCGCCTCCTCCCCACCACACTGAACACCCGGGAAAGTCAAAAGCCTGCACCTTGTCTTCAGCTACAAGAAGAAACTTGGCCAAATGCCTTCCAGCCGCTTTCTGCACCTGCTCTAGGGGCTCCCGCTTTGCTGCAGGGGCCGGGCTCACGTGTCGGCCTCAGCTCCCGGGGTTAATTCCCCGGGGCAGGGGACAGGGCAGATTCCAGGGCGTGTCCTTGGGTGTCTGTGTTCTGGCCATAGTGGGCCCCTAGAAAAGGCTGGCAACCTCTTCTGGTGCCATGGGCAGAAGGACGTCCTGGAGGCTGAGGGCTCCTCTCCCTGAGCACATCGGGGATGCACAGTGGGGCCATTTGCTACCGAGGCTGTTGGGCACTGTTGACCTGGGGGGAGTCTCCAATTCCCTCTACTGAGGGGGCTGCGCAGTGAAGAGGGCAGACAGCACAGACCCGGCTGTGCCCCGGCCTCTCAGCTCACAGGGCACCTGACTCTTCGGGGCTCAGGTCCTGGAGCTATGAAATGGGATGAGAGAGTCTATCTCCCAAGGCCGCGTGGCAGCCGCCGAGCTGAGGAGTGGGCACTGCAGTCACGGCCACGGCTGACATTGAAACTACAACAAAATCCCCAGAGGGAGTGCGCTCTTAAGTGAGTCCATGTTTTCTTTCCCCAAGAGAAAGAGATGGGGCCCTAGCCAAAGGACAGAGCCCACAACTGTCCAGAGTGGGAACTGCGATCCAATCCCTTAGGACGATCCCACAACTGTCCAGAGTGGGAACTGCGATCCGATCCCTTAGGACGAGCCCACAACTGTCCAGAGTGGGAACTGCGATCCGATCCCTTAGGACAGAACCCACAACTGTCCAGAGTGGGAACTGCGATCCGATCCCTTAGGACACAGCCCACAACTGTCCAGAGTGGGAACTGCGATCCGATCCCTTAGGACACAGCCCACAACTGTCCAGAGTGGGAACTGCGATCCGATCCCTTAGGACGAGCCCACAACTGTCCAGAGTGGGAACTGCGATCCGATCCCTTAGGACAGAGCCCACAACTGTCCAGAGTGGGATCCAATCCCTTAGGACGAGCCCACAACTGTCCAGAGTGGGAACTGCGATCCGATCCCTTAGGACAGAGCCCACAAATGTCCAGAGTGGGAACTGCAATCCAATCCCTTAGAGCAGAGCCCACAACTGTCCAGAGTGGGAACTGCAATCCAATCCCTTAGCAAACCTTGATGGGCCACAGACTGTGTTCCAGCAGGAGCAGGAGCCGCCGTGCTGGATAAGGCAGAGGGAAAATATTCCAGCTTCAATGACACGTTGCTGTGGGCGAGAATACTTGCCCTGTGTTCAGTCGCTCCAGGTAGCAGCAGTTTCCAAGAAACAGTCCAAGTAACAAGAACACACTTTGTCCCCAGGGTTTATCATGCAAATGAGGGGCTCCAAAAGGGAGACTCAGTTCCGGGATGTCTTTGAAGGGGGTTTCAGCCTGGTTCATTGTGCAGTAAACTGTCAGAACACAGCCTGGGACACGCATCCCATGACTGGGGAAGCCCTGTCTGCCTGCTGATTAAATAACGCTCGCCCACACCTGCCTGAGGACGTGCTCCCCATCACTGCCAGGTCAGAGACCACTGAGGAAGGCCGTCAGCGCTGTCCTCAGCATCGCGGGGAACACAGCCCGCATCCCCCTCGGGTAGGGCCCGTTCCAGGCTCTGACTCTCCAGACCGGTGCCTATCCCCGATCCCAAAGAGGCCTGGAATTGAGATGTTTGGTTTCTTTGATTCCTAATACCATACTGAAGGAGAGGGAGGAAAAGGTAACTTTGGGATCTGATTTTGACTTCTTTTTTTGGGATCTGATTTTAACTTTCTTTCTGTCTATCCACTGATATGCTTTTAAGGATGTGCAAATAAAATTGTTTTCAAAAAGCTACATTAGGACCTAAAATTCATCTTCATTTCTAGCATTAATCCAATACCTAGGGCACTATTGGTACTGAAATTTAATAATGAATAACTGCATTTACAGCCAAGGTTTGACATGTAACTTATTATCAGACGGTGTTAAAACCCAAATGAAAAAAAAATGTGTTTACCTTTAAAAATTCAAGAAAAGCGGGCTTTGTGGCACATGTTTTCTTGAGGACGGCCACGGCTGTGCTGAAATTGTTCACATATTCACTGTATGCATCCAGCACCATGGACTTAGAAAACTGAAACACAGGAGGAAATTCAGAGAGAAATCACAGAGTCCAGATACCCCTTTTCCAACATGAAACAGAAGATTTGAAACTCGCCCTCAAAATACTCTTTCAGTCACTGTGATGTTTTCATAGGATAAACTATTTCGACTGTGAGATTTTTTTTTCTTTAAGCAAGCTTGTTAGGAGTTAAGTTGCTGGTTTGATCTTATTTTTTGACCCCAGAGCACTTTCTGACATTCTTGTTCAAAACCATGGTAATTTGGGTTTCAGTTAAGAATGTTTCTGACTACAGACACATAAGGATGGTGATTTTAAGTTCCTGCCAAGTCTCACTCGGTGGGTTCAGCCTCCAGGCAAGAAAGTCATGCAACTCATTCCATGGTGGGCCCAATATCCTGAGAAACAGGCCTCAACCACACCCTGGAAATGAGGCCTGGGGGTGGGGGCTGATCCTGCTTCTCTGGAGTAAGATACAATGCCTCACACGGGTTCGTTTTCCTAAAAGCACAAAGGTTTTCTGTCAAGAGGCAGAAACATTTGTCCTTGCTATCAATATTCAAAGAGAGAAAAATCATTCCATGTTGTTCTAAGAAACCCAAATCCTTTAGGATGGATGGCAGAGCTTTGGTGTGACTGGCATTGATACAGGAATGCTTTCATCAAATTCTATTTCTTAAAAAAATCTGTTTGCGGCCGGGCGCGGTGGCTCAAGCCTGTAATCCCAGCACTTTGGGAGGCCGAGACGGGCGGATCCCGAGGTCAGGAGATCGAGACCATCCCAGCTAATATGGTGAAACCCCATCTCTACTAAAAATACAAAAAACTAGCCGGGCGAGGTGGCGGCGCCTGTAGTCCCAGCTACTCGGGAGGCTGAGGCAGGAGAATGGCGTAAACCCGGGAGGCGGAGCTTGCAGTGAGCTGAGATCCGGCCACTGCACTCCAGCCTGGGCGACAGAGCGAGACTCCGTCTCAATAAAAAAAAAAAAAAAAATCTGTTTGCATTTTAAAATATGTTGGGAAGGTAAGTATTTAAGGAACAGTGATAAGGCTGAAGTTAATATATAAAACAGCCAGAAAAAAATCCAATAACAAAACAAATATCCAATATTTCTCTTTTTTTTAGGATCCATAATGGTATTATGCAAATATCTCTTAAGAATTTTGTTTCCATATTTATTCAAAGCATTTACAGACCTCATCAAGTACATATATAAACTATATAGGAAAACATTTCACATATTATTAGTATAGCATTCATTTAAGAAGTGGAATACTTTTTTAAAACTTGCAAGCTTGTATCCCTTTGATAGCATCATAGTCTTAAATAATTACAGAAACCAATCTGTTTCACTCACAATCCTCCACATCTAGGTAGAATCCAACCCATATACAGTAAGTATGATTCATACACGGAGTGAGGATAAAACGACTCGAAACTGTCAATGCAGAAACCACCAGTGGTTTCCAGGCAGCTAACCCTTTCTCCTGCCAGGAAGTGTTCATACAAGCTGTTGCAACATCATATTCCTGTGTGACAGCACAGGGCCGAAAGCCTGTATCTACACAACAGAAGCTACAGCCAAGGGCAAACGTTTGAGAAAATATCTAGGAGTTTTCCCGTCACGTGTTTTCTGTTTTTCACAGGCACAGAGAATTCTGCACCCACAAAGTGACACCTAGATCAGGAAGAGAACCTGTATAAGGGCTTAAAAATGGCAATTTTACATTACCAAACACAGAGCATCCTTGTTCAACAACAAAAAGCTTCAGCAAATCATCTAACGAGGTATCCAAGGCTTGAAAGAGTGCTTATTTTTAAATCTTCCCAGGTACAGCTTTTGCTCAGAGCGTCTGCCTTTCTGCCGTGGCCTCCCTGGTAAAGATCCCTTTATCATTTCCCTAGTGCACACACTTGGCCAGGGCATTGAAACTTCAGCCCGACCTTCAGAGAGAACTGCACACTTGTCAGCTTGCAGGAGCTCAGGAGCAAAACATCAGCCTAAGAAGGGAAGAGAGGACAGGTGCATGGAGAGCCCTGTGGACATCTGGGTGTCCCGGCTTAATTACCGAAGCCACGAAGACATCGCCGATCATTTCCACAGAGTCCCACTCGGAAACGCGGCTGGCCAGCGCAATCTGAAACAGCGAGTGGCACTGCAGGATCTCTTTGACTCGGTAGAACACGGTCTTCAGCTTCCTCTCGCTCAGAAACTTTGGCTCCATCTCAGACAGCGGCTTCTCATATTGCTAAGACAAAATGAACAAAGATGGTTCAGACTTTTCTCTTCAGACTTTTCTTTCAGAGCTTGGGTCTTGTTCTGTTGCCCAGAGTGGAGTGCAGTGGTGTGACCATGGCTCACTGCAGCCTCAAACTCCTGGGCTCAAGCCATCCTCTCACCTCAGCCTCCCAAGTAGCTGGGATTATAGGCATGTGCCATGGGGCATGGCTGCTTCAAACATTTTTCTTTCTTTTTTTTTTTGAGACAGTCTCAGTCTGTCACCTGGGCTAGAGTGCAATGGTGTGATCTCAGCTCACTGCAACCTCTGCCTCCTGGGTTCAAGCAATTCTCCTGCCTCGGGACCATAGGCGCACGCTGCCACACCGGAGTAATATTTTGTATTTTAGTAGAGATGGGGTTTCACCGTGTTGCCCAAGCTGGTCTCGAACTCCTGAGCTCAGGCAACCCGCCTGCCTCAGCCTCCCAAAGTGCTAGGATTACAGGGTTGAGACACCGAGCCCAGCCCAGACATTTGTAAATCTCAGATAAATGAATGTAAATATTCACTTACATAAATTATATTTATTTCAAAATAAATCATGACTTTTGATGTCAATATACAGACACAATACTTAGATCCTTTTGAGAATTTTGCAAATTCTTTTTTCACACATAAAAAAGATAAAAATGTATGTATTATGTAACATGACATTTAAGTACCTCCAAAATCCTCTTAAGAGCGTCTACGTAGTTCTTTTCACTGTCGACAACTGAACCCAGTATATATCTTCTTACAACCTGTTGGAAATTTGAAAGTACAATGATAGAAAACTGCTTTATAATACATACAGATACATTTTACTTCTATGCTGAGGCTTGCTGATAAATAACTTTTCTATTTTTAGAAAACAGTGCATATGGGTAACCTAATTAAATAACATTACAGGTACAAAACATACTTTGCCCCATTAATACAATTATATAATGTTTTAAACCTCAAACTATGAACTATAACTACAGTAGGGACAAAAAAATTACAGCACTGAAAAGAAATTCCTCCACTTATGCAACGATAATAAACTGAACTAACTGATTGTATTTTATGTATCCAACATTCTGGTAGATGATATGTCATATGATTAAGGATAAAAATAGTTCCAGTCTTGATCAATGAATGTTATTAGCAACACTTATCTAAAATCCTTATTCCAAAGTTCTAAGAAAACAAAGTTTGTGGAATGTGAGGGAACCTTTTTTTTTTTTGGCAAAGATCTTTCAGCCATCCAAAGATCTACCTATGAAGCCACGAATGTGGACAGTAAATTATTCATGTCACTTAGAGGTGCAAAAAAAAAAAAACCCCTATATTCTGACATGTTTGCAATTAAAACCTGATGTTATTTTCTGTCTTGCTTTTCATCACTGAAGCACATACAAATACAGACTTGTGGCTGTAAGATCCTGTGACAGGCCAGTGAGGACACCCAGCATTTTCCTCATTCTAAACACAGTCCAGCTAGTGATCATTGTACTTTCAATTTGCCAATTTATGGAAAACAGAGCAAAACAGGGCAACGGAGTTGCTCCTAAACCAACATGCACACTCACGCATATGAACACATGCACGGGGCACAGCACACCACACAGACTCCTGCACACACCACCCCACATACATGCAAGATAACACACACATGCGCGCACAGAAACACACCACACACATGCACACACAAGGACACACCAGTGTAGTTAATACCAGGCTACCTGCAGCCCCGGATTACGCTATTTGAAGGGACTGCATTGCCACCTAGTGGGCAAAGAGCATTTTTCACAAAGGAAATTTCTCTGGTTAAAAAGATTGCAGGGCAACTAAGATTTACAAAACCTGATTGACAAGGGAGAGATTATTCTTTTTAGAGAAAGGATTATTCCATTCACAAAAGACAAAAATCAAACCTTCTAAAATACCCAAAGAAGAAACTGATGTATTAAAAAATACAGATGTGGCTGGGATTAAACACACACACACACACACACATACACACACGGCTAGAAGCTGGGAAGCTGCAGCTGCTGCTGCTGACTGATTCACAGGAAACGTCAGAGCACAGAGGCTTCCCTTTCAAATGACAGCTTAGAACCCAAAAGGACAAGCAACCCCTCCCATCATCAAACCCAGGCCAGTCTTTGTTCTGAAATTCAGATTCCCAGACACTATCCCAAGGCCCCGGGGTCAAACATAAAAATGTATTTGTGTATATATACATATATTACATATAATATGTTATATATTATAGTATATATTTATATGTGTATATATATTATGTGTATATATTATTTCTGGGTGTGTGTGTGTGTGTGTGTGTGTATATTAAAAAGTCCTGAGATGATACTAATGTAGTATCAGGTCAAAAGATCTGGAATAGGTATAATATTAAAATACAAAAACAACACCGATCTCCCGGGTTTCATGGCTACTGCATGTGATGTCAGTCTTTTCGGCAGTTCAATGTGACACATCGAATTGTATGCCCACTAAGGGGTGGGGCGGGGAGCCTCCAGTGCTCAAGAAGAGTGTCACTCTCTTCCTGAGAAGCCTAACCTGAAGTCATAGAGGAGAAATCCATCCTGAGGGCAGCCCCCACAGGGAGGGTCCCTGACATGAAGGTCACGGGGCAACTGGACGAAGCCAGGGCTGGAGGACAATCAGAGTGGCTCCTGGGTCTGAGCCTGGAGAGCCGTGGATGGGGCCTGGGCCTGGCCCAGCCTGCCCTTCCTCATGTCCCCACCACGAATGGGGACAGGACAGGATCCTCTGTCCTCCAGCATCAAGGGTGCTTTCCAAGTAAAGACTGACGCTTTATTTCAAAAAGAACATTTTCCTTTTTCCACCCCCAAATTAGACATGCAAAGAATGTTTAATATACAGCATTTTAGAGTTATGTTTCCCTTAATTCAATTCTAGAGGAGAACAAGAATTAAAGAGCATCAATAACCCCCATTTAACCTTTCAAGAGAAAACTCCCAGGGACAACACATTTGGCAGGAGGAAAATAAAATCAATGTGACTCATGGCTACAATAAAGATAAGCTGCATGAAGAAATACAGAAATCCTAAATACTGCTAAGTTTCCAATCCTAATCCCAGCTGTCATCTAATTGAAACTGAGCAC
Organism: Rhinopithecus roxellana; assembly: GCF_007565055.1. NCBI lineage: Eukaryota > Metazoa > Chordata > Mammalia > Primates > Cercopithecidae > Rhinopithecus > Rhinopithecus roxellana. The sequence continues at coordinate 21,843,444 of NC_044557.1, forward strand.
TGTGCTAAGACCACACAGAGACCTTCCTATACAGGACTTCACTGAAACATTATGGTGTGATGAGCAAGATGGAAATAGACATTAAAATCCACCCTTCAAAGAAAAGGAAAACTGAACTTCAGAAACTAACTACTAGACAAAAGTAACCAAGATAATCAGAGCAAAAAACAGGATTTCATCCAGGTCTGTGAGACTAATTTGGGAAGCTTAAACCCTTTACAGAAACCACAAAACAATGAACAGTTACCACCAATTCGCTGACCAAATCCGCCAAAATCAGTGCTCAACAGATAGGCACTTGGAAAAGTGCAATACAACAAAAAGGTCTAAACATCTTTCCTCTAATATCTGCACCACACCTCTACTAATCACTACTCACTCTTTCCTCAGAGAACCTCGATTCCTACCCAGTGACATCCCACAGACCCCATGCCCCCATCACTGTCTCCTCACAGACCCCTCATACCCCACTGTCTCCTAACAAACGCTCACCCAACTCACTGTCTCCTCACAACTCTCACCCAACTCAGTGTCTCCTCACAGACCCCTCACACCCAACTCAGTGTCTCCTCACAACTATCACCCCACAGTGTCTCCTCACACCCCTCACCCCAATCAGTGTCTCCTCACACCCCTCACCCCAATCAGTGTCTCCTCACACCCCTCACCCCAATCAGTGTCTCCTCACATCCCTCACCCCAATCAGTGTCTCCTCACACCCCTCACCCCACTCAATGTCTCCTCAGACCCTTCACCCCACTCAGTGTCTCCTCACAACTCTCACCCTACTCAGTGTCTCCTTATAACTCTCACCCCACTCAGTGTCTCCTCACAATCCATACCCCACTCAGTGTCTCCTCGCAAACCCTCACCCACTCGGTGTCTCAACAAAAACCCTCACCCCACTCAGTGTCTCCTCACACACTCCTCACGCTGCAATCATTGTCTCCTCAAAAGCCCTCACCCCACTCAGTGTTTCCTCATGACCCTCACCCTACTCAGTGTCTCCTCACACACTCCTCACGCTGCAATCATTGTCTCCTCAAAAGCCCTCACCCCACTCAGTGTTTCCTCATGACCCTCACCCTACTCAGTGTCTCCTCACAGATCCTTACCCCACTCAGTGTCTCCTCACACACTCCTCATGCCGCAATCATTGTCTCCTCAAAAGCCCTCACCCCACTCAGTGTTTCCTCATGACCCTCACCCTACTCAGTGTCTCCTCACAGATCCTTACCCCACTCAGTGTCTCCTCACAACCCTCACCTCACTCAGTGTCTCTTCACAGATCTCACCCCACTCAGTGTCTCCACACAGACTCCTTACCCCACTCAGTGTCTCCTCAATACCCCTCACCCCACTGTCTCCTCACAACCCTCGCCACATTCAGTGTCTCCTCACAACGTTCACCCCACTCACTGTCTCCTCACAGCCCTCCACATTCAGGGTCTCCTCACAACCCTCACCCCACTCAGTGTCTCCTCTCAACCCTCACCCTATTCAGTGTCTCCTCACAGACCTCTCACACCCCACTCACTTTCTCCTCACAGACTCCTCACACTTGTGTGTCTCCTCACAACCTTCACCCCACTCAGTGTCTCCTCACAAACCCTCACCCAACTCAGTGCTTCCTCAGGACCCTCACCACACTCCATGTTTCCTCACAAATCTCACTGCACTTGGTGACACCTCACAGACCCTTCACACCCCAATCAGTGTCTCCTCATACCCCCACCCAACTCAGTGTCTCCTCACAGAACCCTCACCCCACTCAGTATCTCCACAGAGAATCCTTACCCCACTTAGTGTCGCCTCAATACCCATCACCCCACTCAGTGTCTCCTCATATCCCTCACCAGATTCAGTGTCTCCTCACAACTCTCATACCACTCAGTATCTCCTCACAAACCTCACCCGACTCAGTGTCTCCTCACAATCGACATCCCAGTGTCTCCTTACAAACCTCACCCCACTCAGTGTCTCCTTAGAACCTTCAACCCCACTCAGTGTCTTCTCACAACCCTTACCCCTGTCTCCTCACAACCCTCACACCACTCAGTGTTTCCTCACAAACCCTCACCCCACCTAGTGTCTTCTCACAAACCCTCCTCCCACCCAGTGTCTCCTCCCAACCCTCACACCACACTCACTGTCTCCTCACAACACTCACACCACTCAGTGTCTCCTCACAGACCCCTCACACCACACTGTTTCCTCACAGATTCCTCACTCCACTCAGTGTCTCCTCACAACACTCACCCCACTCACTTTCTCCTCACAACCCTCACCCCACTCACAGTGTCTCATCATAGACCCCTCACACCCCAGTGTCTCCTCACAGACCCCTCACCCCACTCAGTGTCTCCTCACAACCCTTACCCCAATGACTGTCTCCTCACGACCCACACCCCACTCCGTGTTTCCTCACAACTCTCACCGCACTCTGTGACTCCTCGTAGACCCCTCACACCTCACTCAGTGTCTCGTCACAGACCCCTCACCCCACTCGATGTCTTGTCACAGACCTCTCACCCCGCTCAGTGTCTCCTCACAGCCCTCACCCAACTCAGTGTCTCATCTCACCCCACTCAGTGTCTCCTCATAACTCTCACCCCACTCAGTGTCTCGTCACAAACCCTCAACCCACTCAGTATTTCTCAGGACCCTCACCACACTCCGTGTTTCCTCACAACTTTCACAGTACTCAGTGACACCTCACAGACCCCTCACACCCCACTCAGTGTCTCCTCATACTCTTCACCCCACTCAACTTCTCCTCACAACCCTCACCTGATTCAGTGTCTCCTCACAACTCTCACCCCACTCAGTGTCTCCTCAGAACCCTCACCCGACTCAGTGTCTCCTCACAATCAACACCCCACTCAGCGTCTCCTCACAAACCCTCACCCCACTCAGTGACTGCTCAGAACCTTCACCCCCACTCAGTGTCTCCTTACAACCCTTACCACACTCACTGTCTCCTCACAACCCTCACACCTCTCAGTGTCTCCTCACAAATGCTCACTCCACTCAGTGTCTCCTCATAACCTTCACCCCACCTAGGGTCTCCTCACAAACCCTCATCCCACTCAGTGTCTCCTAACAACCCTCACCCTACTCAGAGCCTCCTAACAAAGCTCACCTACCACAGTGTCTCCTCAGAAACCCTCACCCCACCTAGTGTCTCCTCACAACCCTCAACCCACTCAATGTCTCCTCACAATCACTAACCCCACTCAGTGTTTCCTCATGACCCTCACCCCAATCCGTGTTTCCTCACAACTCTCACCACACTCCATGACTCCTCACAGACCCCTCATACCCTACTCGGTGTCTCTGCACAGACCTCTCACCCCATTCAGTGTCTTCTCACAAACCCCTTATCCCACTCAGTGTCTCCTCACAACCCTCACTGCACTCAGTGTCCCCACAAAGACTCCTTACCCAACTCAGTGTCTCCTCAATACCCCTCACCACACTCAGTGTCTCCTCACAACCCTCAACCCACTGAGGGTTTCCTCACAAACCCCACACACCCCACTCAGTGTCTCCTCACAGACCCCTCATCCCACTCAGTGTTTCCTTACAGATCCCTCACCCTACTCAGTGTCTCACTACTCCTCACCCCACTCAGTGTCTCCTCACAGATCCCTCACCCCATTCAGTGTTTCCTCACAACTCTCACCCCACTCAGTGTCTCCTCACAACCCTCACCACACTCGGTGTCTCCTCAAATACCCGTCACACCACTCAGTGTCTCCTCACAGACCCCTCACCCCACTAAGTCTCTTCACAGACCCCTCAGCCCACTCAGTGTCTCCTCACAACTCTCACCCCACTCTGTCTCCTCACAATCCTCACCCACTCAGTGTCTCCTCACAATGCTCACCTGACTCAGGGTCTCCTCACAGACCCCTCACACTGCACTCAGTGTCTGCTCACAACTCTCACCCCACTCCGTGTCTCCTCACAATCCTCACCCCACTCAGTTTCTCCTCACAACTCTCACTCCCCTCAGTGTCTCCTCACAAACCTCACCTCACCCAGTGTCTCCTCACAGACCCCTCACACCCCACTCAGGATCTGGCGTCGTCTCTCTCACCCTCACCCCCGCACCCTGCCTACTGGTTTGCAGCTCAGGCCGCTGTCTTGGCTTGGGCCATGTGTCCTCAAGGTCTCCTGGCTCTTCCGGTCCTGAGTCACTCACACTCCTGCTATGATTCCTGTTTAGTTCCTCATCTGCTAGGAAGCTGTCCTCCTGCCAACATTAGCAGCATTTCCTCTGTGCTTTTCCCTTCTTTTGATATTTTTGGTTTTCAGCTTCATCACTACACTAAGTTCTCAGAGTGCAGGATCCAAGTCCCTCTCACATGGTGTGTCCTCACCAGCACAGGCACCCACATGCAGTGAGGGCCCCAGATAGTAGAGGATTGGCCAGTGTGTTATCCTATTGAGCGCCTCACAGGACTGGCAAGAAGGTATTCAGCCAGGAACCCCTTTTAAAGCTCCCGAGTCTGAAGTGAGGTCTGTGAGCTGGACAGCACGCACAGGAGAAAGCGCTAGATCCTCTGTTCCTGGCAAAGGCTGTCAACCATCCCCCTGGGCATGTGGCAGCACAGATCACATGGCCCCAGTGAGCACAGACAGGTTAGGGGCAGGCTGTGATGGGAGAGACTGAGATCAGACACGACCCCTTCTCACGTAGCTGGAGGATGCAGTTGTGATGATCAACCTCCTCCAAGTCTACGCTTCCTTACAGAGTATACAAGGACAGCAAGGGGATTTGTGAGGATGAAACTCAGTGAAACACACCAGGGACCTGGCATGGGGTCTGCACAGAGCATGCACTCATGAGTGACAGCCGCTCAACAACCGTCTCCCAGCTCTGAGCACACTTCGTCCCGTCACTCGTGTGATGCTGCTGACAAAACTAATACTTCAGTCATCACTGCTCAATTCCAGTGAAATGTAAGCTTCCTATTTTAGCCTGGCCGACTATGAACAGCTCGCAGGTTTCCCTTTCCATCTCTTTTTAAACCTGGCCAGTCATTAAGCATTTCTATGTTGTTCTTCTTTAATCTGACAATGCTCTCTCTCGCTCTATCTGCCTACCTATATCCAGGGATCTCCCCAGAGGCGTGGATTACACATGTGTCTGCCTATCCATCCTGGTGTCCATGATTTGCACCTCGCTGCCCGTGTGGGAAAAAACTCCCATCATCCCAAAGCATCAGCCCCTGCTGCTAAAGGCCTGCAACTCACTGCTGTCACTCTGGTTCCTCAAGTTTTCTCTTCCTTTTACCCAAAGGCAATCTAGTGAAAATCAGTGATTTTTTTCCCTTCTGCTACCAAGTACCAGATTTTTAAGAAATGCATTATATTCAGATTTAATTAGTTATTGAAAATCTGTCATTTTCATCTCAGTCTCAGGTCGCTACATACACATACGGACCATATACGCCCACACTCGGTCTCTGTGAAAGCACCAACTGTGTGACTGACTCCCACGAAGAATGCAAGTTCCTCCCCTTTCTCACAGTTACACTCAGGGGTGCTGTCCAAAATATTTAAGGACCAGAAGGGCCTGAGTCCAGGCCACAGCTGCTGACCAGGGTCCCCTCAGACCCTTATTGAGCCCAGCATTAAGCCTCTAAGTGCTGGGCCAGGAGTCTACAGTGGAGGTCCCAAATGGATGCAGAGTTTGAGACAGCAGATATTTACCAGCCAGCATCAAACATACAAATATTTAAAAACCAGCACAGCTCTGCTGGTCAACAGTCCCTGAATGTCAGCTCTGCTCATCTCACCTGCTGCTGAGATAAACCCTCAGGCATCGGGGTCAAGATGGCTTCCGGGTGCTTGCAGTCAACATCAATGAACAGATTCTGTTCTTCCTCAAGAGAAGATCTGTGATCTTAAAAATAAGCCAAAATGCATGAGCTTTACATTGAAATAATATATTCAGAACACTATAGTACACTAAAATAATATGTCAAGTATTTTGTGTAGACCTTTCAATTTTCCCTGCTTACTTGACACCCAGCTATTATTACGTTGAATTTTTAATAAATCCAATAAAATATTCTTTCCACAGGGTAATACAGTATTTGTCTGTATTTGAAATTTTCAGTATTCAAAGTTTAACTTCAAAAGGGAGAGGTGCCATTTGAATAGCTAGATAGTAAAGTGGCAATATTTTGGAATGTTAATGTTTTAGAATATTTCATAAATTGAATAGTTTCTTACTCTATATTTTACTCTATAAAATATCACGATCAGAAACAAGGAAACACAGCTAAGAATGGCTGAGAATGGTCACTGAAAACTGAGGTGAGTCAAAAGTCAATGAAAACTGAGGTGGCACTTAGTATATTTCTTGTGCCTCTCTCACTGGACACCTTAAGAAGCATAGCTTTCCAAAACTCAGTTTAAACAAACACTAAGTTCACAGTCGGGTGTGGTGGCTCACTCCCCTAATCCCAGCACTTTGGGAGACCGAGATGGCAGAATCACTTGAGCCCAGGAGCTCAAGACCAGCCTGGGCAACACAGCAAGACTCCATCTCTACAAAAAATTTAAAAATTAGCCAGGCATGGTGGTGAGCACCTGTACTCCTAGCTAGTCAGGAGGCTGAGGCAGGAGGATGGCCTGAGCCCAGGAGGTTGAGGCTGCAGTGAGCTGTGGTCATGCCACTGCACTCCAGCCTGGGCGAGAGTGAGACCCTGTCTCTAAAAAACAAGAAAACGCCTACATTCACTTTTTAAAACACTGGTAACTACATTAAAGCATCTACAAAATGGCTGGAAATCAGAAAAGCACAGGAAGTTTTAGGGGATAAAAACCTGAGTTATTCTGGATCAAAGATCCCATACCCTGGCTGCAGAGAAATATCTGTCTAAGGGGCTTTAAAACCTAGTGATGCCCAGACTTTTCCCTCAGAGATCGACGGATCAGCCAGGGAAGGAGGGCCTGGCACCAGCATGTTTTACAAGCTTTCTAGTTAATTCTTAGGTACAACCAGGACGAAGAACAAAATTCTGAGCAAGCCTCTCATTTTATGGCTTAGGAAACTAGGGTTGGGAGTTAGGGATTTGCCTATTAAACCGCCGCATCTTTCCAACTGATCCCGCAGAGAGCACCCCCTAAACCACAGACAAATCATGACCTGCTCCCAGGGCCTGAGTCAGGGTTTCTCAGACTGCCCCACACACCCAGTCCTGGGGGACTCTGCCGGCCTGCAAATCCTGTCTCAGGGGCCTGGCATGGGCTCTGGGTGGGCAGTTGTGATCAGATCCTGGAGTCTGGGCCCCGGTCAGGGAGTTGCTGCTGGTGGCAGACACACTCCTTGAGGCAGTGAATACGGCCCCAAATCCCAACTCCTCACTGGACTGGGTTGCCTGTGCTTTCCAGGCGCTGTGTAAATATGGCCACCTCCTCAAAAGCTGTCCTTTGCTGCCCCAAGCACCTCATGGCACCCCTATCAGGGCACAATATTACTGCACATGTTATTAGAATGCACCTGCCCGTCTCCATCACCAAACAAACCCTTGGGGATGCTGACAGCTTTCCCCCACCTTGTCTGAGATGCCGAGGGCTTCATTAGGACTGAAAGAGGAAAAGGCCTCCTGAGTTACACCATGTCATACCAATTACACATTGTATCCGAGGCCGTTCCTTGAGGGAACACGTGATTGTAAAGCCCCTTCCAAGTACAGATATTAGCAAACGCTGCCCACATCCTAGCACCAGACAGGCATGTTAGAAAACTGGAGAAACAACCGGGAAATGCCAGGTCAGAGTCACAGCGACCCCTGTACGACAGTAAAGTCTCAGCCACCCTCCTGTAACTCGACCTTAGGACATCTGTGCACAAAGGCTCCGAGAAATTTCCTTGGACGGTGCATAACCCTGGCCTGCCGCTTGTTGCCACCATACATGACACCTCCACACCAGCTGCCTTTTCCACACATAACTGCAAAGACCACTGCCCCTTCGTGAGATTTTTAGAAAAACCTGGAAATTCTGCTATCTACTCCAAATCTCCCCTCACCAAGGAAAATGTTCCTGAAATCCCAGTTCAGGATGCTCACGACCTCAGTCCCTGTGGGACCATGCCCAGGAGGGCTGATGTGCTGTGAATAGAGAGTCCAATGCCAAGAATGCACAGTGACGGAGGCCCCTACGCGGCCCTCCCTAGATCCAGCCAGTGATTCTCAATGATCCCCAGCTTCTGGGTGCCCTCGGCCTAAAACGCCACCCCTGCAGGGCAGGGAGGCTGGGGTCAGCAGGGCTGATCCAGACCCAAACACTGAGCAGGCCGGTGCTACCCGAGGCGCAGGAGCCTGCACGGCCGTCCCCCAACCCCACGTCCTCCCCACAGGAAGACCCACAGGCACGGACCCTGTGCAATGAGAGACTTGGTCCTGATGAACGAGCGGCCCCTCTTGACAGCCGCTCTGGTCCTCTCCAGCCCGTCCTTGGTGCCGTCCTTCGCAGCCTTCACGAGCTTCTGCATCTGCGACAGAGAGGGAGATGTGAGAACGGGACGGTGGCAGAATCCACCTGCGACTTTCATTTGCCTGTTTTAAAAGAATACTGTCAAGTAGTCTGGTTCTTGTGAGCGCATGTGTCATGTGCAGTTCTGGGCTAGGTTTTGTTTTGGTTTTGTTTGTTGGAAAAAAGAAAAAAACAGACTTTGAAAACACAGGCCTTCCTGGACATGGTGAAAAATGTTCCCTGCCCCATTTGCAGTATTATATGTAATCCACCCACACAAAGAGCTACGTGGGGGTCACAGGTGAGTCACTAACGTGCACAAATGTCAAACAACTCGCACTGAATTAAATGGCAAAACAACTAACTGCAGACGCTCACAGCTCCAGTTCAGCCTTTTAACAAACTCCCCAGGGCTTCGCACCGCACCCCTTGTTGGGGCAAGGCCAGCTGTTGACAAGGCCACCTCACACGCATGGTCACAGGGACCCAGCCCCAGCCACGGGGCTGAATGCAAGGCCCGGCAAGTGCTGCAGACACGCACGGGATCCACCCGAGGGAGGGTCGGGGTGCAGCACACTGCGGATGTCAGACTCGGAGGCCACGTCCCCCGGGCCTGGGGCTCCCTGCCTCCACTTCCTCAGACAGTGCCGTGCTGGACGCTCACGGCTGCCTGGACTCAGCCGTCTGAGGTGTCTCCTGCCATCTGATTTCTTACTCCTTAAAAACCGAACATCTGAGGTACCAGCCACTGGATGCTGAGTGATTCGTCTCTAAAAGATGATCTCTTATGGGACAACCGACGTCCCTTTCCCAGGGACCTCCCAAAGGGACCAGCAGTGCAGCTGAGAACCAGGCTCTCTTCACTCTGGGTCACATCACCGTGGGAGGAGCGGGGCTGCTGGACGCCAGCGTGCAGACAGTTGCTCTAGCCCTGGCCATGTCTGCCTGCCCTGGACTTCCAAACGCCTGAGGGCTGCCTTCGGGAAGTGTGCACCACGAACACCATGCAACACGCCTGGCCTCACACCCGCGTCGCCCGCCCCAGCCCATCTCCATCACTTGCAACGCTGTCCCCCATCGACGGCGTTAACATCACGGCCCCCGTGGGCTCCCTCGCTCCTGCATCTCCCAACCCCACATGGGACCATGTCCCGCTGCCATTTCCTTGGCCCCTGCACCCATGCCCCTGCCTCCCGCCCGATGCTGCAGACAGCCCTGCCCGCCTGCGCGTATCCGTCCCTCACAGTCTGTCCACCTCCTGTTCTTTCTCAATCCCGGGTCTGGGCTGTGAACCCTTGGTTTTCAGCCAGCCTGTCAGGATCCCTGGACAGAGAATCAGAGAACTGCAAACCGACAAACTGGAAGGCTGCCACGCTCCCTGAGCCCCAGCTCCATGCAGAGCAGGTGAGACCCCGGGTTCCAGGTCATAGCCTCGGCCAGGTCTCCTGGCTCCCAGAGCTGACACGGGGCTGCTCTCACTAGGGAAAGCGAGTGTGCTGGGCCCGACCCTGGCTGCTTCCCCGGCCTTCCTTTCCCACTTCCCACAGTGCCCTCACCTGCTTCAGCCAGGGCACTCCCCGTGTCTGTGGAAATCTCCAAACGTAGCTCACACACCCCTCCCATGGCTCTGATGGTGCCCTCCGCTCCTTGGAAACCCCGCCACACTGCCTGCCGCCTCTGGCAGGTCCCATCAGACAGACGCTGGATGTGAGGGGGCAACGCGGCTCCCAGGAGGCGGCCGTGGCTTCGGATGGCCCAAGAACAACACTGTGGATGAGCCGGCTGCTCCAGAAGCCATGTGGAGTGCACGTCCCTTTCCAGTGAGTGCCACTCAACACATATGAATGATCACAAAATACCAGCAGGATAAAAGGTCAAATTCCAGGAAAAAGTACTTGACAGTGCCCTTTTAAAAGACATCGCGCGGAACAGACTGTCACTACACTCACATCCGGCAGTTCTCAAGCATTCCGGTCTCGGGGGCCCTGGACGCTCTTAAAAATTATGGAGAGCCCAAATGGCTTTCGTTTACGGGGGTTTTACGTATCAATATGTACTGCATTTGAAGTTAAAATGCTGAAAAAGTTTGGATACTTTTATAAATGTTCATTTAAAAAATAATCAACCTATTACATGTTATCTTAAATAACATTGATGAAAAATTGCTGTGTTTTCCAAAACAAACAGAAAGTGGCATTGTTGTGCATTTCTGGAAACCCCTGTCACGTAGACAGCCGGACGGCATTGCGCCAGCTGTGAGGCCACAGCCGTGGAGCCTCCAGAATGTTCTTGGGTTCCCGGTAAGAGGGAGAGAGTGAAAGGCACAGAGCGTCTCAGAGTCCATGTGAGCCCAAAGCGTCGGGGGATGCCGGGAGCCCCGGACCACCCTTTGAGAACCGCTGTTGAGACAGCAAGGACCGACCGAGCCACGTGGTTTTTCTTTACTGCCCGGCCGGCGAGTGGGGGCAGCGGCCAGGGGCAAGACTCTACCTTCAGTTCATGCTTCTGCCTGAGCTGCTGAATCTCCACCGCGCCCACCGTGCTTGCCATCAACTCTCTCATCTTTTTCTCATAGTGCTCCTTTAAACGGGTTAGGTCATGAGAAAGCTACAGCATAAAGAGACACAGTCTTTTCACAAAAAGGCTCTTTTTGGTTCTTTGGGACAATTTCACATTGAGTGGATACTGGCAGCATCTGCAGTGGCACATCAGGCCTCTCCTGACTGGGGGCTTCTGGGACCACACGTGAGAGTCCCCATTACTAGCCCGGTTGGTCCCTGAGAGATAAATGCACAAACAGTTGGCCAGGCGCGGTGGCTCATGCCTGTAATCCCAGCACTTTGGGAGGCGGAGGTGGGAGGATCATTTGAGCTCAGGAGTTCAAGACCAGCATTGGCAACATGGTGAAACCCTGTCTCTATTAAAATCACAAAAATTAGCCAGGCAGGGTGGTGTATGCCTGTGGTCCTAACTACTTAGGAGGCTGAGGTAGGAGGATCGCTTGAGCCTGGGAGGTGGAGACTGCAGTGAGCCGTGATGGTGCCACTGCACTCCAGCCTAAGCGACAGAGTAAGACCCTGTCTCAAAAAAAAAAAAAAAAAAGAGAGAGATAAATGCAGAAATGAGTTAAACATGGCATCAAAACACAGACACTATCCAGACACCAGGCTAGGGTCTTCTCCGTGCTAGACAGGAGCAAATGCACGCACACACAATATCTGTAAAATCCTTCATTTACATTTTGGTGGAATGAACATTATCCAATATATAAAAATACACAAAATTATTTTTATGTCAGCATCCAAGCAAAAGATACTTGTATTTAAACTGTACTGAAGGTGACATATTTTGGGGATGGCAGCATGGATTTTCAAGTCTCCAACCTGAGGTCACTTTGTCTCTAACTGACTGGGGACCCCCTGGATCCTTGTCTGTGTGGTCACAGGCACTTCAGATGCCCGTGGCTGAGGCCCCACTGCTCCCCTGGGGGCATTTCTCATGTCACAGACACTTTAATAAAATTCGAGATTTTTTTGAGATGACTTTTGAACATCTAGTTTTATTTTGGTCGTTTTTAAAATGTGACCGTTTAAACTAGAAAACTTGGTGCTGCCTGCAGCACTTTCATCCTGGTCAGGCCTAACCCAGAGGCGCCCTGTCTGCACCCCCACACAGTATTCCCCAGTCCAGGCCACCGTCCTGGCAATATGGAGGTGCAGGAGAGGCTGGAAATGCAGAGCCCGGCACTCCCAGGTTGTAATTCTGCACCACAAACCCACTGTGTGCTGGCTTTCCCCAGCTCCTTCTCCCAGCAGGGAGGGCTGCTGAACCACTGGCACTGCCCAGGCAGTCAAGGGCTCCTCTGGGATATGGGTCTGCCCCAAGGCAAGGGCAGGGTCTCCTGAGTTATTATTAAGGAGTGACTACTAATGCCTCTGGGCTCCTCAGGGGCCTGGCCCCGCTGTCCACAGCCCACCACGAAGGCGAAACCAAACAGCATGTAACCCACGCTCCAAGGCACCCACCGAGCCTCCATCTGTGACATCAGAGTCCAGCACTCTTCTTAAATCTCAATTTAAATCAAGTGTCTGACTCAGCTACAGCAAGCTAAATATCATCTTAGCTATCAGCTCTGTTACAAACTACAATTGCAGGCTGGGTGCAGTGGCTCACGCCTGTAATCCCAGCACTTTGGGAGGCTGAGGCAGGCAGATCACGAGGTCAGGAGTTTGAGACCAGCCTGGCCAACACGGTGAAACCCTGTGTCTACTAAAAATACAAAAATTAGCTGGTGATAGTGGCTGCCTGTAATCCCAGCTACTTGAGAGGCTGAGGCAGGAGAATCGCTTGAACCCGGGAGGTAACCTGAGATCACGCCATTGCACTCCAGCCTGGGCGATAGGCGAGACTCGTTTCAAAGAAAAAACCAAACAAACAAATAAACAAAAAAACAGAAAAATTACAATTGCAGCTTCATTGGTTGTTTAAATCGCTATTGTAATAATTATGGTGACAGAAAAGATCAAATTCCTGGAAGAACTTGTGAATGAAACTGGGTAGGTGAGCTGACCGCCATGATCTGGTAGATTTTCCTTGAGTTTCATGAAGCAGGTTCACAGAATATGAGAATTGTAGGCAACCCATAATCACTTGCAAACCATAGGGATGTGGCAGCTACGTCCAGGAGTGAAATCTCCGCTTACTGGGGGCTACTAGGGGATGGGCGGGATAAAACCGGTTATCACCAACTGTCACTATGGCGGGCATCGGGTCACCATCTGTATCAGTAACACAGGACTGGCTGGCCTCAGACGAGGACTGCGTGTGGCCTGCATCTCAGCCTCACACAGAAAGTACATGGAGATCACTGCAGATGAGCACAAATCTATCCTTTTACAAATAGTCAAAAAAAACTCTAACAACAAAAACCCTGTGGCACGGCCCGGCACCACCGAGACCTGGGATGTGTCTCAGCTGAACAGTTCCCAGGTTCCATGGCTCACAATCATCCAATTCCAGAATTCATGCCTTACAGCTCTGACGTCCCACCTCACACCCTAATCTCAAGACTTTTCCACACACACACACAAAAATAAAAATTCCCTGTAAGAAAGAAATTCCCAGGCTGGGTGTGGCGGTTTACACCTGTAATCCCAGCACTGTGGGAGGCTGAGATGGGCAGATCACCTGAGGTCAGGGGTTCGAGACAAGCCTGGCTAACATGGGGAAACCCCATCTCTACTAAAAATACAAAAATTAGCTAGGTGTGTGGCGGGCACCTGTAATCCCAGCTACTTGGGAGGCTGAGGCAGAAGAATGGCTTGAACCTGGGAGGCGGAGATTGCAGTGAACTGAGATCACGCCATTGCACTCCAGCCTGGGAGACAGAGTGAGAATCCATCTCAAAAAAAAAAAAACAAAGAAAGAAAAGAAAAGAAAAAAGAAAGGATTGTCACAGGGCAGTTTAGAAGCTTTTGTCCCTTAACATCTAACATCTTCTATTTTTACCTCTTCCTGTTCATGCTGAACGTGTTAAAGTTCAAAACCTGGCTTAAGGCAAAGTGCAGATGTGCTATGTCTCAGGGAACCCCGATCCCATCTACTCAGTGTTCTGCCAACGGTGCTATGTGCAAAGCACATAATACATTAAAACACAAGCAATTCAGAGAATAACTACTTTCTTATTCCAGGTGGTGAGCTCATTTAAGACTTTTTTTTTTTTTTTTTTTTTTTTGAGACGGAGTCTCGCTCTGTCGCCCAGGCTAGAGTACAGTGGCACGATCTCGGCTCACTGCAAGCTCCGCCTCCCGGGTTTACGCCATTCTCCTGCCTCAGCCTCCTGAGTAACTGGGACTACAGGCGCCTGCCACATCGCCCGGCTAGTTTTTTTGTATTTTTTTAGTAGAGACGGGTTTCACCGTGTTAGCCAGGATGGTCTCGATCTTCTGACCTCGTGATCCGCCCGTCTCGGCCTCCCAAAGTGCTGGGATTACAGGCTTGAGCCACCGCGCCCGGCCATTTAAGACCTTTTAAGTGGTTTACAGAAGTTTAATTTCTCAATCCTTCCACGACGATACTTAACCATATGAAACAAGAGACGTCTTCTCCTTTGCCAATATCTTATGCTTTCCCCAAACTACTAATCAGCATCTTAACAAATCACTAAGAAGTAGTAGGTGGATCACAATCGTATATTCACAGCCCCCTGCCCGTGTCAACACAAGAGCACTGTCCCTCACAGGTGCCCAAAATACATACTTGCTTTTTGTGGTTGCTGCGCAGGAAGGACCTGGGAATCCCATTCTTGCACTCCGAGTCACTCTGCTCTTCGTAACTTTCAAATTCACTCGAACTCCATCCGTATTCCAAAGAGCTGTTTCCACCTTCATCCCCATTCTCAACATCATCATAAATCATTTCATCTGAGTGCATAAATTCCAAAATGAAATTAAAACTTTAGAATTCCATGTGAGCTGTTTTGTGCCTGTTTGTGGTTTTACCGAGTTATCTAGAGCTGGGGGCGGAGGCAAATCTGAATCATGCTGAGGACCCTGCAGAGCCCCGGGCGGGCTCCACGGAAGCTACTGTGCAGAGCCTCCACCACCCGGGCAGTGCCAGGGAAAAGCGCTTCAGGCATTTCTCACAAGTGACACTGCCCCATCTGTACCCTGAGGACCACCTGGCTACGGGCATCCGCCACAGTCATGTCAGATAACTTGTCAGCCTTAGAGAACCTCCCACGAAGAAAAATCTTCCTTTATATAAACTTACGGGATGTTTTGAAAATTAGAGAGAGAATTGGTGGACAGATGATAGGCAGGTAGATGGATGGTGGAGTATAGAACTAGGGATAGGTGGATGATACAGATATTCAAGTACCAGCACTAGCAAGAAAATACACATAGATTTTTAAATTTTCAATGCTGTGATGCTAACAAGACTTTTAGAGAATGAAAATGACATTCTTCAAAATACCAGAATATTAGAGTCTCTCTAAATCTTTTATGACTCACACAAGCATAAATGTTTCTTTATTTTACCTGGTTTCTTAGACATAAATAACCTCTTAAGAATAATCTCCATGCCTTAAAAATATTAAATTTATTCTTTATGCACCCACAATCATTCACTATAACAAAACTTGGCCTTAAAGATCCTTAGTAATTAAGCACTGAGGAATATATACATCTTAGCACAGAAGTAACATTCAAAACCAACACTTCCTTTCATTGGAAATGCAAAATTAGACATGAACCTGTCACTTATCATCCCTAGATATTTGAAATTACCCTATCCTTGTAATATTTCTCCACTGACTACAAAACAGGTCCTCCAAATGTCTAAAAGTTCTAGCAAAGCCATAAAATGTGTGAAATGAGCTCACTCTGCAGAAGCTGCAGTGTGTTCCGTGTGCCACAGGCAATGATCACCACCCGGGCACCCGGCAGCCTCAGCAACTCAGCTCAGCAGATGAACAGGTCAAGTCCTTGCACAACTGCCTGAAATTTGGGGCCGAGCGTCATCCTGAGAGCTCATTCATGTGCCCAAGAGCCAAGAGTCACCCTGAGAGCCCACCCACGTGCCCAAGAGTGGAGGGGCTGCAGCCTCTACCATGGACTAGTGGACTCAGAAAGGGCACCCCTACACGGCCCGGTGGGTGTCTGCACGGTTCCTCCAGCCTGTCTTAGGACCTCCACCCTCTACACGCCCCGGTGTGTGTCTGCACTCTCCCTCCAGCCTGCCTTAGAATCTCCATCCCCGACACACCCCAGTGTGTATCTGGACTGTCCCTCCAGCCTGTCTTAGAACCTCCACCCCCTACATACCCCAGTGTGTGTCTGCACTCTCCCTCCAGCCTGTCTTAGAATCTCTACCCCCTACACACCCCGGTGTGTGTCTACACTCTCCCTCAACCCTGTGATAGAACCTCCATCCCCTACACACCCTGGTGTGTGTCTGGACTGTCCCTCAACCCTGTCTTAGAACCTCCATCCCCTACATGCCCTGGTGTGTGTCTGCACTCTCCCTCTAGCCTGTCTTAGAACCTCCACCCGCTGCACGCCCCGGTGTGCGTCTGCACTCTCCCTCCAGAGGTTCTAAGGAACCTCCATCCCCCATTTCCTTGCATCCATCTCTGGACTTCCAACTTTTCTGGTCTACATAAAACAAGTCCACACAGACATGGTTTTTATACATGTTATCTTTTTCACCTCAATTAGATTTTCAGCCCTTTGAGAGCTGGAGCTACATTTTCTGTATTCAGCACAGCAGTTGGCCAGAGTCTAATCAATCAATCTAGTTCTCTCAGGGCCTTGTTAGGGCTCCGGGGACCTGGCCACAGGATCAGGCAAGTTCAGACGCCGTTACCTTAGCTCTGTTACAACTCAGGCTACTCAGAGGCATGAAAAATGGGTGGTTTTCAATGTTTTAGAAACGCAATTGCTGTTCTGGCCCCCGGCATACGTGGAACTTCCAAGGACTTTGAAGGGTCTTGCTAACCATCAATTCAGTGAATTACTTATGTCCTCTTGAATGCCTGGGCTCGCAGATTTGTGGTTCTAAAACTGGACGTTAAATCCAGTCACCCTGACATGTGTTTTCTGACCGAGCCAGTGACTAGGGCAGTGCCATCGACTTATTTTCCGTGATAACAATCTTGTCGGCCCTTAGCCCAGCGTATTTAAAAAGTGGCCCTACGGAAGTGTTGGCTGCACAGTAAGCATACCTAATGCCACTCAACTGTACGCATGGAACTAGCTGAAACGAATATTTACAAATACCCTGACACAATTAAAAAAAAAAAAAAAAAAAAAAAACAGAAAAAAAGTGGCCCTGTGTGGCCTTTGTAACATCTCCCACTTGCTCCTTGTGTTTTGAGAGCCCCGAACTCTAAATGAGTGAGGAAATGCGGGTGCACTACCCCACGGGCTCCTCTCAACGCAACGAGGAAATGCGAGTGCACTACCCCGCGGGCGCCTATCAACGCCAGGAGGAAATTCGAGTGCACTACCTCACCGGCTCCTCTCAAGGCAATGAGGAAATGCGGGTGCACTACCCCGCAGGCTCCTCTCAACACCATGAGGAAATGTGGGTGCACTAACCCCTGGCTCCTCTCAACGCAAAGAGGAAATGCGGGTGTACCACCCCACGGGCTCCTCTCAATGCAACAAGGAAATGCGGGTGCACTACCCCATGGGCTCCTCTCAATGCAACGAGGAAATGCGGGTGCAGTACCCCACGGGCTCCTCTCGACGCAACAAGGAAATGCGGGTGCACTACCCCGCGGGCACCTCTTAACACAACTTGATGCCAGCACACTGTCACTTTCTCCTCTTGCTTTTTGCTCACCATGGCTTCTGAGTTCTTATAAATATACACATATACACACATATAATTTCTTCGTTTTTCTGCTGCTGTGCTGTGAGTGGTTTACTGGATACTTCTGCAGGGTGCCCTCCTGCAGCCACCAGGCTTTCCAGTCTCCCGCTCCTCAGGACAGCTCTGCACAGAGCATCCCACGGGACCCTCCTGTGGCGGCGTGAGCTTCTCTCGGAAACTGGCTCCCTGCCCCACCACCGCTATGGATGGCCTGTTAACTCCTACTTGTGCTGTCCTTACAAAGGGGACACACTGGGCCTCGCCACACAGCAGACAGCTGACTGCTGGACTTCCACAGTGTGCTGGGTTCTGAGTCACCAGACCACGCCTTCTGCAAGGAACGCCCAACGCAGCTGGACAAATTACCCCAAAATGCATTTCAAACTTGTTTTTACAGCAACTAGCCTTTGGTCCTCACTTTATTTGTGGCATCTATTTAAGTAAACTTCCTATGAGCACACTTACCTGCAAGCACCTAGGAGTTTTCCTGATCAACAGGATGAAACCACTCTGTCTCCATGACAGCAAGCATACCTCCATCTAGTACTGGGTATGGAACTCCCCAAAACGGATTTGGGGAATGAATAAATTAATAAATGCCTTGGGGTCCTCCCCATTACGTTTGCGGTAGATTTTAAGAACACGTCCTTAATTCAGCGAAGTGAGTTTCCTTCTATCAGGAGTTGTTAATGTTGGATGGCCACTGAATCTCCGCAAGTGCTTTTTAAACACATGCTGAGAGAAGCATGCGGGTTTGTGTCCGTTAATCTGGGGAAATCGTGTTACAAGAGCTCCCCAAAGGATCCTGAGCTGCCGCCATGAATGTAAGAGGTAAGATGGGCTCTTGCTTATGTGTCAGGGTCATGCTGGATTCAATTTCCTGACATTTCAGGAAGAAAATGTAGCATCAACCCTTGTGGGTGAGGGGCGTTTACAAGTTTATCCCAACATTATAAACTAATTTACACCACATCCTTGCTTCTGCTATTCACTGGAACCGTGCATGTGACAGAGGCGTTTGTCTGCTCCCTGAAGGCTCAGTAAACCCCAGCATAAAAACATCTAAGCCTGGTGGGCTGTTCTGCACAGTAATTAAGCAAATCATTCAATATCTTGGATCGCTATAGGTTTATTCATGGTTTTTATTTTGGGTATATTTGATTCTTCAAGGCAATTTTTAATTTAATCTAACTTTTTGACAAAAAGTTATTTATAGCATCCTCTTATGGTTTTTACAATTTCTACTGCAGTTACATCCTCTTGATCAACTTTTTCCTCGCTCCCTCCCTCCCTCCCTTCCTTCCTTCCTTCCTTCCTTCTTCCATCCCTCTCCTCGCTTTCTCTCTTTCGTCCTAATATAACCAGAGGCTTGTCTATTTTTGTACTATTTTTAAAGAACCAATCTTTGGTTTTGTTAATACTTTATGTTGCTTCCTGGTTTTTTATTTCATCATTTTTGCCTTGCCCATTATTTTTTTCCTGTCACTTCCCTCAGTTCACTGTTTTCTGTTTTGTTTTCTTTTTTCTTTTTCTTTTTCTTTTTTTTTTTGAGATGGGGTCTCACTCTGTTGCCCAGGCTGGTGTGTAGTGGCGCAATCTTGGCTCACTGCACTTCCCAGGTTCAAGCAATTCTCTGCCTCGGCCTCCTGAGTAGCTGGGACTATAGGCGCCCACCACCACGCCCGACTAATTTTTGCACTTTTAGTAGAGATGGGGTTTCACCGTCTTGGCCAGGTTGGTCTTGAACTCCCGACCTTGTGATCCACCCACCTCGGCCTCCCAAAGTGCTGGGATTACAGGTGTGAGCCACCATGCCCAGCCTGTTTTATTAACACGTGCCATTATGTCTATAATTCCTTAGACTTTGAAATCTATACTGTATAGTTTATTAATGTTTTCATTATCATTCAAGTCAATATATTTTCTAGTTTCTATTTTGTGTTTATCTTTGACCATGAGTTACAGAGTAGTATATTATTTTTAATTTCTAAATGTTTGTGTTGAATTTTTTTACTGATTTTACTCAACTGTTATCAGGAAATAAGGTCTGAACACCCATTCTTTGGCATTTGTTAATACTTGTTTTGAGACATACTATATAATTTTTTTTAATTCCATGTGTTTAAAAAAATACATATTCTGGAACTACTTGCTTCAAGGATCTGCATATGACCTTCAAGTCAATCATACTACGTTGCTGTTGCTGTTCTAGTCTGTTATGGTTTACTGTTTTGTGGTTTTTTTTTTTTTTTTTTTTTTTTTTTTTGGAGACAGTTTTCACTCATTTCCCAGGCTGGGGTGCAATGGCACAATCTCGGCTCACTGCAGCCTCTGCCTCCCGGGTTCAAGCGATTCTCCTGCCTCAGCCTCCCAAGTAGCTGGGATTACAGGCACCCACCACCACGCCTGGCTAATTTTTGTATTTTTAGTAGAGATGGGGTTTCACCATGTTGGCCAGGCTGGTCTTGAACTCCCGACCTCAAGTGATCCACCCACCTTGGCCTCCCAAAGTGTTGGGATGACAGGCGTGAGCGACTGTGTCTGGCCGGTTTACTGATTTTATGTCCAGGATCTGTCAATAGCAGACAGAGTTTTCTTAAAATCTCTCACCCCAATAGTATATTTACATATTTCTGATTAAGCCTTGTTATAGTTTGCTTACATATCTTAAGGCTATGCTGTTAGGTGCATATGAGTTTAGAACTGTTACATATCCTTCTCATGAATTATTCCTCGCTTTATGGCTTAACGTTTAGTGTATTATTATAGTGATACTGGCAATACTTTGGTTAGAATTTGCATTATATTTCTTTTTCCATCCATTTACTTACAAATCTTCTGTACCCTTATGTATCTCTCATAAGCATTTATGGCTAGCTTTGCTATTTTACCCAATCTGAGGATTTCTTTTACTGGCAATAGGATCCACTTTGCTATGCATACCAATATGTTTGTACTTATGTTGCAGTCTTTTCTTATACGATTTGCAAAGCTTTCTTCTTTTATATTTTCTTGCTTTTACCAGACTCGGTTTTGCTCTACTGGTTTCAAAGTTAAATAATCTATTCCTATTTTCTTAGCAGTTACCCATAAAATGCAAACTTGACCAATCATAGCAAAGAAAAAAAAAAAAAAAAAAAAAAAAAATCAGTAAAAAATGCTGACTTCAGAACTTCAGAACACATGGCATGAACTGTCACCTTGTCCTTCAGTCGGCACTGGCTGGGGTTCTGGCTCCATCTTAAACTCAATCAGCGCTGTCAGGGCTGTCTTGAGCGGCGCTAGTGTGGACTTTCCACACACCCGACACCTCCTGGGCTCCCCACTCCCTCCGGCCTCCCATCACCTCCTTCGCAGTTCAGTGTGCTCTTCCCTGCAGGGAGCGCATCATTAACTATTTCCGTAGATTCCACGGGCAGCAAGTCCCCCGGCTCTGCCTCATGTGGCCCATCTCCCTTTTTAAAGGACAGTACTTCGCTGGATGTGGCCGCTCAGGCTAAAAGGGCCACTTCCTTCTTCGCGTCAAGAACCCGCCCCCAGCCTGTGGGTAGAATGGCAGTTCCTTTGTAGGGAGCCATGTTTTCTCTCTAGTAGCTCTGAGGAGATTCACCCTGGGCTTGGTGCTCTGCGGTCTCCATTGTACTGGCCTAGCTATGGATCAACGTGTAATTCATCTTGCTTTGAATCTGTATTTCTAAAATCTGAGAATTTATATTTTTCTTTAATTGTACAGAAATCTTAATTATTTCTTTGAATATTATCTTGGCCTGATTCTATTTTCTCATTGATGTCATTTATTTGACATACATTGCTGCTTCTCAGCCTCAGTGTTTCCTACCTCTTTGCCAACATTTTCCGTACCTTTAACTCCTCTGCTTGCTTGGAATAAGTAAGATTAAACTGCCCTATTTCAAGTGTTATAAGCAGACACACAAATGTGCACAAACACCAACATTCCACCACACATCAATAAGCCATTCTAGAAGCAACATACAAAACATGAATACAGAAAACGTCTGCGCTGTCCACTAAACAGTCAACTTTTGCATCCAGAGGGAAAGGCTGCTGAGTGGAATCTCCTCAAATCAATTCCAGACAAAATCAAACCTGGTTCAGAGTCTGAGTTTTCCCTTGGAACGTCATCGTAAATTGCTTCTTCTGGATCTGGAATAAACAGGGAGAAACACTTTAAACAGTGACCAACATAAACCTCGTGCAATTTAAATTCTATAGGCCACAGTCGCTGACGATGTCATGATTATTCAAAAAGTTGGCTTATAAGGATCGTTTTTTTTAAATTTATTTTTACTTATTTTTTCTTTGTCCTAATCAGTAGACAGCGAGGGCTGTAAGGCAGGGAACAGCACCTTACCAAAGCATAAGCATTATTTTTAGGGCAGAATAATTTGTTGGGAATGAAGGATGTCTGTTTAAATGGACCAGATGTAAAATGTCACTAGGAAGGAGATTTATGGTTTCCAGGCCAATCTTATTCTATGATTGTGTGTTCAATTAAACATTTCTATATGGCTCTCTTACAAGCATTTCAAGCTTATGAAGTTAAGTTCTGATGCACAAAAAAATACAACATTGGTGCACGGAATTCCAGAAACAAGAAAAGAGCCCATCAGTGCTGGATAAACGGGAAAACCATCCAAATAAACAAATGACACCATGATTTTGTGCCACTGAAGGTAAAAAGTAGTAGCAAGTATCAAAATGCTAAACATATAGGACAGTGTTTCTCCATCTGTATCATATGCAACACTGGGGTTCTGTGAAAGCGAAACCATTTCATAAAAAAGAAGGGAAGTTCTGGAAGCAAAACCATGCTGTACAAGACGACCACAAAGGACACCAACAATGAGCCTGAGGTTTACTCAAATATCTGTAAGAGTTACACGCTTCACATGAAAATCCATTTCATAAAAAGACCTTTAAATCAAGGTTCCACTCATTGACTAGTGGTGCCCTCCCTGCAAGAGAACGTCCAAACTACGACGTATGACTGTCGAAAACATACAGGCAAACGCTTCCTAAGCCACTTAAGAAAGAAAATGAGAGCAACAAACCCGAACTCTCCCCTAACATCCCGCCACTGCTCCTGTCCCCACGTTAGCGGGAAATAAACATTCAGGAAAATTCCTTATCTGCTGCTGTTGTCAAGCTCCAGTATTACAGATGCTCTTTCTTTTAATAGCATTTACCATCTGCAACCACAGTAAAGATTTCTACTCCTCTTTGATAACGTTCAGGGACTGCTAGCTTGGAGATCATATTTCCAAATATAGTTATTCTAATTCACTGTCATCTGGACAATAAAAATGAGTAATGAGAAGAAAATCAGACAAATTTTACTTTGGAAATAAAACTGTTAGCAAACAGCCAAGACAATAATTTAATCCTGCAATGATCCTGCTTTAACAGCGACCTAGTGGAATCATCTAATTACACTAAGATCTTTGTTTTAACAGTCATAAATAAAACCAGAATGAAAACTTCCAGGAGACAGTTTAATAATCAGGAGGTAACTAAGATGGTTCTACCTTGTAAGCTGATCATACAAAACAGTTACATAGAAATTAGTGAGCCAGTGGATAATGAGAGGCATAATCAGGAAAGTAATCTTTACTTTTCCTTTGAAAATTAAAAAAACAAGTAAATCTAGCTAAAAACCTTTCAGCCTTTGAAGCCGCAGGTGGGACTGCAGATCTGGCCACTTGGAGGTGGGCTGGCACAGCCAACTTAAAGGGAGAAAGAATGCCTTTGGGTTTACTCTTAATCGTATGGAAGCTTGAGTCATATGTTGGAAGTGCACTTGCTTTAATCCACACACAGACGGTTCATAATCCTACAGGTTTAAATGTACATAAAAATAGAGTTTGGAACTCTGCTCTACTGTTTGCACTGCAGATTGCCATCATTTCAAGGGTGAGATTATGAATAAAATGATGCACTTCTGGATGTTTCCTGTTTCTGAAATCTGAACATGAATCATTCACATGACCAAAAATTGTGTTTTTCTCAAAATACATGTCTAGTCTGTCCTTTAAGTAATAGTTCTCTTAAATAAGCTATGATATTAATCAGATCATTACCAGTTAGCTTTTCAAGCACATTTGCTTCAGGCTATTGTTTTGGAAAAATACGCTACAGAACTTTTTTTAAGTTACAAATAAATGAGAATCTGTTGTTTGGAATCTGTTGTTTCTGCCAAAGGTAAATTAACAAAAGATTTACTCGGGAATCCCCATTTAAATTTATATGATTTGATAAAATACCAAGTTATGTAAAATAAAGTATGTACGGGAAAAAGAAGGTAGGCCCACCCGCCCCCTCTTCAAAGCGGGTGCCAGACACCGAATCTCCCTGGGAATCACTGCCAAGCGCAGGGTAAGCGTCTGGGTGGTGGCCGACCGCAGCTGCAGGTCAGAGTTTCTGTTCCCCACATACCTCACTGTTACCACAATAACAAAGCCTGTGCTAGAAAGAAACGACCAGGAAGAGTGAGGGTGTGGACGTGGAGAGCTGGGGTGGCCTCACGGGAAGTGACAGCTTCAGGGAACCCTTGGAACCTTCTGCATAGTCAGCCCGTGTTACTATTTTCAGTAAATAAGTATCTTGTTAGCGTTTTAGATCTGATGGGACCTGAGACTCAGGGACCCGGCCCCGCCACAGTGGCGTCTGTGGAGCGTGGTGAGGATTCTGGCTGTGGGCGGCTGGGGACTTACTCTCCATCCAGGCTGTGTTGGCCGGGTCTGCGGCCCAGCGAGCCAGTGCGCTGTCCTCTCGACTGACTTGATCTTCACTTAAAGAAAACAAACCATAAAGTCAGAATATTCAGGCACAGCCCAGTCACATGGCTGCCAACTGCCCTGCAGAGTGTGTGCGTGTGCGTGTGTGTATACATATATATATATATATATATATATATATAACTATTACTATACAGGGAATCACATATTTTCCAAGCTAATATTATAGGACATCCCAAGTTCAAGTTTTCACTCATAACTCTGTAAGTAAGTATTCCAGATGTTCCACCTACGCACGGCACAGAACATGGGGCGAGGGCAATACAGCAGCAATACGGTCCTTGCCCTACAAGGCCTGAACTGTCTTCTGGTTTTTCAGCCACCCCTTTGAGGACCTCTTAGGCCCTTCTCATGACGCTGGGTGGTAGAGATGCCAGTGGGCAACGCAATGGGCCGTCTCCATGTCCAGGAGCAGGTCAGTGGGAGAAGAGATGCAAGGCCACTCAGTATAAACTGTGGTGCTCTGCCCACAGCAGGTGGTCACATGGGCCACCAGAGTCCTGCACACACAGGGACTGGGATGACTGACTGGGATGTCACCCTTGGCAATGGGAAGCTGTGGGAATGCTCTGCTCGGAAGGATGGTGAGGTCAGACTCACCACGCACACTGAGCGTCGCCCCAGGAGAGGCACCACTGCTGACGATGAAACGCAGCAGGGATCAGGCCTCTGGACACTGCATCCCATGGGGAGTTGTGCAAGGATGAGCCCAGTGGCAGCGCAGAGACACTGCTGGGAAGGCAGAGACCGGAAGCACGGTGAGCACCCAGAGGTGTGTACGGAAGGCCCCAGAAAATGTTTTATGGGAAGGTCGTTAACAAGGAATTACGTGACAATCCATGCAGAGCACCCCATGATGACAACTTGTCACAGCAAAAGCTCTAACAGGCCCCAAGGTACCTGCAGGCTTCTCAGGATGAGGGAAGAGAGCCCGTGTCCTCGTGACAGTCCCATGGGTGCTGGGGGATGCCCCATGTCCTGGTGACGGCCCCGTGGGTGCTGGGGGATGCCCCGTGTCCTGGTGACGGCCCCGTGGGTGCTGGGGGATGCCCCGTGTCCTGGTGACGGCCCCGTGGGTGCTGGGGGATGCCCCGTGTCCTGGTGATGGCCCCGTGGGTGCTGGGGGATGCCCCGTGTCCTGGGGTGATGGCCCTGTGGGTGCTGGGGGATGTCCCATGTCCTGGGGTGACAACCCTGTGGGTGCTGGGGGATGTCCCGCGTCCTGGTGACGACCCCGTGGGTGCTGGGGGATGCCCCGTGTCCTGGTGACGGCCCCGTGGGTGCTGGGGGATGCCCCGTGTCCTGGGGTGATGGCCCCGTGGGTGCTGGGGGATGCCCCGTGTCCTGGTGACGGCCCCGTAGGTGCTGGGGGATGCCCCGTGTCCTGGGGTGACGGCCCTATGGGTGTTGGGGGATGTCCCATGTCCTGGGGTGACAACCCTGTGGGTGCTGGGGGATGTCCCGCGTCCTGGTGACGACCCCGTGGGTGCTGGGGGATGCCCCGCGTCCTGGTGACAGCCTCGTGGCCGCTGGGGTTGCCCCATGTGCTATGCTGTGCACGTGTGGAATTAGGATGCGGCCCCCTGCTCTGAGAACTTATCACATCAACAAGGAGCATTCTTGCACTTTCAAAGTTTAAAATAGTATCAAAACAAAAAGTTACCTAAAAAGGTAAAAGAAAATCTGAATCAAATAGAAACAGTATTCTAAACTATTCATAACTATTTCCATGTTTGAAAAATTTCATCCTTTTGAAGATCATTTAAGGTTTAATCACACTACATGCTACATTCATTTTCTTCAAAATAATTCCTATTTTCAATGCACGTTATTTTTCACAGTACATTTTAGATCACCAGTGATAACACGCTAACACTCATTTTCAATTTTACATAAAATCTGCAATTTCTAATGGAGAACCCTGGCTGGACCTACCTGGTGGTACAACTCTGTCTAAACTGGGGCGAGAGCACTGCTCGCGTGGGTGCTGCTCCCCAGACACTCCACCTGCCAGAAGGGGGTTTCACGGGGGACGCTTTACCCTGCAAAGGCCGCCTTCATGATAGAAAGGAGAAAAGCAAATGAGGGAAAGCAGCAGCAGGGCCGTGACAAGGGCCGAGACTGGACACACCTGCACGGCTGAAATCAGACCCAGTTACCAGGCCCTCACTCCGCTCGTCCTGACTCTACATTTCCAGGGGACACTCGCCTGGGAGGGACCTGAGGCAGGAGGTGGAGCTGGGACAGCCCCTGCCGCGCAGAGCTGAGGATGGCGGGCAGGGATGCACACCAGTATCCCCGCGTCCAGATCCTCAGGAGAAAGGCGGGAATTCAGCAGGTGTGGGAAGATGGAGGGAGGCAGATACCTGTTTGGAGGCTCCTCGGAACTCAGAGAATTGGGCTGGCGATCTTCCATGACTTCCGCTGTTTCTGCTGGGAAAGGAAATAAGTGATGCTGCTTTACGCGCGACAGAAATGCTTACGAAGTTGGTGTTTTTACCCTTGAAAATGATTTCACACGTTCCCTTCTTATCAGTGGGAGGCTTATCTTAGCATAACGATGATTACCTAATAAATGTAAAATATTTTAGCTCTTAGATAAACTGCACCAGCACCCAGATGCATCAGGCTAGAGCTAGGAAGAAACAGGATGTTCTCTCCCATTCTGCACATCCATGGGAGTGACGGCTGTGACCAGCACCCAGATGCATCAGGCTAGAGCTAGGAAGAAACGGGATGTTCTCTCCCATTCCACATGTCCACAGGAGCCATGACTGTGACTGGCCTGAAGGGGCATCCACCTGGCACACTCAAAAGATGTTCAAGAGAGGAGTAGTTACGCTTGAGACATGTGACACCAACTTTCACTCACACACACTCACATCCCTCCATGCACAAATACACGCACGGTGAGACCCAACTGGCGATTCCTTCCCGCCCATCTGTGGCTCTCCAGGGTGAACGGTGAGCCGTGAGCAAAGCCACAGTGCAGGCTTCTCAAACATTCTACGCAGGTGAGGTACGAACTTAGACGATCAAAGAACAGCCTGAGACACCAGTGCAGAAGGAGTAGACCCTCCCACCTCGGAGGGCTCTTGGGCA
Organism: Rhinopithecus roxellana; assembly: GCF_007565055.1. Taxonomy (NCBI): domain Eukaryota; kingdom Metazoa; phylum Chordata; class Mammalia; order Primates; family Cercopithecidae; genus Rhinopithecus; species Rhinopithecus roxellana. The sequence continues at coordinate 21,871,235 of NC_044557.1, forward strand.
GGAGCCAGCCAGAGTCTGTGATGGCTGTACCGCGTGCGGGCTGCGTGGTCCCCTGAGGAATCTGCCACCGCCCAGCCGCGTGGCACCAAGAATGACGTGGGGAAGGAGAGCCAGCAGCACTCGGTGGCTGCCGTTTATCCCCACACTAGCAGCTGTCCATGAAACACCTTCTAAAGGGAATTTATCTTTGTGGTGAGTAACAGTTTCTCAACCGTTTTCAAACAGCAGCAGTTGGCTCAAAGTCCGAGAGAGCTAAGCTCAATGTAACCTGCTTGGAGATCTCATCCATGAAAACAGGCCCCTGGTCACACCAGGCGCCGCCACACAGCTGGACGCTGAACAGCAACAGACACGGGATGCCGGGAGGGCTGGGGGCGTGGATCTGCGGGCAGCGCTGTGAATCCCACAGGCATCTGCTGGTTCAGTGTTCTGGGTCACCTTCCTGAGGGGCAGGTGTCAGGGCAGAGGCAGGATCTGAAATCCAATCTGCCCACTCCCAAAACTGCCCTTCCCGTGCTACTACACTGCCTCAAAGAAACACCCAAAGAGCCACAAAGCTTTTACTAGTGTTCTGCAGAGGGACAAAGGCAGGACGTGCTGCCCGGCAGCAATCTCACTGTACGGCAAGAACTGTTTCCCCCACGGGGGCGTCCAGGAGCTCAGACTCCCATCCCCAGGGCACACACATTAGCCTTCTCAGGGGTCCACCCCTGGAAACTCTTCTGTCCTCCGCCTTTCAGGAAATTAAGTTGCAAACTGAGTCTGTCAAGGTCAGAAGCAGGCAGACATGCACACCAGGGAGTCACCTGAACAGCTCCAAGCAGCAGCGCACCCAGAGGCTTCTGGCCACAAGAGGCCCGTGCGTAAACAAGAGCAGGGCCTGCCTGCGGATGTCTTCAGAGCTGGTGTCGGTCAGCAGGAAAAACAACGGAACCTGGCCATCCCAGTTTGGCCAGCTGGGAGCTCCAGGCAGGGCTCTGCAAGCTCCCACCTTGCAGACCTGGGGAGCCTGGCTGGGCTGTACGTCCCAGGGAAGCCTGCAGAGCCAGGTGGCTGCCCCACTCCAGGGAGGCTCTGGAGCAAGGAACTGAAAAGCCAGCAGTGCCCCCCGGGGTGAGGGAGGCGGGCTGGCACCAAATCCACGCTTTTCCACCTCTCAGGAAAGAGGTCTGCGTTCACATCTCTCGTTCAATGATCAGAACGCAACCGGACAGCCATCCGCTCCTCTACTCCGGGACTTAGATAGTCTTTATTAGAACAAGGCATTACTACTGGCTCTAGGTTGACAGAACAAATATAAGCAAATTGTTTTAAATTCACGCTAAGTTACTTAAAAAACAAATTACTTTAAATGATGTGCAATTATTTAAAATAAATAATATTTTAAAATAAGAAAATCACTTTAAAATAAACATATTTTCCTTCAGCCAAGAATGCCACACTCCGCACGCCCTCGTTTCCGGGGGGTTCTCACGCTCTGTGGTCCCTGAGGGACAACAGCAGCGTGGATCATGCAGACCGTGGTGAGTTCCCAGGACTCCGGCCGACTTCCACAGGGAAACGCACAGGAAGCCGTCTATCCTGAGACCTCTGCGGTTCCCAAAATCCAACATCGAGATTTTTCTTTAAGGATTTTTTTTCTCAACTGTTATTAACTGGAAAGGGAAGGCTGCTTCCACTGAAACCTTTACAGGAATAAGAATCGGGTCTCAGGCGTAGAGGCTGTGGGCTTCCATTAGAGGCACATCCCACGAACCCTGGGGATCCTGCAGCGCGTTCCTGGGAAAGGCAGCACAGAAACAGGGCTGGGCAAAAAAGGAAACCTTCGGCCGAGACGCCTGGACTGGGTCACTCCTGAAGATGGAGGCACGGTATGTGCTCACCCTTGCCCTGGCACCTGGGCCTACAGCGGGGCCGGCAGGAGGCCCCAGTCCTCAGGCTGCAGTCGGAGCAGCCATGGCCTACACGCTGTCCTTCCAGTGGAAACCTGGGGCTCTGCAGACACAGCTGGTGCCCGGCTACACATGCCAGGGCCATGTAAGGACAGCAGAGAACGGGCTCCACCAACCAAGCCCCTTCTAATGCACACAGTGGCTCCTTCTCACTAAGTGGAGGAGAAAGCAGACTCAAAACAGAGCTGTCAGCACTGAGGACACGGAGACTGGAGGTGAGTGAGGAGCTGGAGGCACCCACAGTCCTGGCTCGGAGCGTGGCCTGGCTGCAGGGAACACCATCCTCAGTGGCCGACTCTGCCCTTTGTGCTGCCCCAGGTGGCTCTGACCTTGCACTGAGGACTCTGCCGAGGTCCTGCGGCATCTCCCCAGCGAGGAAAAGCATGGGTGGGAGACAGGGAGCCCCTGAGGCAATTCTTCCACCCCCACTGCCCCTCCCTCCTCTGGAATGAAGACAGGGAGACACGCTCTGACCCCAGGGAGCCCGAGTCTCTAGACCAGCAGGCGACACGGGACATACATAACGGTAACTGTCATCTAGCACAGTGAGTCATGTAGGCCAAAAACTGCACACACTCCCGTGAACACCTGGTGGGGGAACCAGAAATCGGGGTGAAGTTCAAGGCACCCCAGACATGAGGAGGCAACACATTCGGGACCGGACGTTGTTTCAAAATTTTCCCAACAATACGCCCTGGCCTTCCCTCAGGGGTGCTCCCATCACTGAAGAAGAGGAACTGGGGGTTCACTTTCCAACTCCATAAACAAACATCTAATGACCTGGGCAGGGGCAGGGGGAAGGTCAGGCCCAGACTCTACAGAACCACAGACCATGTCAGGGGCATGAAGAGGAGGAGGGGGGAAGGTCAGGCCCCGACTCTATGGAACCACAGGCCACGTCGGTGGCGTGGAGAGGAGGGAACCACAGGCCACGTCGCAGGCGTGGAGAGGAGGGCAGCAGTACCTTCTTCGTCCAGGGACATGGCACGGATGATGACTGGGCTGGAGTAGGCGGGCAGCAGGAGGGGCAGGTTGGAGGGCACCGCATAGCCGCAGGGCACAGGCACCGAGTACCCACAGGGCACATGGAGACCCACACTCTCCTCCTCAGTGCTGGGTGCAGGGGCGGGCGGCTGGTCCTCCTGGAACGGCGTGATGTCGATGACAGAATATGGGTTGACTTTCATCGGGAGCACCAGCTTAGCAGCCTCTACCGCTGGGGTGGTTTCTGCTCCAGCTCTATCCTCACCTCCTGGGGTGCAGAAAGGACTGGTCAGCAGACATATCACCAAGGGCAGGGCAAGCGTGCCCTCTTGGAGTACAGGCGGGAAGCGGGTATGAGTTCCCACCCTCCATGCCATGCCAGGACCCCTGGACGTTCCCAGGTCACTGGGTGGGCCTCGGAGGGAGCACTCGCACATGGGGAACCCAGCGTCACCTCTGTGCGTGGGCGAGACAGACGCAGCCTGGTCACTACAGGAGGCTCATCCCATGAGCTAAGTCAGGGAGAAGCTGCTGGAGGCGGGCAGCCACTCCCCTCACCAAGAGTCTGGTGCTACTCACAAAGAAACACCGTGCAAGCTGAGAGGCGGGTGCTGCGCCCAAAGAAACACTGGCAAACCGAGAGAAGGAACGCTGTGCAAACTGAGCGGCTGGCACTACACCTGAAGAAACACTGTGTGAGCCAAGTGGCGGGTGCCACGCACGAAGAAACACCGTGCAGGCTCTCCCACCGCAGCCTGCCCTGCGCAGTCCCTCTGGTCAGCGAATGAAAGCACCCAACCCACCTCCAGACTTAGAAAGAGAAACCTCTACAGCTACTTCATCCCACATGTTCTGAATACTTCATTTAATCTAGTGATACAATGATGAGGTCATTTTTATCGGGAAATAGCAACACCTTTTCTCTGCAAAAGACAAAAGTCGAGTGAAAAGGTTGAAAATTATGGAAAATAGTACAAAGAGAAGAAACTTAGCCAATCTTAAATTAAGTCATTTCAGGTATATCATGAAGAAATCGTAAGTCTCTGGCTCCTAGAAATCATCCCTTCCCTACAGTGTTCCAGCTGGGCAGTAAGAATGGGGAGAAAATGGGCGAGCCCAATAGAGCTGATGGCTGAGCACAGGTGACTCCGACACTGGCGATCTGCGGACCCGCCTGGGAACCCGCCAGGGGACTCACCTGGGGACCCTCCTGGAAACTCACCTGTGGGTGCAGGGGCTTCACTGGCTCCAGCACCTCCTGTCTCAGGGGCTGAGGGGGCCTGTCTGTCCGCTTCTGGGATTTCATCTCCACTGTCAAAATCAAACTGTTCTCCTTCTTCCTCTTCATTATTATTGGTATCATATTTCATTTCATTTTCTAAAGAGAAAAACCAAAACCAGATCAAGGAGGTTAGATAGATAGATTGATCGATTGATAGACAGACAGACAAGATAGATAGATTGATCTATGCTAGTCACAGACATTGACTAAGTGCCTCTATATAGATCGATCAATCTATGTTAGTCAGAGACGTTGACTAAGTTCCTCGATGCTATACTGCACTTGTAGTTAGCCTTTTTAAGGGGCAAAATATATATCATTAGAATTCTGAATCACTGGTTTTTATTTTCTTTTAATAGGATCTACAATTCACCGTTAGAAAAGAAAACAAGAGGTCGGGCGCGGTAGCTCACACCTGTAATCCCAGCACTTTGGGAGGCCAAGGTGGGCGGATCACAAGGTCAGGAGTTTGACACCAGCCTGGCCTACATGGTGAAAGCCCGTCTCTACTAAAAATACACAAATTAGCTGGGTGTGTTGGCAAGCGCCTGTAATCCCAGCTTCTCAGGAGGCTGGGGCAGGAGAATCTCGTGAACCCAAGAGGTGGAGGTTGCAGTGAGCCGAGATTGCACCACTGCACTCCAGCCTGGGTGACACAGCAAAACGCTGTCTCAAAAAAAAAAAAAAAAAAAAAAAAGAAAGAAAGAAAGAAAAGAAAACAAGAGAAAGTGAGGGGAAAAAGAGCTTTTCCATTTTAAATTTGTGCCCCCAGCAGATGAACATCACCCGGCTGGGCTGATGGTTCCGAAGAGAATTCAGTGTCATCCACTTTACTTTTAGAAATAACTTCTGATACCCAACGTCTCTCCCTAGAATTCTTCTCCTTTAACTTTCATTTTGCCTCTTTTATTTACAATTTTTAATTAATTATCTCTAATGGTTAGAAAATCAGTGTCAAATATGAACATCGATATATTGCTTAAAACACAAACTTCCAAAGTTATTAAAGAGCATGGTTAATAACCGTTCCAAGCAGGTGCTTGATAAGAAACATTTTGCAGGAGGTGAGTCACAGGCCTCCTCGGACTGGGGTTACGGCTGGTGGTGCAGCCTGCAGGGTGGCCGCCGTGTGCACCATCTGCAGAGAGCGTGCTGGGACTATGCATCACCATCAGAGCAGACAGGTGCTTCTCCTTTTTCCAGAGGAGACCGTGTGCTGGGATGACACCACCCCACACACCCAGAAGCGAGAGGAACCCAGCCCCTTCCAGCCTTTCTCAAGGGCCAGGATTTTTTCCCAGCACATGTTACTGAGGAAACCTCCTGATGCCACACCCTGCAGTCCACAGAAGCAGGTAGCATCTCGGGACAGGGCCTGGGTCAGCCCAAACCAAGCCCCTCCAACATAGACATTCCCCTGTGGGCCAGGGAGATGCACCTAGGCAGGGTGGCCCAGCTCAGCTGCAGGCAGCTGTGGAAGGGGCTGAGGAGGACCACTGCTAGGGAGGAACCCACAGACACACGACCCACTTCCACTCCACTCAGTCTCCAGGCGCACTCTGCCGGGCCTCCCGGGGAACTCTAATGGTCTAAAAACAGCCTTTAAATTTGAGGTGTTTCATTTTCCTTTGAATCTCCTAAACTAGTCATGTATTCTAAGAGCGCCTTTTGAAGGAAACAGATTTTTTAGGTCACCGAATACACAGAGGGGCCCAGGTCCGTGACAGCGTGACTGGATCCAGCTTTCACTGCGAGGACAGTGGAGACGAGACCCCCAGCTGACCATGACACCTGGGGGGCCGCAAGAGCCTTCCAGAACTGCTTCCACCAACACTCACAAGTTTTAAAAGGATGAGAATGACAAATACTGAAATTGAATCAAGAAAAAGGATTCAAAAATGTATTATTTTTAAAACATATGCCTGATAAGAGTATGTGCTGCTGTCCTTCCGGATGGTGAACTCTGCTCTGCCCAGACACCAAAGCCTCACCCACTTCCTAGAGGGTCAAAGACTTCTCTAAATTCAAAGTTTTGAATTTAAGCCTAACCGAGTGAAACAATCGAAGGGGGGGGGAGAGCTGGAACGGACAGAACCGCTAATTTCCAGAGTCTGAGCCTTGATGAACTATGTACTTTCAAACCAGTCCTCACTATCTCCCAAGTGACTGTAAACAATACCTATTTCTATTTCGGAAGGTTTTTTGTTTTTGTTTTTTGCCATATCATTAAGTAGTCAGTTTACTGAAATAAACTGGTGAACACCTTTCAAAGTAAAAAGTTAAACAAACAAAAAAAAAAACTGTTTTCCGGAATATTTTCCAAATGCAACCGGCATTTCCATAGAATTCATGTTTGGGGAGAAAAAATCATGTTTGCCAAATAAACATGCTGGGGAAACAATGCCGAGTAAATGCCTGATGAAAATGATGGGTGAAAATGTTTATGTAGCGCCGGATACAATGGCTCACATGGGTAATCCCAGCACTTTCAGAGGCCAAGGCGGGCTAATTGCTTGAGCCCAGGAATTTGAGACCAGCCTGGACAATATAGTAAAACCCCATCTCTTTAAAAAAAAAAAGGTACAAAAATTATCCTGGTGTGAAGGTGTGGACCTGTGGTCCCACCTACTCAGAAGGCTGAGGTGGGAGGATCACCTGAACCCAGTAGGTGGAAGTTGCAGTGAGCTGAGATCGCGCCTCTGTGCTGCGGCCTGGGGGACAGAGCGACACCTTGTCCCCACCCCAACCAAAGTTTCTGTTTTGACCTAGCAACATAAGAGGCCACTGCCGGGCACATGTTCAGATTCATCCGGATGGTGACACAATCACATTAGATTTTTATTTTGTCAACTCTATTTTTTGGAAATTATATTTTACTGCCGCTGAACTCTAACAATTAGATAAAATATACCTAGACATGATTCTATAAATATTGTTTTTTAAAACCTTGACAATGTCTGGTACAAAATAGGCTCTTAAATGTCTGCAAGGGGAGAAACATGAGCTGTTGGGACCGGAACCCACACTGTATCCCATACAGGAAGAAGGAATTCTCTTTAAAGTCTTCAGGAAGGAAGGCAGTGAATAGGAGCCCGTGTGTGCAGGAAACGGCCCTGAGGAGACACCAAGGTCCCTCCACTCCCTCCCCATATGCCACCTCCTAGGCTGTGAAACCAGCCCGGGAGACCTGTGGGATTACCTGGGACAGTGCAGGTCCTGTGTGCCAGGTTCAGGTACGACCCTGAGAAGAACTGCACGCATTCTCGGAGCCTGCACCTCTGCTCACCGCCCAGCACGGTGCAGTGTGAAACCTGGCAGGCGGCAATGTGCAACACGCTTGTCATGTGAGTGAATGAATGAGAGAATGAGCAGATGAGCAAGTTTCAAACTTTTTTTTTTTTGCCAAAAGAACTCACTTTTTCCCCTAGTAAAACTTTAAGTAGAATTCTACTACACAAGGTAAATCACAGCAATCAAGACATTCCTCCAAACATTTAAATCTTGTTAGTTTAGACGTGGAGAGCCTTGGAAGGGGCTTGGGGCTTGGAATTCAAGAGCTCTCTGCTGTCACCACAAGACTGGCAGACACTGGCGGAGCTGCCCTCTGTCCTCTGCAAACACCAGAGGGGAAGACTTTCAAGTTGTATAAACTCTCCGGAATGTGTGTTGCAAATTCCTCCCAGAATTCATTTCCAGCAAGAAAAAAAACAGCCTTCCTACAAGAACTCAAAGAGGGAAGTTGCGCTCAATGTAACCACCTGAGGCTGCACCCCCGGCTGCGTTGGTGCCCACAGCTGTGCCCACGGCAGGGGCCCAGGACGGAGGGCGAGGCCGCCCGGAGCGGGGCTGCTCCTCCCTGATACCCACCTCCAAAGGGGCTTCCATCAATGGTGAGGCTGCGCCGCCCTCTGAGGTGAGCGTGGGGCCGGGCGTTCAAGGCGGTGTGTGCTGAGCATGTCCATCCCAGACACTTGCCGGGGCCCTGGGAGATCCTGGGCCTCACAGACCCCACCGAGCTCCTTCGTGAAGGGCAATGCAGAATGCCTTTAAAATCCCGGCATTTGGGGTCCTAAGTTTAGCTCTGACCCGAGCCCTGACAGGTTCAATTGTGTCCCCTAAATCCCTGTGCTGAAATCCTCACCCCCAATCCCACGGGTGAGCTCACCTGCAAACAGGTAACTGCCGGTGCAGTTGGTTAACAGAAGGCTGTGCTAGAGCAGGCTGGGCTAACCCAGCGTGACGGCATCCTCATGAGAGCAGAGGCCAGGACAGGGATAAGGAGCCACCTGGCGGCACAGGTGCAGGAACTCCCGGGAGTGCCCACAGACGGCAGGCACCAGAAGAGGCAAGGAAGGCTGTGACCTACATTCCCGGGGAGCACAGACAGCCTGCCAGCACTTTGACCTGGGACTTCCAGCCTGCAGCCCAGGAGGCCTCCCCGTCCCCTGCAAGCTCAGCCAAGCCCTTTGCAACACAAAAGGTCGTGTGTCATCCTCAGGGCCCAGGCGGGAGCCAGGCAAGCTGGGCCGGGTCGGTTCCCACAACACTCCTGCTGCAGCCACAGAAGGAATTCCTGCTCCTCAAAAGCCCAGCTTCAGAGCTGAGCCATACAGCTGAAGGAGAACATTGATGAGAAAAACCACAATTTGCAAACTAGAAAAAAATGCTCAAGGGCTGCTGAAAGCATCTCGGGAGATAAAACGTGTTGTAGTTTGAGATGACAGGGATGTTTCAAAAAGCTGGTGGGGAATCTGCAGTGTAGCTGTCATTCACTGGACACACCACGGCCCAGTGTCCTCCACCCACTAGTCCCAGGAGGTGGGCGGGAAGGGCCCGGCACCCTGGGTAGGCAGCACGGCAGGGAAGCAGGGAAGGGGGCCTGGGCAGGGCTGCGGCTGGGGAGAGGCTCTGTGCTCCTGCTGCACACGCAGGACGGCAGGTTCTGAGAGTCACGTGTGAAGGCCATGACATGGAGCAGGAAACACAGGCGGCAGTGCAGCCCGTGCCGACCCGCCAGCGTCTGGCCCAAATCTAACCACCTGCCAGCGCCCGGCCCAGATCTAACCACGCACCAGCGCCCGGCCCAGATCTAACCACCCGCCAGCGCCCGGCCCAGATCTAACCACCCGCCAGCGCCCGGCCCAGATCTAACCACCCGCCAGCGCCCGGCCCAGATCTAACCACCCCCAGCGCCCGGCCCAGATCTAACCACGCGCCAGCGCCCGGCCCAGATCTAACCACCCGCCAGCGCCCGGCCCAGATCTAACCACCCGCCAGCGCCCAGCCCAGATCTACAAATCTAACCAGGCCTCTGGGTTTGGGGGACTATTCTTCCCCTGCCCCTTTCCTCTGGCCTGCCCAGGACAGGCTACCCTCTGGCCACAGCTGCACTTTCCAGGAGAACCACAGGCTCTGCTGTACTCAGGGGCCGGCCCTTGTGGGTCACCAGCAGCCCATTAGGATGGCCCTAATGCTGACCGACAGCAGCAGCCATTTGAGCCTCCGGATTCCGACTGTTTCTGTCACGGCAGGGCCACTGGGGCTGCCTCGGTGACACTGACTTCTTACCAACCTATTTACACTTGTCAGTATGCAGGTAATTGGCTCATCAACTGAGGCACACATTTCTAAAACAAGTTATGAAATAGAAAACCTTAAGAAACATTGTGTTTCCAATTATTATGACATAATCTGACTACGCCCATTTTAGTTTATACCTATATGCAAAAAAGGGTGAGGAAGTTACCTGACAATCCGATCTTTAAAATGCTGCTGCTGGAAACGGCGCTGTGCCCCGGTTCTCTCCAGGATGATGGAGAGGTTCTAGAGAGCCCTCAGGACAGAAACGGTGCTGCTCCCTGGTTCTCTCCAGGATGATGGAGAGTTCTACTGGGCCCTCAGGACAGAAACGGTGCTGCGCCCCGGTTCTCTCCAGGATGACGGAGAGGTTCTACAGGACCCACAGGACAGCTCGAGTCATGCATGGCCATTGCACTTGGGGTGGCCAGTGTGACCAAGGGCCTTACTTGTTCCTGTTATTTAATTCTTATCAATTCTAAGTTTTGTAGACACCTGAGCCTAGTGGACCTCGCAGGCCTGAATCTCGAGCTATCAAGACAGCTAATGGCCTGTGTGAGCCTGAGAGCCATCCCCACACCCACTGGGCCCCTCTGCTTGTGCCTGTCTTCATATGGTCTGAAGCAGAGATTCATTTCTGCTGGTTATTATGATTTTTTTTTTTTTTTTGAGACAGAGTCATGCTCTGTTGCCTGCGCTGGAGTGCAGTGTTGTGATCACAGTTCATTGCAGCCTTGACCTCCTGGGCTTAAGCAATCCTCCCACCTCAGCCTCCTGAGTAGCTGGGACTACAGGCATGAGCCACCACACCCAGCTAAAGTTTTATATTTTTAGTAGAGACAAGGTAGCACTATGTTGCCCGGGCTGGTCTCAAACTCCTGAACTCAAAGGATCCTCCTGCCTTGGCCTCCCAAAGTGCTGGGATTACAGGCATGAGCCAACGTGCCCAACCCAGTTTGGTTACTTTTAAGAGATACAACTTTTTAGAGAAGTTTTAGGTTCCCAGGAAAATTGAGAGGAAGGTACAGAAAGTTCTCATATACTTCCTGACCCCACAGAGAGCCTCCCCCAGCACTATCCCCCATCTCCCGCCAGAGTGGAATGCTTGTTACATACAACTGAGGATCCAACACTGAGGTACTGTCCCTAACTAAAGCCCACGGTTTGCGTGACGGCTCGCTCTGGGTGCTGTGCCTTCTATGGGTTTGGATAGGCATGTAAAGACATGCATGTACCATTATCAAGGAATTTCGTGGCCCTAAAAATCGCCTGTGCTCCACCTATCATCCTTCCCTCCTGCAAACCCCTGGCAACCACTGATCTTGTTACTGTCTCTACAGTTCTGTGTTTTCTAGAATGTCACGTGGTTGGAATCACATCATGTGCGTGCAGCCTTTTCAGGTTGGCTTCTCTCGCTCTGTAAGATGCATCTAAGGCTCCTCCATGTCTTTTCGCGGCTTGGCAGCTCATTTCTTCCGAGCACTGACTGTTCCATTGTATGAGTGCGCCCGTTTACCTATCCATTCACCTCCTGAGGGGCATCATGGCTGCTTCTGGGTTCTGGTAATTACGAATAAAGCTGCTGTCGACACCTATGTGTGCAGGATTGAGTGGACATTAAGTTTTCAACTCATTTGGAAAAATATGCCGGGGCATGGCCGCGGATCACACAGGAAGAGCTGCTCAACTTTGAAGAAGCCACCAAACTGCCTTCCCACAGGGCCGCCCCACGGCCTTCTCAGCATTTCCCGTCTGTGTCCACGCAACCGCCCCACGGCCTCCTCAGCATTTCCCGTCTGTGTCCACAGGGCCACCCCACGCCCTCCTCAGCATCTCTGGTCTGTGTCCACGCGGCCGCCCCACGCCCTCCTCAGCATCTCTGGTCTGTGCCCACACAGCCGCCCCACGGCCTCCTCAGCATCTCCGGTCTGTGCCCACGCGGCCGCCCCACGCCCTCCTCAGCATCTCCGGTCTGTGTCCACGCGGCCGCCCCATGGCCTCCTCAGCATTTCCCGTCTGTACCCACGCGGCCGCCTCACGCCCTCCTCAGCATTTCCCGTCTGTGGCCATGCAACCGCCCCACGCCCTCCTCAGCATTTCTCGTCTGTGCTCTGGATTTTGGCTATTCTAATTCGAAGCCAGTTTTAAGTGATCTTTTCTTAATGAGCAAAAGGATACGAATAAAGTATCTAAGTTTAGTTTAAAACGTAGTCACCCTCTGTCTGGGGTGGGGAGTGGCCTCTGGGGGTGACTAGCACTGGCTATGTGATGGCCCTACACACTTGTGAATACACTAAAGGCCACTGAGCTTTACAATTTAAATAGGTAAATGGTACTAAGATATGAATTATATCTTAATAAAGCTATAAACAACAAAACTTCATCTCTCATTTTAAATAAACTATGCATATAAAAACAAGAGCAGCCTAGGTTTGTCAGGGGAAAAACTGCTAATGTTTGAAACTTATCCATGCAGACACTATCACTTACATTAACGGCATTTAAAAGTTTGCTTCAAGGGCAAAAAAAAGAAGACTACTTCTAAAATACTGGAAGAATATTCACTAAAATTTTAATAGTATCAACCTCCCAGAGGTGAAATATTTTCTTTTTCGTGACTTGTCTATATTTTAGTTTTTATTCTACACTTAACATGCATTATAATTTTTTTAATTACCCAATTTAGATTATAAACTGTAAATCATTTGTAATACCTGAAATGTAGCTTCACTCAATATCCACTAAATTAACAACAAACAGAAACCACGATACACCCGTCATGGCGCGGCACGTCTCCCATCCTGCTGTGTTATTCTGAAGCCCCTGGACAAATCTACACGAGAAACGCTAAGCACAGAGTCGTGGATGAGAGAACGGCTTCTGGAGTCAGAGAGCTGGGTTCAAACTTCACTTACTGGCCACGAGGCCCCATCTCTCGTCTTTAGAAAGGAATCACAGAATGGAAAGAATCCCTCCCTGGGGCACGTTGCAATGAGTAGGAAAGGCCGTGTGGTGCGTACAAAGACATTTAACGTGAGGACTAAGACTGAGGACCCAGCGTACCTCTTCACAAAGACACTGAAGAGAAGACGACAAATACAATACGCACGATGCAAAAGAAGATGCATAGAACACTTCAATGTCCTGTTTTCTTTAGGGAAATATTTATTCCACAAGCTACCAAGACCTAGTAGCTCTGGCCCCAGCACCCTGAGTAGGAGAGAACTGGCAGCCAGCCCTGGAGAAGCAGGCCACTCATTCCCAGGCTGCCTTCCCTTGTGGGCAGACAGCGCTCTGACTGTTCCAAGTCCATGAAGAACTTTCAAAGACATGCAGTGATGAACACACTGAGAACAAGATTAAAGTAATACTCATTGTTTAAGTTAAGAGATAAAAGCTAAGCATTGTTTTTCCTGGGGCTTTGAAGAGCATATTTGATTCTAATATGAAGTTTTAACTCAGGATATGATTTTCTCTTATTTCAAATGAAGGCTGCTTATTTTTTAACTCTATTGTTCAAAGAAAAGTCCTTTGAAAAGCACCAGGCTGCAAACAGCTTCATCCACAAGAGGCTATTCATAACCACTTCTTGGCTCTGGGTGTCACTGTGGTTTGTAGCTGCTTGTGCTGAAGGAAGCCTCCCCAGAAACAGTCCATCCCCAAAAACAGTCCATCCCCCAGAAACAGTCCATCCCCCAGAAACAGTCCATCTCCAGAAACAGTCCATCCCCCAGAAACGGTCCATCCCCAGAAAGTCCATCCCCCAGAAACGGTCCATCCCCAGAAACAGTCCATCCCCCAGAAACAGTCCACCCCCCAGAAACGGTCCATCCCCAGAAACAGTCCATCCCCCAGAAACGGTCCATCCCCAGAAACGGTCCATCCCCCAGAAACAGTCCATCCCCAGAAACAGTCCATCCCCCAGAAACGGTCCATCCCCAGAAACGGTCCATCCCCCAGAAACAGTCCATCCCCAGAAACAGTCCATCCCCAGAAATAGTCCATTCCCCAGAAACAGTCCACCCCCCAGAAACAGTCCATCCCCAGAAACAGTCCATCCCCCAGAAACAGTCCATCCCCAGAAACAGTCCATCTCCAGAAACAGTCCATCCCCAGAAACAGTCCATCCCCCACAAACAGTCCATCCCCAGAAACAGTCCACCCCCCAGAAATAGTCCATTCCCCAGAAACAGTCCATCCCCCAGAAACAATGCTGCCCCCAGAGACGATGCCAGTGTGGGTGCTGGCATCTGTCTGAGCTCATTATGGAAGTTACCAGGTATTTGGTAAATGATTTTTTGTGAACCAACATTAACATGCCAATTGTACTGATTTCTTTTGCCCGAACATAATTTGCATTGGAATTTTGCTACTAATTAGAGAAAGGCTTTAGCTGGCAGTGTGACTGTTTTGCATTCTGAGAAATCCCAGATCATCTTCTGAATGGATTTGCTAAGTGCTTACCAGCTAGGTCTAAGTACTTTAGAGATGCTAACTTGTCAAATCCTCCCCAAACTTATGAGAGGGGTTCTGTTTGTTCCAGGAATGACGGAAATTGAAGGCTGCTTAGGTCACCAGATCACACACCTCAGAGTCAACATTTGAATCCCAGCAGCTGGGCAGTAGAGCCTGAAATCTTTCCTGGTGCACAAGCTGCCTCACAAACACCACTTCACCTTGTGATGACTTGACTTGCTGCAAAGGACATTTCTAGAGAAGGCACAGGGACCTGGTAGAGGTGAGGAATGGGCATGGACTAAGGAATGATTCCACTGGAACACACAACAGCACCCCTGCCAGGAGGCCCCGAGGGCAGCTACTGAGAGGGACACTTATGAAGCCTGGAAAATGCTCACAAATAAAAATGTTAAAGCCGGTATAAAAACGTACACTCAAAATGTTAAACATCAGGCCACGTGTGGTGGCTCCCGCCTATAATCCCATCACTTTGGGAGGCCAAGGTGGGCAGATCACTTGAGGTCAGGAGATCGAGACCAGCCTGGCCAACATGGTGGAACCCCGTCTCTACTAAAAATACAAAAATTAGCTGGGCATGGTGATGGGTGTCTATCATCCCAGCTACATAGAAGGCTGAAGCAGGAGAATCCTTGAATCCAGCAAGCAGAGGTTGCAGCAAGCCACGCTCACACCGCTTCACTCCAGCCTGGGCAAGACAGTCTGACTCCGTCTCAAAAAAAAAGTTAAAAATTTATATTCAATGACTACCATTATGTAGAAAAGAAACATGGGGAAAAAAACTGGAGAAGTGATGATCTAAAGTACCAGCACCAACTGTGTCCGAGCGCAGGGAAGAACTGAGGTCGCAGTAATCTGCCGCATCCTGATCTTCAGGGGCACTTTTCAGTGCACAGTTTACTTAATAATGGGGGAAATTATAATTAAAGTACCACAGAATCCTCAGAAAAGACACCAGGCCATTATTTCTATTTCTATTTGTCATAAAAGTTATTGGCTAGAAACTCACCTAAGTTTCCGAGCCACATCACTGTCATTAAATGGTGGCTTTCTGAATCAAAGTCCAAGATCATGTGGCCTGTCAGCAAGGACAGGGGCCTGGCTCCCCACCCAGCAGGGGCCTCGCTCCCCACCCGACAGAGGGCTAGGGCGGCTCCTCAGCACCTCCAAGGCTCCTGGGCTCCTGCGAGGGTCTCCCGAGGACACCCTCCTGGGTGAAATGTTAACAGTGGCAAACTGGAGATTTCCACGTTCCTGCAGCCTGGAGTTAGCAACAAGCCCTGAGGCTGGATCCAGTGGGCCTTGGCCCAAGGGCGGCCTGGCCAGTCCAGCTCCACCCAGACAGCGTGGGCCTGTCATACTCTCCCCTGGGTCGAAATCTGGGCAGAGGGAGAGGCTGTGGAGACACCCGCAGCCCCAGGAGAGGTGCGACCTGCTGCAGGGAGCAACACCAGCTGCTGGTAACCCTGGGCACCCCGAGTCCTGCCTCCCTCAGAGGCCATGTCTCTAATTAGGACAACTACCAAGGTGGAGTGCTATGGGGCCAGGGACCTTTCAGAGAGCCAGTCTGGTCGTGAAGACGTGGGTGGGTGGGCATTTCATCCAATCCAGGTGGTAGCACCGCGGGGCAGAGAGCCAGTTCTGGTCGTGAAGACTGTGGGAGGGCATTTCATCCAATCCAGCTGGGCAAAGAGCCAGTCTGGTCGTGAAGACCGTGGGTGGGCGGGCATTTCATCCAATCCAGGTGGTGGCACCGTGGGGCAGAGCTCCTCAGGGTGCCAGGCACTAGCCAGGACTGCTGACGACGTCAGCAAATGCGGGAGACACATTTAATGACAAAACGGGGTTTCTGCCTTCTTTGAAACAGTGGGCAAGACGGGGCAAAGGCAGCACCCGTCTGCCGTGGGACTCTGAACGGCCCTGCATCCTCCACATTCCTGGACACTTACCTGCAGAGACAACTTCCTGGCCTTTCTTTTATTTTTAACTTTCCCCAACAACTGTACCTGCCTCCTGAGCATGTCAAAGCACCGTATTAATGGTTTCCCATCTTTGCGGGTGGGAAGGAGGGGAGGTAACAGAAAAGCACACGAGATCTGGTGCCCACCCCTTCAAACAGAAAACTACCCAAGACAACCACTCATTTCCATGAAATGCCAAAAAGAAAGCAGGGAGGTGGGAGGGGGCCCTTGCAGGGATGGTCACCCAAAGAGGGCCCATGGCGGATGAGGCCACAGGATGACACCCACTGCCCTGCTTTGCCAGGGCATCATCTCATTTGATAGGAATGAAAAACAATAAAAGATGTTGCTCTCTGCCTCATTTTCCACTTTTATTTTTCAGACAGGGTCTCACTCCCACCACCCAGGCTGGAGTTCAGTGGCACAATCTCGGCTCACTGCAGCCTCAACTTCCCGTGCTCAAGTGAACCTCCCACCTCAGCCTCATGAGTAGCTGGGACTACAGGCATGCACCATTATGCACAACTACTTATTATATTATTCTTTTTGCAAAGATGGGGTCTCACTATGTTGCCCAAGCTGGTCTCAAACTCCTGGGCTCAAGTGATTCACCCACCTTAGTCTCCCAAAGTGCTGGCATAACAGGTGTGAGCTACAGTGCCTGGCCTCATTTTCAATTAAAACGACCTAGTCTGGCAGAGCCTAAATGCCGGCAATCCACAAATGAGTGAAGCTGGGGTGACAATGAGCACCATGGCAAGGAGACCAGCCGACAAAGAGGCAAGGAGAGCAGCCGACGTCACCCCCAGAAGAGAAGCAGCGGAGCCGTGGCCTCGGGTTCCCGGTACCGGGTCTCGTACCCCATGGTCTTTCGGCTCTGGAGAACTCCAAGAGCTGGACTTCAGGCCTGGTTCCCCAGCGCAGACCCCCAGCAGCAGGAGTGGGGGTCCCTTCTGGCCCCTGCAGTGTCACAGGCTGTTTCTGGGGTGGCCACTGCTCACCCCTGGATTCTCCCATCTCTGTCATCTGCCAGGCCTGGTGACCCCTGGATTCTCGCGTCTCTGTCACCCACCAGGCCCCGGTGACCCCTGGATTCTCACGTCTCTGTCGCCCACCAGGCCCCGGTGACCCCTGGATTCTCCTGTCTCTGTCGTCTACCAGGCCCTGGTGACTGACTTGCTTGTGAACAGCCTGACTTCCAGGCTGCCTCTCTTCTGATCCAGCTACAACCTCTGAGGGCCCAGAGTGCCCATGCAGTTGGGAGGGCACAGACAACCAAATCCTGGCATCTCCTAGACCCACACCCACGGTGCCAAGGGGCCTGGAGCCCACACAGTTAATTCCCCGACCTCCACAGCTGCATCGCCCCCCGGATCTGCAATGGACACCTGGCCCGTGTGCACCATGTGGTCAGGCAGGTCCCGGGAGAACAGAGGCCAGGTCTCCAGGCCCCGCAGACAACCTGCCATGGAAACGTCGGTCAGTGTCCATCTTCTCCACTGGCTGGAGCGCGAGCCGGCAACCCTGGCATAGTCTTTTTGGCCATAATTTAACTCGGGTGAGGGGACGATAAAGAGAAATCTTTCATCAGCAGCCCTCCCTTAGGGAGCATATGGAGAGAGAGGTCGTGCTTGTCCCTAAGCGGCCACGCAGAGGAGGGAAGCAGAAAAGGAAACTGGGCGAGCGCTCACCACAGGCAAGCTGTGCTCTAAGCCTGAGTGGGGCCTTTAACACTGGAAGGCTCCATCCCGTAATCACCCTCCTGGGCCTTCAACACTGGAAGGCTCCATCCCGTAACCACCCTCCCACTCCATCTCCGACCGCATCAGGCTGAGGGGAACCTGAAGGGAGTTTCAGACGCTGACGGCAGGTCCCCTCGAGCAACACAGCAGCACCTGTGAGGAACGCGAGAGGCTCATCCAGGATGCCCCTGTCGAAAGGCAGCGGTGGGGGCACCCGGGTCACATCGGAACCTTCTCTTTCTCCCGAGAAGCTCTCGCTCCCCCCCATACCCCAGTGACTAGCAATTCAGTGGTTCCAAAAGTACCCTGTCCTTGATGAGAGCAGCAGCGCGCCCTGACCCACAGGCCCACCTGCCGAGTGCTGTTACCTGCAGGAGCGGGATGCGGGGGCTCTCGCTGGTCCATGCTGCAGCTCCAGACGCCTCTCTTCTCGGCTCTGTTACGGGAAGCAGCCTCCTGCGAGAAGGAGAGACACTGCTTGTCACCATTCAGGTGGAAAAACACGCACTCAACAGATGCAGGGCTGTCGACAGAGAACCCCGCCAAAAGGAAGAACTAACTGTCATTATGATCCATGATTAGAAGACTCACCACCTATTCGTCGTGAATACTTGTAAATCTCCCTTGAAACAACATTCGAGAGCAAAACAAAAGAGACTTCTCAGGGTTGGAGTGACTTCACCTTGAACTGTAGCCAGAAGTTTATTTTGTAACTTGGATTCGCTGGCCAGGCCCTCCCAACCTGACACTGGCTTCAACTCCTTGCTGAATGTCCCACCGTATTCTAAAGGGAGAAATCAACATGTAAACCAGACGTGTTACTTCCAGACTCAGCTGGGATCAGGTGCGGCGCTGGCAGCCCTCTCCACTCCTTCGGGTAAACATGTGGCTAACCTCTCGAGGTGAGGCTGGGTCCCAGCCTGCCTGCTGTTATGATTCTTGTCTACACTTCGTGTTTCCCTCCCTGCTTTGAGGACATGAGTTTGAGTGTGAGCTGGATGCCAGCTGAGTCCCGGGAAGGCCAGTTCCTGGTGACTTGTGTTAAGACCACAACACACAGGCCTGGCTCCCGCCAGAACCATCCAGGGGAAATAAGCTGTCCTCGGGGAATTCTCTGGCTGCCTCGGCTCCAGCACCAGGGACCAGGCATCAGCCCCAGGCCCCGGCTGCATCAGGAAAAGCACATGGGGCCACAGGGGCCATGGTTCCTGAGTGTCACACACAGGCAGCTCCTCCGAGGCCAGGCGGGCCCACGCCCAGGGTGGTCACTGGCCTCATGTGCTCTTCAATGAGGGCAATGCGAGGGGATGGCAGGGTGCCAAGAGCTCCAGGCTCTGCCTGCCACACACCCAGAACGCTACCAGCCAGCGAATTCTCTTATCGTAGTGCACAGAGCTGGCTGCTGGCTCTGGCACTCTCAGAAGCAGACAGACACTGCTTTCCAATGAGGCTGGCGGTGGGATCCTGCCCCCAACCTCAGATGTGGCACCTCCTGCATTCTCAGCCCAGTGCCCGCCCGTCTGCCCTCCTGTGTTCCCAGCCCAGCGCCTGCCCTTCCACCCTCCTGTGTTCCCAGCCCTGAACCTGCTCTCCCTCCATCCCCCAGACTCGCTCGGGTGCCATAAGGCCACATGCCACCACCCCCGCCCCATCCCCAGCACCTGGCCTTATGGTTTGGCGCCTTGAAGCCTCAGTTCCTTGGTTTCACCAACAACGTGCACAAGTAGCTCAACATGCACTGCTGAGAAAAGAGCAGAACTTCTGTCTGAGGGACGGGAGCCCTTTCACATCATCAGGCCCCGAGAATGTGCAGACGAGTCGCATCCACACCCTGCTCCCTACTCTGTGCTCCCGGGGAGCCCCGTGCACACTCAACGCAGCCTGCGGTGGCCCCCAGTGGCTGGGAAGAGCCTGGTGATGCCGCGATGGACCCCGTCACACGCCCTGCAGCTTAAGAATGCACAGTAATCACTAATCAATAAACCAATGGTTTCCATAAACTCATGAGAATTCCTGACAAACAGCTTTCTATCAGCCTCCCTGACTCCCTTTCTGCTTTCCAAAATCCCCCTGGAGATGCTGCTCATCAGTGTGCGTTCAGGGCAGCCTGGATCCAGGCTCCTGGGCTGCAGGCCTCACACGCGGCCCAAATAACCCTCTACATAGAGTACTTTCATCCTAGCTTTTTCCTTTTAGGTCCACCTCGCCAGCACAACTCCAAGACGTAGGGACTGTTATTATTTTTCAATGGAGAAACCACTGGTTGGGAGACTTGAGACACTCACCCAAGGCTACAGCTGAGGGTGGGTGGCTGATGTGAGCACCCCGAGCCGGCCTGGGCCCCGATGGCGGGTGGCTGATGCGAGCATCCAGAGCCCAGGCCTGGACCCCGACGGCACACCTCTGCCCTTCCACCCGCCGTGCCCGTGCAGGAGAGCTCTCTGTGCAACGATACAGGGTCCAAGTGCCGGCCAGTGCACCCGTGAGGCGGGAGGTGCCCACCCTGTCCACCCCAGCAGGACCCATGAGGCGGGAGGTGCCCACCCTCTGCACCCCAGCAGTGATTCCAGGGACAACAAAGGACATCATCCTTTGAGGGAAAGCTGTCATTCCCAAGGTAAGGTCAGACAGACATGCTTGGACCACAATGGTGAATGGAAAGAATGACGCTCATGGAAGGAATCCTCAGAGACAAGTGCAGCAAACACGCTGGATGGTCCCCATGCCAGATGGTCCTCACACCGGACATTCCCCATGTCGGACAGTCCTCACGGCGGACAGTCCCCACATCAGACAGTCCCCACATCAGACAGCTTCCACACCAGACAGCTTCCACGGTGGACAGCCCCCACACCAGACAGTCCCCACGCCCGACAGTCCCCACACCAGACAGCTTCCATGCCAGATGGCCCCCACACCAGACAGCCCCCACACTGGATGGCTCCCACATCAGACAGCCCCCACGCCAGGCAGCCCCCACGCCAGACAGCTTCCACGCCAGACAGCATCTATGCCAGTCAGCTTCCACGCCAGACAGTCCCCACATTGGACAGTCCCCACGCCAGACAGCTTCCACGCTGCACAGCATCCACACTGGATAGCATCCACGCCAGACAGCTTCCATGCCGGACAGTCACCACATCAGACAGTCCCCACACCAGACAGCTTCTACACCGGACGGCATCCACGCCAGACAGCTTCCACACTGGACAGTCCCTACATCAGACAGCCCCCACGCCGGATGGCATCAATGCTTCCGACAATCGGATCCCATGGGCAGAGAGACCACACTGGCTCTGAGACCCTGACAAAACCTAAAATGACCGTTCAGCCTCAGTCAACAAATATTTAGCCAACACCAACTGTGCTGAAGAGTGCGCGGGCTCTCTGAAGGAGCGAACACGTGGGGTCTGAAGCGGACTGCCGCCGGCGTGCATACAGCAGCAGGGCCGGACGCTGCTGCCGTCCTGAGTGCAGAGGGAGGGATGGCTTCTCCCCAGGCCGGGCGGGCGTGGGGTGGCTGTGGGAAGGAGAGGACACCTTCATTCATCAGCCTGGCTGGGATGACTCGGTGGCCTCAGAGCCAGATGGAAGAAGAGTACGTTCCATGGCTACAGCATCTCCCAACAAAGAAAATTAACAATGCTCCAACACAGCTACGAATCCTCAAGAGTTTAGGTTGATGTCATCTTTCCCTGGGACGCTGGCACCAGGGCCAACGCCATCTCACGCATCAGGATCACTGGAGATGGAGTCCAGGCCCGTTAGAGAAAGGGAAGGCAGCAGGCACCGCCCGGCATCCCCAGTAGGTCCCAGCCCAATGTCTGTTCCTTCCATGGTGCACCAGGACCTCGGGGAACAGGACAGACAGAGATGCGTCCATCATACGAAGAAGAGGCAATGAATAAACGCCCTGAACTCTGCGGAGGAGAAAATGAACAAACACCTTTGAACTCCGCAGTCCTGAGGGCAGACGGAGGAGGAAACCGTACCTAGAGCACCTGTGAGAGTGAGAAGCGGCATCCCCACGACCCCGAGTCCTCACCACCTTCACTCACGGTGAGACGTGTGGTGTTCCTCAGTTCCTCACCGGCTGAAGAAACTGAGCTCACAGATTCACCTGCCCAACATTAGTAATGCTGAGGAGCCAGGCGTCCTCGGGCTTCAGAGAAAACCAGCGCCCTCCCCTTGTGACCCACACTCCGTTCACAAAGGTGGTGAGCAAGTGGCAGGGTCAGAAGCACACCCTTCCCCCTTCCTGCCCTGGATAAGACCAGCCATCCGCCTGCCGGGTCTGTTCAAGAATGAACACCACACTAGCACGCTCTACCTGACAGCCACATGGCTTTCTGTGTCTTCAGAGAATTCTGTTTCCTTAAGCCCTGTTGTTTACTCTCCATTTTTTTAACCACACTGTGTAAATCTCATTCATGCTATTTGTTTCTCTACTAAAATGTATAAAAATGAGTCAAATTGATTTCTCATTTTTCCACTGATAATCTTAGGACCAACGGAAAGATGAACAAGCCTGGGCATTACTCCTTTTTATACCTGGCCCTTTTTAAGGGTGACAGCTCACCCTTCACCCAGCAGCTACCATGGCGTCTGCCTAGATCAGCTCTGCGAGTCTGCAGGGCAGCCCTGTGCGGAAAGCACAGCCCCACCCCTCCTGAGGCTCGGCGCAGCCCACAGCAGCCCCTGGCTGTACAGCTAGGAAGCGACTGTCAGATTCTGGCCCAGGCCTTGCCCTACCACCGGCATCCTGACGCGTACACAAGTGTCAGGCACATTGCAAACTCCAAAAATTTCCTTCCAAATTAGTGTCTCTTAAAAACTGCATTCCTAAGAAGGAAATTTCTAGGAGGCTGTGTTAGTCCGCTTTCACGCTGCTAATAAAGACATACCTGAGACTGGGAAGAAAAAGTTTTAATTGGACTTACAGTTCCACATGGCTGGGGAGGCCTCAGAATCATGGTGGGAGGTGAAAGGCACTTCTTACATGGCGGTGGCAAGAGAAAATGAGGAAGAAGCAAAAGTGGAAACCCCTGATAAACCCATCAGCTCTCATGGCCGTATCCACTATCAGGAGAATAGCACAGAAACGACCAGCTCCGAGGATTCGGTTACCTCCCCTGGGTCCCCACCACAACACGTGGGAATTCTGGGAGATACAATTCAAGTTGAGATTTGGGTGGGGACACAGCCAAAGCATATCGGGGCTGACACAGAAACCATGCCTTTGTTTCTGGACTCAGAGCTGCCTGTGCGCCCTACACAGCCCATGGCAGCATGCACTCCTCCCCCCACAGCCTGCTCCCCCAACTCAGACCTGCTGTGAGAAGTTTCTGTGTCCCTAGAACCTCCAGGCCACACAAAACATCCCAGCTCCCCGAAGCCCAGGGGTCTAGAGCCTGCCTTCTCTGTGCAATCTTCCAGCAGCATCAGCCCACGTGGCGGGCAACTCCCCACGGGTGACTCACCTGGACCTCACGGGCATCATTTTCAGTGGTGGGGCTGGGCTGGGGCTCACTCTCCCCGCCCTGGTGCAGATGAGATGGACCCTGAGGGCAGAGCAGAAGACTCCACTTTCCAAACACTCTATCCCCAGCAGTGTGCAGCATGAGCTCACACCTGCCTGGGCTGCAAGCTTTGTTTCATGATTGCTGTCATTTTCCAATTTAAGCATCTTAATGAAAGATTTCATTGTGCATTTGGATTTGGATTGTGTTTTTTTTTTTTTTTTGCGACAGAGTCTCGCTCTTCTTGCCCAGGCCGGAAAGCTGTGGCGCAATCTAGGCTCACGGCAAGCTCCGCCTCCTGGGTTCATGCCATTCTCCTGCCTCAGCCTCCCGAGTAGCTAGGACTACAGGCGCTCGCCACCACGCCCGGCTAATTTTTTGTATTTTTAGTAGAGACAGGGTTTCACCATGTTAGCCAAGATGGTCTCGATCTCCTGACCTCGTGATCCACCTGCCTCGGCCTCCCAAAGTGCTGGGATTACAGGCGTGAGCCACCGCGCCCGGGCTGGATTGTGGTTTTAAACAAAAAGGTGATTCATTCAGTCAGGGAAGGAGCCCAGAGACACCGAGGCTGAAGGACCGCTTCATGCCGTGTGCGTCAGGCCGCAGCCCCGCCTTCCACAAGTGTTTACAGATAGCACAGCCACTGTGCTCCCCGACACCACTCAGCATGATTGTGGGGACACACCCGCATCTGTCCTGCAATCGTGCTGTTTGTGCCTTTCACCGTGTATCCAGGCCTGCAAAAGGAGCTCAGGGGAGCCCATCCAGGAGGAATGCGGGGTGGGAAGGACGCTGGCTGAAGACCCACGGACGTTCCACGGGCACCTTTCCACAGTCAGTGCTTCAGGACGGCATGAGCGCGCTAGTGTGAGCTGTCATGCTGACTCCGGCATAGGAGGAAGTCACCGTGACCTCGGGCCTCTATCTGGGAAGCAGCTGCTGGACGGCAGGGCTAGAGCCTGTGCCGGGAGCCTGTCTGCATCTGCCCCAGTCCAGAACTTCCCAGCCACCGAGGCCCTCCACCTGCCTGTGCCCCCATGGCCTCCGCTGCACAGGGACGGCACCGACTCACAGGGCTGCCATGTGGTTTCAGAGACACGCCCAGGGCAGAGACAGGCTCTGTGCCCGTGAAGTGCCCCGCTCTTCACTTACTGCTCAGCCCTGTCCGGCACTCGGGCCTCGAGCATCCTGGGCCCACTGGTCGATTTCCTATCGTCCACTCCTCCGGTCTCCATGGCCCTGCAAAGGTGGGGGCGGCAGGCTGAACCACCCACATCCTGTGTCCACGCCACAGACTGCACGAGTGTGGGATGTCCCAGCGCCTTGCCAGACACAGGCCGGGGGCCATCAGCGCCCAGCACCCCCCAACCGAGCCGAGCTCAGCGTCGCGGCGGACCTGCTTGGCGAATGACGCGGGGGCCATTCCCTCTGTCCTCCCACCTGGGGGTGAAGTAGCCCCAAGGACACAGCCCAGGAGCCCGGGGCAGGAGCCAGGTGCCGGGTGGCCAGTGTCCAAGGCTGCGCAGCCTCTGGACATCCCACCCCGGACGCACCACGGGAGCCAGGAAACCCCTGCGGCCCCGGCATTCTGCGCCCGGTCGATTCACATTCATAAGGTTCCAACTCAAGAAATAAATCCACGCGGGAGAAACGTAAAAGGATGCAAAGTCTACGGCAGGAATCCTTCTGGAATGTTATGGTTAACTCAGCCAAACGTCACAGCAAGCCAAACACGCCAGCCCTTTCTACCCAATGTTTCCAAGGCTATGAGGAGACAAAGGGGATGGATGGACGGACAGGCGAAGGGAAGGAGGGAGGAAAGAGCTTCTTCTCTAAGACTTGGGAGAACGCCGCTGTCCTGGGTTTGTGTTTTGTGACCACCCGGATTTGGCCTCAGAGCACAGCTATGACTAAGTCTCAGGGCGCATGGCACCCAGCAGCCCCTCTCTCCAGGGTCCTCCCTGGGCCCGTGTCTCCGCCTCTGCCACCTTCTCACCATTACGCTCTGCTCACCTCAGACTGAGACCGTCTCCATAGGACCTTCTCCCCTCCGCTGCACGTTCCCAGAAGAGGAAAAAAAAGTGAAAAGAGAAGCAAATGCATTCAGTTTCACAAGGGCTTTATAAAATGGTCGGTCACGAGCTCCTAACCGGGTCAGAATCAACCCATCCCGGCCCAGAGCATGTGTGCCCCTCTCTGCGCCACACACAGGGGAGGGGACGAGCCGCCCCGGACCCGCCGCCGCAGTGTCCACTCATCTGGCCAGAGCTGCCCGCGCCGTGAGGGTCCACCCCTGATGGGCAAGGGTGGCGTCCAGACAGCTGCGTGCCCCAGGCCTCTGCAGTCGCTGCTGGCAGCCCAGCCCTGGTTACCCTTCCCCAGGAGGGCTGAAGATGCGTGTGTCCGCTTGTCTCCCCTTCTCTAGTGCCCCTAAGTAGAAGTGGTCATGGGGGGCCCCCAGCAGCCCCGACACAGCTCCCCGCCAATGCTGTGTGCCGTACACTTGGGGAGGGGTCATCATCGCAACGGAAGCTGAGGTGCACGGTGCCAGCTACAACTCCCTCCCAAGGAAGCAGCACGGGGAGCTGGGGACAGGGGGTCAGCAGCCAGGAGGGCTTCCTAAAGAAGGCAGTGGGGCCAGGATCTGCGGGAAAGGAGACTGCTCACTGGAAAGGGTTCAGGAAGCAAGCCGGGCTGGGCATGAGAGCAGCAGCGGCCTGGGGACTGCCCGGGGCCTGGCGTGGATCGGGGGCTGACTCGGAGCTAGGAAGAGACCAGAGAGCACGGAGGGCATCCCAGGGGTGGGGGCTCGAAGGCAGTAACAGGGCGCCAAGGAGGAGCGAGAGGCAGCCATGAGGGCCATGGTTGGGGTGGATGTAGCAGCAGCGGCTGAAGACCCTGGACTGAAGACCCTGGACTGAAGACCCTGGACTGTAGACAGAAGACTCTGACTCTGTCTGCCTCTGTCTGCCTCTGCCTCTGCCTCTGTCTCTGTCTCTCTCTGCCTCTGTCTGTCTCTGCCTCTGCCTGTCTCTCTCTGCCTCTGTCTCTGTCTCTCTCTGCCTCTGTCTCTGTCTCTCTCTGCCTCTGTCTCTGTCTCTCTCTGCCTCTGTCTCTGTCTCTCTCTGCCTCTGTCTCTGTTTCTCTCTGCCTCTGTCTCTGTCTCTCTCTGCCTCTGTCTGTCTCTGCCTCTGCCTGTCTCTCTCTGCCTCTGTCTGTCTCTCTCTGCCTCTGTCTCTGTGTCTCTCTGTCTCTGTCTGTCTCTGCCTCTGCCTGTCTTTCTGTCCACAGCAGGGGCAGTTGCACATGACCCTCGACACAGCCTTGGGCACAACGCGTCCCCCACCACGCGACCCCTCCAGGCATCTACGGACGATCCATCCCTCGGAGCCCTTGGAAGACTCATGTGGAGCACAGCAGTGACTTGACTGCAGCTGCCGCTCAGGCACCAGCAGAGCGGGATCACAGGACCCCTGAGTGGACTAAACCACCCTCGACCGTCTCCACGCCTCCAGCCCCACAGCCGGGAGGAAGCACCGCATTCCACAGACTCCTGTCCCCACACCCAGTCCCGGCCCGGTCACACCCAGAGGCTCGGGCACCACCCTTCCCTCCTCCCCATTTGCTGGTTCCCACAGGCAGCTGCGGGAAGGGCGCCCGTCCAACTCCATCCGGCCATGCGCCATCCTCCAGGGCTTTCCTGACCCAGGGCCACAGCCCCATAGGACCCCATGGTGAGAATGAGAAAAAGCCACCTGTCATCGATATGAAAGTCAACACCCTGAAAAGTGACTCCACCAGGAGCACCCTGTGCAGGTGCCCAGGAGCAAGCAGTGCACAACCCGCACAGCAGTACATGACCCGCAGCACAGGGGCTCCGCAATCCCAGCAGCATGGAGCGGCCTTCACGTCCCAACTCGGTCACCACTCACTGTGCATGGTCCCTCCACGGCTGCCACTGTCCCTCCACAAATGTCACACTGTCCCTCCACGGCCATCACACCATCCCTCCACAGCTGCCACTGTCCCTCCGTGGCCGTCACACCGTCCCTCCACAGATGTCACACTGTCCCTCCACGGCTGCCACTTTCCCTCCACAAATGTCACACCATCCCTCCACAGGCTGCCACTGTCCCTCCACGGCCACCACTGTCCCTCCACAGATGTCACACTGTCCCTCCACAGCCATCACACTGCTCCTCCACAGCTGCCACTGTCCCTCCACAAATGTCACACCACCCCTCCACGGCTGCCACTATCCCTCCACGGCCGCCACTGTCCCTCCACAGATGTCACACTGTCCCTCCACAGCCATCACACTGTTCCTCCACAGCTGCCACTGTCCCTCCACAGCCATCACACTGTTCCTCCACAGCTGCCACTGTCCCTCCGTGGCCGTCACACCGTCCCTCCACAGCTGCCACTGTCCCTCCACGGCTGCTACTGTCCCTCCACGGCTGTCACACTGTCCCTCCACAGATATCACACTATCCTTCCACAGTCATCACACACTGCCCCTCCATGGATGTCCATCACCCTGTCTGCTATAGCTGTCACGTGGCCCCTCCGTGGCTCTCCCACACTGTCCCTCCATGGGTCTGGCCTGTGGCCCTTCCAGCCGCTCTGACACATGGAGCCCCCAGGGCTTCTTCCCATGTGGTTCTCCCACTGACCTGGTGTTCACCAGTCCCCTCTCGCCTTGGGCCCTCCAGCCCTGGCCGACCTGCTGTTCCCGGACGTGCTTGGGCGGCCGCCTCAGGGCCGCGCAGTCGCTGTTCCTCCCACTGGGAATGGGTTTCCGTGGACATGGGCTCAACCCATCTCTCGGCTCCATTGGCATTTCAGGCAATAACCCCATTCTCTTGGCGCCTCGCCTGCCATGGCTCCCATTCAATTGCAAATCCCTCCTCTCCGCACCTTGTAGCCCCGTGTATGCCTTATTTTTCCACAGCTTTTCATCATGTTACTTCACGTTTTAAATCATCTTTCCTAAACACAAGGATGCCAGGCCCCCAGGGCAAGCATATGGCCTCTGTGGTCCACACCCTGTCTTGGGGTGTGAGAGCACTTAGTACTTAGCACGGGGCAGTATTCACAAAACACCTGTCTCTTAACAGGCCATTTCCAGATTTGTTGGTGCTTGTCATACGGCCACAGGTAGATATTCCTCATGTGTAAAAGGTTGTTTCTTTTTATAGAATGTATATTTTAAGTACAAAAACTTGATTTGAAAACACATAAGCACAAAAGGGCACTAAATCTAAGCCAACAGAGAAAGGCCTTGAGGGACCAAGAAGGTGCTTGCAGGTGTTTGCACAGCCCCCGGAGGCTCCTGGCAGCCTGGATGCTGGACAGAAGCCATGCCCAGGAGTCGAGTGCCCACCAAGAACAGCCACCTGAGCCCCACAGGAAATGAGCCGCCTGTCACGCATGCCTGCGGAATGCACTGGAAATCTCCCGGGATTACAGGTGCATGCGCACAGCCTCCCTCCCTTGCCTTCGCCTGATACTCCTCTTGTCAACAGGAGTCCTTGTCCTCTGGGGCCGTCTGCTGCTGCAGACAGAACAGAGCAGGGAAGCGGCTCTTTATAGCAAATGGGAGCTGCCTCCAAACTCCAGCCCTCTGACTGTTGACAGAGATCACTTTGGAGCCTGCACACTGGAAAACATAACCTTCTCCTTCTTGCTACCACTACGCTATGACTCGCTCCCCAGATATTTTCATCAGCTGGCAAAATGCTGCACCTTTCATTCCTTCCTATTAAATCATGGAGAAATGTGCATGTCTAAACATCGTTCCAGAAGCAGGGTGCCTGCCGCCGTCCCAGCAGCCTCCATGGGCCTCGCTGTGAGTTCTTCCCCCACGGAGCCTGGATTCGGGACCATGAGTGGAGCGCTGCACCGCTGTGCAGCCCTTGGCAACTGTGAGCACTAGTTTAGACTTCTGCTGCAGCTAAAAAGTGACCTATTCTATATAACACAGGACAAGAGCTTCCAGAGAAAGGAATTCTCTTCAACCCTGCTCTGCGAGAAGTGCCTCTGCTGGCTGAATGCACAGAGCCCACACAAATGACACGAAGCCATGAAGCTGCAGCTTGCATGGAGGCACAGACAGCAGCTGGACATGGATCAGGGCCTCTCATGTGGGCTGCTTCCCATGGACCTGCTGAGCCAAGTGCCTGAGCACAAAGCATGAGTCGACTGTCTTTTTCTTATCACTCCTGCAGCAAGCGGGCTGGCCAGGGTCAGGGGCTGAGCCCTCAGCGGACCTCAAGCTGGCCCAGCCCACACAGGGTAACCGCCCACAGGCCCAGCCTTACAACATCCCACTGGTTCAATGCCGTGGACCCATCCAGGCTCAGACCTGCACGCACAATGAGGAAGACCCAGCACATTCCTTCTGTCATAGCTCAGCGCTTCTCACACAAAACAGACCAAGCTTCTGAACCAGGAGTGTCATTAACGCTGGAGCTCCCTGGGTTGTGTCTACACAGCCCACGCAGGTATCCTATCGGGACGACCCAGCTCAGGCCCGACGTGAGCTACTGTGGAGGCATGGAGCGCTCAGCCTTGCCAGGATGGCTGCCACCCCCGCAAGGGGTGCTGGAGGCCCTTCCGCCTGCTTCCTCTCCAACGCTCAAGGCCTTCCAGCCTCTGTCCGCTCAGATATGCACTGAATACCACGTTAGCTTATGTAATGCTCTTTGGACTCACTTTTCTCATGTTCCTTACAGAAAATCAGAAACGGCACTGAAATCACTGCTTTATTTTCCTTTCAGAAAAAAAAATAAATAAATAAGCGAACAATAGAATAAAACAGTAAGTGTGCATGCCACTGTTTATCACAATGTAATTCCTTGGCTTTTCCTGTGTAGTCCACTCTTAATCACCCACATCAGTAAGAGGACAAAAGTGCAAAATTCGCTTTGAACACTTTGAAGTTTTCCTTTTGGTATTTATATTCCAAAGTAAATGTCCACACTGCTTTTCTACAACATAATAATAGTGACCACATTTAAGTGTAAGGGTCTGTCCCCCACAGCTGGACAACAAGCCACGGACCCAAACTTGAACAAAGAACATGACCTCAGCACGGAAGCAACATATACGACTTGCAGGAGCCTGACTCACCCTGACCCACCGCGTGCTAAAAAGGCTCAGCTGTCTGTAGTTGTCAGTGGAACCAGAGTGTTGAGGTATCAGAACCAATTCCTTCTGTTTTCTTCATTAAAGCCCCACGGTGAGTCCCCAGGGCCTGACAGTCAGTAAGATACTGGAACCTAGAATGGCCAAACTGGTAACCAGCGCCTCTGCCAATGCTGATGTAGCCAGGCCTATTCTGCGCAGACAGCCATGCATCTCTACGTGCACCTGTAACAACCTGCGTGCTTCCCCATCGCTCCCTCACAGGGCCCCGCACCAGTCACAGCGCTGGACACCATATTTTACTTTACAAAGTTATTTCCCCTATCAGAAGGTGACCCACAGAAGAGAAAAACTTTGAACCCAAAACATTTTTATAACATTTTACATCTTTTTCACATCATTTAACAAAAATATGAAACATCAACAACCCCCAGATAGCACTTTCTACTGGCAGGCCTACTTTACTCCAATGACACAACAAAAAGCAGGAAATGGCAATGATGGAAGGAAAGGAATAATCCAAGATTAAAAACGATCATTTTGACTGGGCACGCGGTGGCTCATTTCTGTAATCCCAGCACTTTGGGAGGCCGAGGCAGGTGGATCACTTGAGTTCGGGAGTTTAAGACCAGCCTGACCAACATGGCAAAACCCCATCTCTACTAAAAATACAAAAATTAGCCAGGCATGGTGGTGGGTGCCTATAATTCCAGCTACTCGGGAGGCTGAGGCAGGAGAATCGCTTGAACCTGGGAGGTAAAGACTGCAGCAAGCCGAGATCCCTGCACTGCACTCCAGCCTGGGCAGCAGAGCGAGACTCCATTAAAAAAAAAAAAATCACTTTATGATCAAAATTTTGAAAACTCACAGAAAACAAACAAACAGAACCAAAACCAAATGTCCAAGCCTGGCAACTATGAACAGGCTGAAGCACAGTAGGGTGGCAGACGTAGCAGAAGTGTGTGTGTGTCAGGGTGGGGGCTGGTGGCAGGGCACTCTCCCAGGGCTCCTTTGCCACACCTATCCTTACAGATGGACCTGGGGCTGTGGCCCTGTCTGCAATCCAGGCAAGGCGCCCTCCTGGTTACCTGCCTCTGCTCTCCCCGCCTCTCAGACCCTTGACAGCCCCTGGGCCTGGCCCACCCACTTCCACTGCAGAGCTCCCAGAACCTTCCAAAATTACACTTCCAGAAAGCCTGCTTAAGGGAGGGAGCTGAAAATCTTCCTCATGAACGACTAACAGCTATGCTTCCCTTCTGTCTTATTTCATGCCACTTATCTTTCTATCCAGGGAAACTATAAACAACGCACGCATGAAACACAGATTCTCTGAGCATCTCCAGATCCGAGCTGTTCTTTCTATGCTTCCTGCCATGCACTGTGCAGTAAAGAATGACCGGCCCTACACCAGCACTTTCTTACATCTCACTATGACGTGTTCATGTCGCTTACAGAATACAACTGTCATTAGCGCATTTCCAGTTTGCTCTAATTTATGCCAAACATATTTCGTTTAAGAAGCACTTCCCCATACGATGCCTTCTAGCAACCTCGTAAGTAAGCACCCTCAAGCTCTGTGAGAAGCCTGGACCCACAGCGTCAGGGAAAAGCTTCCTCACCTCAACCCAGGTCTCTAACTCCACACCCTCCACACTCCCCAATACCTCCATCTACAACTCACACACACACACACACGCACACGCACGCACACAAACACATGCACACCCACACAAACGCATGCACACACAAACACACATACACAAACACACACGCACACACATGCGCACAAGCACATACACACACACCCACACGTACGCACACACAAACTGCAGAGGAAAGGCAGCACACCAAAGCACCCAGAAGACAAATGTGGTTACATCTGGAAGTCAAGCATCAACTTTTAAAAACATAAAAAGCTATTTTGAATAACTTTTAACTTTACTTCACCCCCAACTGTCTACAACTAATGAATTACAAATAGCACCTTATACAAATGACTTTTCTTACTGCTGAGAAATCCTGGAAGTCTTAACTGACTATGAAAATTTACAGCCTCCATAACTGCCGATGTTGGCTGCTAAAGACAACAAATAGATGCTGTGCATGACAGAGAAGGACAAAGCATATTTTTAAAAATATGCCACGTGTAAACCTCAGTCATCATCTCTCTTTTCTAATAAAAATTATTTTCTACAAAGCAGGTGTTCAAAACATATTATTAATCAGCAGCGGCGACACTGTTCCTCCTCACAGCATTCCACCTATACAGCAGCAGGGAAAGTGTTCCTCCTCGATTCCACCTCTATGGAAATTAAGTCCCTGCTGCACAGAATCTAGAATACAGACCAGTCCCTACTCAGGTTATGGTTAACCAGAGAAAAGAATTAAAACCCATCGCATCTTGAGTCAATGAGAATTTTTACAAAAGTTAGCAGAAGTTAGTGACTGGAATCAGTATTAGACGGCAGCAAGCTCGTCCACCGCTGCCTGGAAATGTGACCTCCTGGCCACAGTCTGGAGGGTTACTCAGACTTCACCTTCAGTGCCCAGGGGCCCATGGAGGGGGAGTGGGACCTGGACAGGTGGGCAAGGTGCCTGCGGACCTAGGGCTGCTTTCCTCAGAATCTACCTTGGTTTCTTGGGCACCAGCAGGCTGTGGGGTGCAGGGGAACAGGTGGAATGTGGGGGGACAGCTGGGGTGTGGGGGACAGCTGGGGTGCAGGGTAAATAGGTGGGATGTGGGGGGACAGCTGAGGTGCAGTAGTACAGGTGGGGTGCAAGGTGAACAGGTGGGGTATGGGGGAACAGGTAGGGTGTGGGGTAACAGGTGGGGTGCAGGGGAATAGGTGGGTATGGGGGATCAGGTGGGGTACAGGGGGAACAGGTGGGGTATGGGGGTCAGGTGAGGTATGGGGGATCAGGTGGGGTATGGGGAATCAGGTAGGGTGGCAGGGAGACAGGCAGGATGAACAGGTGGGGTGCATGGAGACAGGTGGGGTGCAGGAAGACAGGTGGGGTGCAAGGAGAATAGCTGGGGTATGGGGAACAGATGGGGTGCAGGATGAACAGGTGGGGTGCAGGGGGACAGATGGGGTGCAGGGGGACAGGTGAGGTGTGGGGGGACAGGCGGGATGTGGGGGACAAGTGGGGTGCAGGGGGAAAGGTGGGGTACGGGGGAACAGGTGGGATGCAGGGAGCAGGTGGGGTTCAGGGGGACAGGTGGGGTGCGAGGGGACAGGTGGGGTTCAGGGGGACAGGTGGGGCGTGGGGGGACATGTGGGGTGCAGGGGGACAGATGGGGTGCAGAGGACAGGTGGGCTGTGAGGGAACAGGTGGGGTGCAGGATAAACAGGTAGGGTGCAGGGGGACAGCTGGGGTGCGGGTAACTGGTGGGGTGCAAAGTGAACAGGGGGTGCTGAGGGACAGGTGGGGTACACGGGGACAGACGCCGGCTTTCCTTACATCGGTCCTTCTCTCCATCCTGAGGCGGACCGCGTTCTTCTCCTTTACCGGAAAATTTAAGTTACTGCACGACCCCCAGGCGCAGCCCGCTCGACCCTCCGGCTCCTTCAGCCGATTGGGGTTCGCTCCTGACCCTGGGGCCGGGGGTCCCTGCTGCCAGTCCCTGCTCTCCCCGCCCAGGCCCGCGCCGTTATCCTGAGGGTCCGGGGGCGCCGCGGAAGGGGGAGCTGCTCGGGGGGTGTCTCGACCCCTTCCCTGAAATGTCTGCGCAGGGGTTCGGGGGCGCCGCCACCTCGGGGTGGGACCCAGCGTCTTCGGGGGAGCCGGGCAGAAGTGCAACTCTCCAAGGAAACCAGAAGCCCGCGAGGGGACTCACGGTTCGCGGAGCCCGCACTCACCTCGGCGGCCAGGACGCGGCCCCGCAGCCCCCTGCTGTCCCCCGCCGTCCCCCGCGTCCCCCGCGTGCCCCACGACCCCGTCCGTCCCGGACCGCGCGCCCGCCTGCTACAGGGATGCGCCCGGCCCCTCCCGCCCGGACAGCCGGCTCCACCCACCGCGCTGTCATTGGCGGGCCCGGACCGCTCCGAGCGCCCATTGGCCGCAGCACCTGCCGGTTTCTCGGCAGCGCCCTGCCCTCGCGCCCGCGCCCGCGCATTCCTTCGAGGCCACGTGGCCGCCCGCGCCCCCTCCCGCTGCCCAACGCCCCGCCCGGGCTGCGCACGCGTGGGAGGGGGCGCGCGGCAGAGGCTCCAGCCCTCGGATCATCGCCTGCCCCGCGGACCCCGGGCCGCGCGCACTTGGGGAGGGGGCGCTGGGCAGACCCAGTGCTCTCCCCGCCCCCAGCATCTGGACCCTCCCCGCAGAGCCTGCTCCCGGCTCAGATCTGCGCCCCTTGGGGAGGGGGCGCCGGGCTGACCCTAACCATCTCCCGGAGCATCGCCCCTTTCTGCGGACCCCCACGGGCTGAGCTCACTTGCGGGAGGAGACCCCCGGGCAGACCCTCCCCCTCCCCCCAGAACATCGCCCCTCCCTGCGGACACCCCGAGGTGCGCCCACGCGAGGAGGGGGCGTCGGGACCCCACCCGACCGCCCCTTGAGACCCAGTCCCTCCGTCCGCAGCTGGCCCTGCCCACAGGGCGTTCCGGGTCTTCCGCGCCAGCTGCCCCGGACCAGCCAAAACTTGGGCGTTTGGAAATGAGATGACTTCAGCCACGTTTCCGAGGCAGTTTTTGAAGCTTGCTTCTTGCCAGGAAGCGCTCGTTTTTCCCGGGACCTTTCCAGCGAATGAGTTATTGGAATTGTTTACTTTGAGCATTTATTTACTTATACTTTTAAAAAGGAAATAAATTATCGTTATAATTACTATTAAAGAAAAAAAAACCGAGAAACAAAGATATTTTTAACCAAAATAACTGAAGGATGTTATCTATTACCTGGTCAGCACATTTAACACGTGTGTTCTCAGATGCTAGATTTATTCCTATGCCTTGTCCTACCCAAATATCCGAATCATAGAAGTAATTTTAAGTCAGCGTTTTAGAACTATCAGACTTCTTAGAGATTTCTAGTCCCTTTCACTTGTTTTAAAGAAGAAATACAAAGAGCTATTTGGGATGCTAAGTATCACGAAATCAATCTAAATATTAACTGCCCTTAAGGCTTGTGCGCTCAAGAATGTCATTTCCCTGAAAATGTTGGACTACATAAAATCATAGCCAACATAGAAAGACTACAATGGTTGGAAAAAATAATCGTAGGTAAGGTGATATGTTTTCAATGTTTATTATTCACACTTGCTAATTTTATGAAATCAGACTGAGTTGTTTTTATGAATCAATTGAAAAGAGTGTTTCCTCTCAGCCACCTTAAGATTAGAAAACTTATTTTAGGTTTCTATTCCTAGGGTTCTTTGGGTACCTTCTTCAAAGATCTTCTGCACAGACAATTAACGGTCTTGGTCAACAGAAGTAAAAAGGTCAACTAAATTAGTTCTTGTTTACCTAAATACGATGAGAAAATCCTGATACTTGTAATGTTTTCTGAAAAAGTAGACTAGAGATAAGAGGAAATAGTCCTGTGTATGGAATAAACAACTCATCATTTTCTCAATGGATGGAATTGAGCCCCTAAATTCAGGGCAGCCAGGGACACTGCAGAGCAGGGCCACAGGGCAATGCCTTCCAGGCAGGTTGGGCAGAAAATCCTCTGATTTGGAGCTCCGATAGGTCTGTCTGCTTTATTCAGGCGTTCCTCACAGATACATCCCTATTTTCGTAAGCCCGGATATGGAAGAGTTGGGATTTTCCATTGTGATTCCCTCTTTGACCCATGGGATATTTAGAAAAGTTAGGTTTACCTTTCAAGTATTTGGGGACTTTCTGGTTTTCTTTTTATTATAACTAAAGTTTAATTCCACCGTGGCCTTAAAACATAATCTATTTTATTTTTATGGTTTAAGATTTTCAAACACTTGCTTCATGGCCCAGCATTGTCTATTTTGGTAAATGTTCTATGAGCACTTGCTAAGAACGTGTTCTGCTTTCACTGATGTAATGTTCTGCAGATGTCAATTAGGTCATATTTGTTACTGATTTTTTTTATCTGCTTGTTCTGTTGGATACTGATAAGGGTATATGAAAATCTTTGACTCTCCGTAATCTGTTCAGCATTGTACTGCAGCATCTAACAAGTGTTATAGGTTATAAAAACAAAAAGTATAAGGAGTGAGGGAGGAAAAACTGATTATTTACAGACCATACGATTATATACGTTTAAAAACCCAAAATTATCTACAAATAAACTATTAGGATTAAAATAGAATTTAGGAATTTCAGATGGATCATAGACTTAAGTGTAAACATTATAAAGTTTCTAGGATAAAATGTAAGAAAAGATCTTACAGATCTTCAGGTAGGACACAAAATGGACGAACCATTTAAAAATGATTAAATGGCTCATCAAAATTTAATATTTCTACTCCTCTCATGACATCATTAAGAAAATGAAAAGGCCACAGACTGGGAGAACACAGGGGCAATGCATACATCCCACAAATGACTTGTCTTAATCCATGTTGTGTTGCTATAACAGAATACCTAGGAGTGGGTGATTTACAATGAACAGAAGTGTATTTCTCACAGTTCTGGAGGCTGCGAAGTTCAAGATCAAGGAGCCACATCTGGCAAGACCCTTTTGGCTGCATCATCCCATGATGGAAGGTGGGAGGTGGAGGTGGGGAGGGAGGGTGCAAAACAGGCCAAACTTATCTTTTTTTTTTTTTTTTTTTTGAGGCAGAGTCTCGCTCTGTCACCAGGCTGGAGTGCAGTGGCACGATCTCGGCTCACTGCAACCTCCGCCTCCCTGGTTCAAGCTATTCTCCTGCCTCAGCCTCCACAGTAGCTGGGATTACAGGCACATGCCACCACACCCGGCTAATTTTTGTATGTTTAGTAGAGACAGGGTTTCACCCAAACTCATTCTTTTATAAGGAACCCACCGCCTCAGTCATGGCATTTATCCATTCATGAGGGTCATGCTCCCATGACCCCGACACCACCTAGTAGGCACCTTCCAACACTGTTGCATTGGGGGTCAAGTTTCCAACACACGAACTGTGGGGAAAATGCATTCAAACCATAGCGCTGGTAAACAGAGAACTCCTGCAAATGAACCATGACAAGACAAGTCTATTTCAAAATGGACAAAACAATATAACAATAACAAGTCTATTTCAAAATAAACAAAAGACATAAATATGTCACCAAAGATGTACTGATAGCCAAAAAGAACAGGAAACAGTGCTCAGTGTCATCCAAAGTAAACTCACAATGACATGCCACCACCCTCATCCAAGCACTGCTGAAACTGAAGACCAACATGGCAAGTGTAAAAATGGCCCCGGGAACCACTATCCGTGGTTGATGAGAGTGCAAATGACGCAGACACTCTAACTGGCCATTTCTCGGCCATCTCACTTTTAGATTTGCCCAAGGCAAGTGTAAACGTAAGTCCCTTAAAAGACTTTTGCAGCCAGACATGGTGACTCACACCTGTAACCCCAGCACTTTAGGAGGCCAAGGTGGAGGATTGCTTGACCCCAGAGTCTGGCATGATGGTATCCACCTGCAGTCCCAGCTACTTGGGAAGCTGAAGTGGGAGGATTGCTGGAGGCCGGGAGGTCGAGGCTGTAATGAGTCATGTTCATACCACTGCACTCTAGCCTGGGTGGACAGAGCAAGAAAGACCCTGTTTCAAAAAAAAAAAAAAAGACATTTATAAGAATTCTTTCTTCACAACAGTTCAAATACTTCAAAACTGGAAACAACCCAAATTCCATCAACAGGTGAACGCATAAAGTATGGTATCTTCATAGAATAATAGAATACTATTCAGGAATAAAAAGGAAGAAACAGATATGCTCGATAACAGTTGAATCTTAAAAACATGAAAACAAGAGACCAAAGGGCACATATAGTGTGATTCAATTATTATGAAATTCAAGAATGTGCCAAACTAACCTGTGATAACAGGAATGAGAACAGTGGTTACTTCTGGGGGGATCGTCTCAGAAAAGACAAAGGAGCTCTGGGGAGTGATGAAAATGGTGACTACATCTTGATTTGATTTGCAGACACATGGATGTGTTTGCTTTGTAAATGGAATCAAGCTGGACACAACAGTAAGGTACTTCATGGGATATACACTGTGGCCTCAATGCATCGTCCTTGATGATTGAAAGTTCATCAGCGACGTGATCGCAGTTAGAGGTGGGGCCTTTAGAGGTTAGTGTGTCATGAGGAATGGGCTTAGTGCCTTTGTAGAAGTGCCAGGGGGCTGTTCACCCCTCCTACCAGTGAGGGCACAGTGCTCAAGGTGCTGTCTTGCAAGCAGAGACCAGTCTCTCCCCAGACGCCGAACCTGCCGGCACGTTGATCTTGGACTTCCCCACCTCCAGAACTGTGAGAAATAAATTTCTGTTGTCTATAAATGACCCAGTCGCTGGTGTTTTGTTACAGTAGCAGGAACAAATTAAGTTACGTATCAATAAAAAGGGGTTCTAAAAGCTGGGTTCCTTTTAAAAAATAATGATTCCCTTTATTAACAGAATACAAAATATCCCTTGATTAATTGCAAGCTAAGTTAAGTGTAAGGCCTATGCAGAGTGTAGGGGTAATCTATACCCTAGTTAGGGCATTCAGAAACGAAAAAAACGGCAAAGACAGCCTGCCTGGTTCTAGGCCTCACCGCTACTCCAGAGATATCTTCATGCCCCACACGGAGTGGGTGTGTGAGGTCAGCTCTAGCAGGGCCTAAAGGTCTGGGCTTTATCATCAAATACGCCCGGGGGCTTCTGCCTCTTCTGCCACTATATGGATGAACATGGGCTAGTCATTTGATGTCCTGGGCCTCAGTTCCCTCACTGAAAACAAGAGCAATAGGTGCTACTTAGGCAGCATGAAGACTCTACACTTTAGCGTGCAGAGACCAGTGTCAGGGCACCTGACCCCATGGACATCTGGGGGGAGCCTGAGGCACTGTTCGAAGATGGAAGCTTGTATCCTCTCCTGGGCACAGTTCCTGGGTTCACATCCCAGGCACTTCCCTTGCCAGCTCTGCCATCTGCATTGCTGTGCCTCAGTTTCCTGTAAAGAATTGGGAGGACATTCGCACCTACTGTGCGTGTCAGATTTATAGGTCACCTTGACCAGGTGACAGTCCCCAGTAATTCATGCAACACGGGTCCAGGTGTGGCTGTGGAGGTGTTTTGTTGGTGTGTGAAAGGCCCATTGCAGTGGACTTTAAATGAGGAAGATTATCTTAGACAATCCGGGTGGGCCTGATTCAGCACTCCAAAGGCTTTCCGGAGAAGAACTTCCGCTGTGGGCAGTAGCTTCAGCTCTGCTCCAGGTCCAGCCTGCCCTTCCCACAGCCTGCCTGCCCGGACCTCGCTCCCAGGCCGCCATCACAGTGCCGGATCCAGGCTCTAAATCTCTCCAGGTCTGCCTCCTGCTGGCTGAAGCTTGGCTGAGGCCACTGGTAGGATCACGCCATTGAAAGGGAGATAAGCGAGACCCTGAGCCCAGGGATGGCAAACATCCCTGGATGTGAGACCTCAGACAAGTCCCTAACCGTACTTAGCCTGCTATCTCGTTGATACAGGGTTAGTCAGCAGTCCCTGGCTCTGGAGCGGCCGTGAAGATGAAGGCAGCCTGGGCACACCAGGCGCTCCACCTGGCCCACAGCACACGTGGGGCAGACCTCAGGCTGCAATCACGGGGCTGTTCAGGTGCTGTGATGGGAGAAGAGCCAGCAAGTGAGTCTCCACCCAGTGCCGCTCTGTCAAGGAACCCAGGTACAGCCTGGCAGGGGACAGACATCTCTCCAGGGAGACACGGGACAGCGTGGAGGTGGGGTGGGGCAGTCACACGGCAGAGGCCCTGGGCAAGTGCGGAGCCCACACGAACGTGGGGTGCAGGGGGGACAAGGAAATCAGAGGCTCCCTCCGGGCCTCTCAACCTCCCAGCCTTGAGCCATGAGCTTTGTCTGGGCTCACCCAACCCCAGACGTGGCTGAACAGGCTGGAGTGCTGACGAGCTCTGGGAAGAAGCTGCCGACCTCAGTGTTCCATGCCCTGCCTTCACCTCCTACCCACCCGTCCCCAGTCACCCCGAGGCATCACCCAGCCGCCTCTCCCGGCAGGGCTCCCTGGGGCAACACATCCAAGATCCCCCAGCAGACCACACCACCCCCAGCGCCTGTCCCCACAGGGGACTCGGGACTTACAGGGAACAGTACGGCCTGGGGGGCATCACGGATGCCCTTCAGGAAAACAGGATGCTCTGCAGATAGGACTGCTGTGGTCACTTCCCTGGGAAACAGCCCAGGACGCTGCCTGAGCTGAGGGTTCCGGACACAGACCGTGCTCACCGCTTTGCAAACCACACACAGTCCATTTCCTGGTGTGAGTTTGTTTCTACTCATCATCTTGTGTCTTTATAAAGAGTTCTAAAATAAAACAAAAACAAACAAGGACAGTAACACAGAGACCACAGAGGGATGGGTCAGGTCCGCCTCTGCAGGGCCCTGGCTGCGGTGCCGGAGGCAGGTTCCCCGGGATCCTAGCAGGCTTGGCAGAGGCCCCGCTCACTTTCCTGACTGTGGCGACGGTTTCACATGCTATGTGTTCCTCAAAAGTCACTGAACCGAATGGCGTGAACCCAGGAGGCGGAGCTTGCAGTGAGCTGAGATCCGACCACTGCACTCCAGCCCGGGCGACAGAGTGAGACTCCGTCTCAAAAAAAAAAAAAGTCACTGAACCACCATGGTCATTACGTGCAGTTCACTGTGTGCCAGTGACGCCTCAATAAAGCTGTTAAAATAAACCGAAGGCCAAAGCAACCCTGCCTGTGCGGCTGTAATTTTTTCTGAAGCCTTGATGAACCACCCTGGGCTGTTTCAAACGGAACACAGCGCAGTCTCCTCTTGACTTCCTCGGTGGTTGTATTCCTGGGACGTGCCGTTGGTGTGTCTGTAGGTAAACAGTTAGCATCTAGGCTCAGATGGTGACAGATAGCTTTCCCCGTAGGTGGCGTCCTGTGGGCCCCATGTAGGCTGTGCAGGCCGCCCTGGACTCTGCTGCGAGTGTGTGGCCGCCTGGACGGTGCATCCCCGGCCTCCACCTGTCAAATGCCCCACACTGACGACCGGAGCAACGCCCCCAGCGAATTCTAAAGTTTCCCTAGCGGGGAGTTTCTGCTGGGGAACTTTCTCCATCCGCCCTCTTAGACCCCACAGCCTTCCGCCTTCCCAAACGGACGCCGCACCCCATCTTGTTAGAAGGCCGCATCCCATCTGCACCCCATCTGGTTAGGACGCTGCACCCCATCTGGTTAGAACGCCGCACCTCATCTGGTTAGGATGCCGCACCCCATCTGGTTAGAACGCTGCACCCCATCTCCTTAGAACGCTGCACCCCATCTGGTTAGGACGCCGCCGTGGCCTGCATCTGTGTCTGCTCCAAATCTGGTGTTGAAATTGTATCCCATGTGGAGGCGCATCCTAGTGGGAAGTGTCTGGGTTATTGGGATGGGTCCCTCGTGAATAGATTAATGGAGGAGACTGTGAGTGACTTCTTGCTCTATTAGCTCTGTGAGAGCTGGATGCTAAAAAGAGCCTGGCACCTCCCCCGTGCCCCTCCCTCCCTCCCTTCTTTCCTTCCTTCCTTCCTTCCTTCCTTCCTTCCTTCCTTCCTTCCTTCCTCCCTCCCTCCCTCCCTCCCTCCCTCCCTCCCTCCCTCCCTCCCTCCCTCCCTCCCTCTCTCTCTCTCTCTCTCTCTCTCTCTCTCTCTCTCTCTCTGTCCTTCCTTCCTTTTTCTTTCTTTCTTTCTTTCGACAGTCTTGGAGTCTTGCTCTGTCGCCCAGGCTGGAGGGCAGTGGCACGATCTCAGCTTGCTGCAACCTCCACCTCTGTGTTCAAGCGATTCTCCTGCCTCAACCTCCCAAGTAGCTGGAATTACAGGCATTTGCCAGCACACCTGGCTAATTTTTGTATTTTTAGTAGTGATGGGGTCTTGCCATGTTGCCCAGGCTCGTCTCGAACTCCTGACCTCAGGTGATCTGCCTGCCTAGGCCTCCCAAAGTTCTGGGATTACAGGCATGAGCCACCGCGTCCAGCCGCCCCCTGCCACTTTCTCTGATCTCTGCACCTGCCGGCTCCCCTTCCCCTTCCACCTGAGTGGAAGCAGCCTCAGCCCCTCCCCGGGTGCAGGTGCTGGCGCCATGCTTCTCGTACAAAAAGAGGCCAAATAAACCTTTTTTCTTTATAAATTACCCAGCCTCA
The DNA here is from genome assembly GCF_007565055.1 of Rhinopithecus roxellana. Lineage (NCBI taxonomy): Eukaryota > Metazoa > Chordata > Mammalia > Primates > Cercopithecidae > Rhinopithecus > Rhinopithecus roxellana. Next base: position 21,914,177 of record NC_044557.1, read on the forward strand.
GGTGTTCCTTTCTAGCAACACAAACAGGCTGAGGAACACACTGCAGACATTTCAGTGGGAGAAAACAATGGATAGATGTCACCAGGAAAACGGATTGCAGAAGAAGGGAAAGTGGAGAGGCAGACAGAATACACACACTCGGCACACTCGGCTTCCCTACGTGAGCATGGCCCTCCTCTCATCCCAAGCTAAGAGATAGTCCAGTCCACACAGCGAGGGCTCCTAGCATAGACGCCAGCGCCTACATCTCGCAGGGCACTCAGTGGTCTTGGGGTCTTCCCTTCCTAGCTGGAGAGCCTAGAGCAGATTATCTGACTCAAACAGACGCATGTCCCTAGCTACATAAACCACCATTAGAGTGTGTCTCTAGGGGTTAACTCAGACTGGTCTGGGCTGCTGAATTAGAAATGCACCTTGAACCAGCCTGGCCATCATGGCAAGACTCCATCTCTACAAAAAAATTAATATGTAAATAAAATAGCTGAGCCTGGTGGTGTGCACCTGTGGTCCCAGCTACTTGGGAGGCTGGGGCTGGGGGATCACATGGGCCCAAGAGTGTGAGGCTGTAGTGAGCTATGATGGCAACACTGCCCTCCAGCCTGGGCGACAAAGTGAGACTCTGTCTCAAAAACAAAACAAAACAAAAATAGAAATGCACCTTGGTAAGTAGAAGGTGGTCATTAAGGAAGCAGTGAGAAGCGGGAAATTATACGATGCCTGTGTCCAGAGAGCAGCAAGCACAGAGAGCTGGCCTTCTTACCACAGGCCTTGCAGGTGGCTCGCCTGAAACATTTCTGATTCCCATGCCCGCTCCATCCATGTCCCCTTTGATGGAGGGCAGGCCAAAGGCAAAAGAGGGGGCAGAAGAGAGGAAAGGTAAAAAAAGAGAAGCAGAGAGGAGGCTGGAGGCACCCAGAAAAGATCCAGAGTCTTAACACTGTTCCTCTGTTTCAAAGGAGTCAGCATGAATGCGGTGGGGGAGAAGGAAGCATTGTTCCAGGAGGAAAACAGTGATGTTTTTGTTTCCAGAGCTCTTGCAACAACTAAGCCTGTTTTCTTGCTTTGCTCAAATGGGAGGGAGAGGTGAAGAGGAGAGAACTGGAAGAAGGGAATGCCACTCTCCAGTGACCCAGCTCAGGAGGCGCTGGGGGAAGATGGAGGAAGTGAATGGCCCAGCTCAGGAGGTGGCGGGGGAGGATGGAGGAAGTGCTTCCCTTTAAATGCTTCCCCTTGGCGGGCGCTCACCTAAGGCCCAGGGAGGGCCATGACTCTCATCTGGGGCAGGCCCCACCAGCACCTGCCTGCATCCTGCCCCCATCCTTCCCCCTCCGTCATCTAGAGCCAGCCTCTGCCAGCATAGCTCAGAACTCAGTGGCGGGGCTGGAAGGGGCCTCAATGCAGAAACCAGGGGCAGGAGGGAGTGGGGCGAGGTGGCAGGGAGGAGCAGGGGTGGGGGAGTGGTGTGGGGGGGAGTGGGGCGGTGTAGGGGGGCTCTGGCGGTGACATGCAGGGCTCCCTCCTGCACTGGGGGCCTGGCGTTCAGAACATACTCTAGCCATCAGCATATGGGACGGCATGGGGAGGGGGTCAGCGCATAGCAGGACAGGTGCCCAGGACGGGTCATGATTTGAGGCCCAGAGGGGAGAATACCCCACACACAAAACACGCCTGTGTAGGTGAGTCTTCCATCCTTCCGACCCACTGGCCTGAGGTTCCCTGTTACTCCTGATTAAAGCACTGAAAGCCTCAGTTATAATGTAAGGGTGTTTCCTGAAGTCCCTCATTTATAATGCACACAGCTGAACACCAGCAGTTGGCCAGATCCACACTAGTCATTTGAGGACCATTTTGGAAGAGCATGGAGGACAAGTAGGTTTACGTGGGAACAACAGCAGGAAAGATGCAGGATACGGGACCACACAGGGAGGGACATGGGGAATTCATATGGCATAATGTTACTTGATATGGGAGGAGAGTAAGGAAATGAAAAATAGAGGGACTGAAAATACAGTGCTGCGTCTAACTGTATCCAGAAACGTGGAGGCTGAGCGGGCACCTTATCTGAAGGGAAACCAGAGTGCTGTATAACAGCTCCCCGGCCCTGTTCACAGGGGACAGAGTCCTCTTCCTGCTCAAGGCCACAGTAGTCCTGTGATATGCAGGGTTTACCTGCGATCCTATCGCTACTTCAGAACTGGCACAAAATTCATAAGCCCAACAAACTCTGCTGAACATGTTCGAAACTCCTTTCAAAGATGGCCAGTCATGCTCCCCCTACCCTAGGATCCCCTCAGAGTCCCCTGTGCCCATGCTGCAGTGTGGGCTCCCCTTCCTCCCAGGACCACTCACAGCTCCCTGTCCATCCCCCAGTGGGGGTTCCCCTCCATCCCAGGACCCCTCACAGCTCCCTCTCCATCCCCCAGTGGGGGCTCCCCTCCCTCCCGGGACCCCTCACAGCTCCCTGTCCATCCCCCAGTGGGGTCTCCCCTCTATCCTGGGATCTTCTCCCATGTTGTCACCCATCCTGCAGTTTTTTCTTTTTTCCTGAAAGCCTCACCTTTGGTCTGGGGTATGTCCTTGGGCTGTGGGGACACTTTGCCCATTGCTAGAGCCGGGTCTCCCGTATCCATGACTGAGGGGCTCAGGTGTGGAGAGCCTGGGTGCTGACGTGAGGGGTCTCGGGCAGGTGAGTTCGTGTTGTAGAACCCTCTGAGGATCCAGCTGGGTCGGGGCTCCCTAAAGATGCAGCCGTGTGGCCTCCTCCCCTTCCTCACCCCCTCTTCCCCCAACTGGTAGCTTCTCGGGGACTGTTCCCTAGGCACAGGTCCATGTGAATTCCGGACTCTGGGTCTGAGTCTGCAGAGCAAGGACACCGTGGCTGTGTCTGCTTTTCACCCCACTGTGTGCCCTCCAAGTTCTCTGGCCTCGTGAGCCTTCCCTCTGCAGAGGCCTCCTCCTGGGCCCACTCTTAGGCTGCTCTCCGTCCCCCCTGGACCTGTCCCAGCTACTCGCTGCTGCAGGATGTCCCCTCGGCCAGGACAACAGCCTCCTGGGCAAGTTTTTCCACATCTGCCACCCTGCCTGGGTTTCGGGGTCTGTGCTGGGATGACACCTCTGCTTTCCCCTGTTTTCTCTTCCCAGTCTCATTCTCTGGTAGGCCATCTGCCTGACTCTACAGAACACACACCTGGAGCCATTTGGAATCGCAGGAACCTGCAAGGCTTCCCTCCCACTTCAGGGGACCAAGGGCAAGGCTCTCACAGAAGCTGAGTTCCTGCAGCAGCGGGTGGGGCGGCTTGTTGCTGTTCATCTCTCTCCAGTTCTGTCTGTGGTCGGCAGAGATTGAGGGAAGAGCCTGAATCATGTAACTCTTGGTTTCTGTCTTTCCCACTGGACCACATCAGCAGATGGCATGGCATTTTAAGAAGTATTTCAAAAGTTTTATATAAAACTATTTATTCTCTTCAGATTTCTAGGATGTATGTGCTGCAAGTAGGAAGGCCAGTGGTTGATTAAAATGGGATTGCAGGGGTCCTAATGGATATGTAATGCTTGAGCATCCAGTTCCAACAGCGGGCCCTGCACCCCTCCTCTAAGTTAGCTCTCACTCCACCTGTCCCAGATGGTTTTCGCTCCCCTGGGCTGGTGCCTCCACCTACAGCACGTAGAGGAACATCAGACAGATTTCTGGTGACCGCTCCTTTTCATCCCCCTAAGGGACAATGTGGGTACTGCGTCCTTAGTTTTTCCCAATCATCTTTCTTATTTTCCTTAATTCCCTTAAGAAAACAAACAAACAAACAAACAAACAAACAAAGAACTCTGATCTTGTTTCCCTCTCTTTGTTCTGTTTGTGATCCTCTGAAAATGACCCTGCCCTTCATTTATGTAAAATGAGTTGTTTACCCGCTAGAACCATAAAGTTAAAAAGTTTGACAATACAAAGTGTTGGCAAGGCCACAGAATCACTGGAATTCTTAAGTGTTGCTTATGGGAGTATAAAGTAATACGTTTTATTTGAAAACCAGTCTACAGTCCCTTATAAAGTAAACACACACTTAGCACATGACCCAGAAACTCTACTCCTAGGTGTTCGCTCCAAATAATAAAATTTATGTTTTAAGAACAAGAAAGTTCTTGGCAGCTTTATTCAAAATAGCCTCACTGGTAACAACCCATCAGTAGGTAAACAGATAAATACATCGTGCTATAGTCGTACAATGGAATGGTACTCAGCAGTGAAAAAGAACAACATGGATAAATCTCAAAATATGATGCCAAGTGAAAGGAGTGAGACACACAGGAGTTCACATGGTGCATCCTCGTCTATGAAGTCCTCCAACAGGCAAAAGTAACAGTCCGAACCTTCAAGTTCCTCTGTCGACCCTGCCAGTCTCTTTCAGGTTCTGCTAAAGTCTTTCCTCTTTACTCTTCCTAATGACAGTTACTTTTTTTGAGCATCGATCTCTAATAGAAATTTTACATGATTTCTTATTTAATTATATTATTATATATGACTTTTCTGTTTGCTTTAACTTTGGGTATGGAAACCTTGTTTTATATTACTTATCATTCCAAATGCATGGGCCTGTGGCTTTGGCAGGGTGTTTTTTGTTTGTTTGTTTGTTTGTTTTGTTTGTTTTGAGATGGAGTTTCGCTCTTGTCGCCCAGGCTGGAGTGCAATGGCCCAATCTCGGCTCACTGCAACCTTCGCCTCCAGGGTTCAAGCGATTCTCTTACCTCAGCCTCCTGAGTAGCTGGGATTACAGGCACCCACCACCACACCTGGCTAATTTTTTTGTATTAGTAGTAGAGACGGGGTTTCGCCAGGTTGGCCAGGCTGGTCTCGAACTCCTGACCTCAGGTGACCCGCCCACCTCAGCCTCCCAAAGTGCTGGGGTTACAGGCATGAGCCACTACTTACCTTTTTTGTTCACCAATGTTTAACAGAAATTTTAAATGATATTTTATTCAATTATATTACTCTGTAATACTTTTCCCTTTGGTTTACTTTTGGGAATAGAAACCTTATTTTATATTACTTATTCCAAATGCATGGGCCTGTGGCTTTGGCAGGTTTTGTGTGAGTCAGAGCAACGCTGCCAGGGAGTTTTCTTCACTCACAGCTTCCACACGCAGCCTGCAGGCAGCCGCCTGGAGTTGGGGACTCCGGGTGCAGCTGCTCCCCAGAAGGTGCCTGTGCTGTTGGCTTTTCATATCGGTGCATTCCATTCTTCGATCACCGGCATAATTAAACATTTTAACAACTTTTTTTCAATCTTCACCTACTTGTCCTCAAATTTAATTCTGTTAGAACTGAAATATGTAACTAACAGACCACCAAGAAGCTATTCTCAAAACCAAACAGCCTCGCCCTTTGTATTTCCACAATGTTGGCCACGGCTGGGTTGGACCCAGCCAAGATTTTCAAGCATTTGTAGAAAGACTCTGACTCAGTCCATATTCACAATGGCGTTGTTTAAATCCCTTCTCTTTCCTTCCTGAGTAAAACTTACACAAGCCTTCCATGTTACAGTAGATGAACAATATTAGCAAACTATTTTGAGGGGAAATGGTATCAATTCTAAATCCTCCTAAGCATTTCCTCTTCTGAAAATAGACATGGATATCTTAGTTTTAACCATAGGAAACTTAAATCGTATTTATAAGAAGTAACATCCTGCTATATTTAGATGTGCATCTGGGGCCAGGCGCGGTGTCTCATGCCTATAATTCCAGCAATTTGGGAGGCCAAGGTGGGCAGATTACCTGAGCCCAGGAGTTCGAGACCAACCTGGGCAACATAGTGAGTCTATATCTGTACAAAAAATACAAAACTTAGCTGGGCATGAAGGTGCACACCTGTAGTCCCAGCTACTCTGGAGGCTGAGGCAGGAGAACTGCTTGCACCCAGGAGTTCCAGGCTGCGGTGAGCCATAATTACACCACTGCACTCCAGCCTGGGCGACACAGCAAGACCCTGTCTCAAAAAAAAAAAAAAAAAAAAAGTGTATTTAGCTGAAAATAAAAAGATATACAAATCTTAATCTTCATGCTTGGACTAGCTGGATAACTGTGGATAAAGTATTTAACTCATAGGCCTATGAGTTGAGACACGAGTTCAAGGTGCCCAGCCAGTAAACGGCTATGTTCCAATCGAAAGTTTCATTGCAGACAATTCTTGCTATTTGGTTTCTTTGCCATTCGTCCCACAAAGTACCACAAAATTGACTCAACCAAGCACATAATGCCAGTGTCTCACCTCAGATCATGTTAGCATATCATGAAAGTTCATGACCTATTCCACACAGGCAGAATCACGCGTGTAGCACACACGGATGGGAGAATAATAGGATGCATACCCCTGTACCTACCACTCAGTGTAGCAGACTATTAATAGGATACTTGCACCCCTTCCTCCATCCCCAGTGGTACCCAGAGTATCCCAAATTGGGGGTTGATCATCCCTTGCTTTAGTTTATTGCTCTAATACCCACGTCTCAACCTAGCCCGTGTCTGCTTGTCTTTCTCATATATGTTTACATTTGCATGTTCTTTTCATTTTCCTGTTCATTTGTTTTTGAGACAGGGTCTCACTCTGTTGCCCAGGCTGGAGTGCAGTGGTGGTATTGCAGCTCACTGCAGCCTCGACTTCCCTCAGCTCAGGTGATCCTCCCACCTCAGCCTTCCGAGCAGATTGGACTACAGGTGTGCACCACCATGCCCAGCTAATTTCCATAGACGGGGTTTCGCCGTGTTGCCCAGGCTGGTCTTGAACTCCCGTACTGAAGCAATCTGCCCACCTCAACCTCCCAAAGTGCTGGGACTAGAGGACCAAGCCACCACGCCTGGCTGCTTTGCATGTTCTTGGTACCTTATACAACTGGTATCACACTACATGTATTTTTCTGAGGCTTTGTTGTTCCCAATAAGTTCCTTCTTTTTCACTCCTCTACAGTAATTAAGTCATGAATATACCACGCTGATGGACATGTTTGTCATTTCTGGTTTAGGGCTATTATAAACAATACCCACGTGAACATTCACATGTATATCATGCACTTATGCGTTCCATAGGGTGTGTGTCTAAGAGTGGATTTGCTGGTACTAGGTCTCCACATCTTCAGTTTCCCCTGAGGACACCAATTGTTTTCCAAATACTTGAAACTGTTTAAACTTCTACCGACTGGGTTCAGTATTCTGAGTCAAATTTTGCCTATCTGATATGAGTGTAAATACCCTTTGTTAGATTAAGGGAGTTCCCTTCCATTTCTAATATGCTAGGAGGTTTTGTCATTAATGGGGTTTGATTTTTATCAAAGGCCTTTTCTGCAGTTATTGAATAAACCTATACTGTTTTTTTTTTTTTACTTTAGGTGGTAATGTGGAGATTCAAGGTAATAGATTTTTGAAAGAATTGCTGTATTTGACTGGCTAACTTTGGGAAGCATTTTTGCCATCTCTGTTCATGAATGAGAGTTTTGCCATTTCCCCCTCTCATACTGTTCTCACCAAGCTGAAACTGACCTCATCAAATACGTGAATTCTTGCTACTCTCTGGAAGAGTTTGTTTAAAGTTTAAATTCTCTCTTCCTGAAATTTTTGATAGAACTAGCTCATAAAAGCACCTGGAACTTTCATTTTCTTGCTGGAAGAATTTTATTTACTCAGTTTTAAGAAGAGTTATTGAGGCTTCTTCAGCCAGCATTGGGGAGCTCTATGTTTGCAGGAATGTGTGCACTGTCTATGTTTTGCAGGAACGTGTGCACTGCCTATGTTTGCAGGAATGTGTGCACTGATTCAAAGGTTTCAAATGTGCTGGCACGGAGCTGCTTATGAGCTCGTCATTTATTGTTTTACTCACTGCTGCCCATATAGACATGGATTCCTTTTCGTGCCTGTATTAGTTTTCTATTTCTCCCTTAACAAATTACCATAAACTTCGGGGTTTTTCATTTGTTTGTTTGAAATGGGTCTTTCTCTGTCACCCAGGCTGGACATGACCCACTGTAGCTTCAACCTGCTGAGCTCAGGGAGTCCTCCCACCTCAGCCTTCCAAGTTGCTGGGACCACAGGTATGCTCCATAACATCTGGCTAGTTTATTTTATTTTTAGTAGGGATGAGGTCTCACTATGTTGCCCAGGTTGGTCTTGAACTCCTGGGTTCAATAGATTCTCCCACCTCGGCCTCCCAAGTAGCTAGGACTACAGACACACACCACTATGCCTGGTTACTTTATTATTATTATTTTTGTAGAGACAGGGTCTCACTATGTTGCCAGGGCTGGCCTCGAACTCCTGAACTCGAGAGATCCTCCAGCCTTGGGCTTCCAAAGTGCTGGGATTACAGATGTGAGCCAGCGCACCCGGCCACAAACTTAGTCTTAAAACAACACAAATTGACTGTCTGTGGGTTGTGTACCTGCAGGTCAGATTCTAACAGGGCTGCCTAGGAACTGAAATGGCAGTGGCAGGGCTGCATTCCCATCTGGAGGCTCCAGGGAGAAGCCTTGTGTTGCACTTTCCACACTCCTGGCTTGCAGCCCCTTCCCCACCTCCAAAGCAGCAATGGTGAGCTGAGTCCTTGTGCTGTCGCCCGCCCCTGAACCCTTCTGCCTCCTCTTCTACCTTCAAAACCACTCGGGAATATACTGGACTCACCCACACGATCCAGGACAATCTCCCCCTTCAGATCCTCTCCTTATTCACATCTGCAAAGCCCCCTTCACCTGGGAAGGCCACATTCACCTACTGCTGGGGGGTCCTGCGTGGACACCCTGAGGTCACCACGTCTCAGATTGCTGGTCTGCACCTCCATGCCTTTTCTCCGTCTCTTTTCCCCTTTGATCATTTTGCTAGAGGTTTCCAATTTTTCCGTCTTTTCAAAATCCGTTCTGTCATTTGTCCCCATGGTATTATTATCTTCTACTTTATTAATTCTGCTCTTATTTTTATTTTCTCCTTTCAATATACTTTTGGTTGGTTCTACTATTCAATTTCTAAAGTTGTAGACCCAGTAATTTTTAGCTACTTTTTTCTGTGTTTTTTAGTTGACAAAAATTACATATATTCATTAAAATCTCCTTTTTGAATACATATATATATATGTGTATGTGTGTATGTGTGTGTGTGTGTGTGTGTGTGTATTTTTTTTTTTTTTTTCTGAAATGGAGCTTTGCTCTTGTTGTCCAGGCTAGAGTGCAGTGGTGCGATCTCAGTTCACTGTACCTCTGCCTCCCGATTTCAAGCAATTCTCCTGCCTCAGCCTCCCAAGTAGCTGGGATTACAGGTGCCCGCCACCACATCCAGCTAATTTTTGTATTTTTAGTAGAGATGGGGTTTCACCATGTTGGCCAGGCTGGTCTCGAACTTCTGACCGCAGGTGATCCACCTGCCTCGGCCTCCCAAAGTGCTGGGATTACAGGCGTGAGCCACTGCACCCGGCCCCTTTTTACATATACTTTTAATTTTTGTACATACATTTTTATGAATATATATAGTGTGTACAGAGTATATATTTTGTGTGGAGAGAGAATTTCTAGTTTTTAAAGGTTCAGAAAATCGATTGATACAAATATTACTGAGAATGCTTAGGGGATAGGACATGAGGTAGCCTCCACTTCAAAACCTTCCTTGTGCAGGTAAGTGAGAGACCAGGAGTTACAGGATTATCTGGGGGCAGGGTGGGGAGGGGGTGCTGTTGAAATGAAAACCCAAACTCCCAAGTGTTCCTAAACCAAATTAGCAGTTTCATGTGAAAATCAGCCCCAAGGAAAACCCAGGGGATATCTGAGTCCACAGCCGAAGAGAGGCAGAGCCTGGAGAAAAGCAGGCTCACTTCTCCAGCCCAGTGGTGGCCATGCCATGTCCCTCCTCCCATGTCTCCCAGCCGCACCTAAAACTAGTGAAGATGGGAGTAAAACTCACCTTCCTCTTTATTGTACTTTGTATTTCCAAAACTAATACTTATTACATTTCTATACTGATGAAAACAATGAGTGGATTTCTCGAATAGATAAGAAGTATCAATATGTACAAGTCCATTTTATTCGAGGCTGAATTAGCAAGAAATACACAAGAACCAGTTAGGCATATTTTGACACGCTCTGTCTTTTTAAATTAGCACTAGCAGTAACCTATCTGCATAACTCAAAGAAACATTTGCCCATTGTAAAATGACATCTTCCTCTTGTCAAGTGTTTAAAATGAATATAAATGGGCCTGCTGTCTCCAGTTTTTCTGAGCAAGTGATTTGCAAAAGCTTAAGGCCTGAAACCTTGAAGCCTGTACCAAACTGTCCAAATGAGGCAGTGCTGATGAAGATGGACACCCCTGCTATTTTCTCATTCAGTCCAGAATAGGTAGGATGTAGTTACAAGAAAAGTTATGCCGGGCACGGTGGCTCATGCCTGTCATCCCAGCACTTTGGGTGGCCAAGGCAGGCGGACCACAAGGTCAAGAGATCGACACCAGCCCGACCAACATGGTGAAACCCCGTCTCTACTAAAAATACAAAAATTAGCTGGGCCTTGTGGCACATGCCTGTAGTCCCAGCTTCTTGGGAGGCTGAGGCAGAAGAATCGCTTGAACCCAGGAGGTGGAGGTTGCAGTGAGCTGAGATCATGCCACTGCACTCCAGCCTGGCAAAAGATCAAGACTCTGTCTAAAAAAATAAATAAATAAAATAAAAAAGTCATGCCAGAGAGCAGGAACACTTTGCAAAGGAAGTCATTGACAAACGGTAAAATTCTAAAAAACGCTATAGTAAATGACTGAAGGTTAGCTGCTGTAAAGAGGAAAATGTACATAGACCATAAATTAAGCTACACATCGTAGAAAAATAAAACCATCACTCCAGAAGATCCCACCTCCACAGGGAGGCCTGAAAAGATGATATTACACCGAGCCCACGGATGAAAATGTGAACTCAAAAGTATCTGAGACAGGTCTCCATCCATTTAGAAAGTTTATTTTGCTGTATTGGTTCACTTTCACACTGTTATAAAGAAATATTCGAGACTGGGTAATTTCTAAAGGAAAATGGTTGAATTGACTCACAGTTCCACATGGCAGGGGAGGCCTCAGGAAACCTACGATCATGGAGGAAGGCAAGAGGGAAGCAAGCACTGTCAGGCCTCTGAGCCCAAGCCAAGCCATGGCATCCCCTGTGACTTGCATGTTTACGCCCAGATGGCCTGAAGTAACTGAAGAATCACAAAAGATGTGTAAATGCCCTGCCTCGCCTTAACTGATGACATTCCACCACAAAAGAAGTGAAAATGGACGGTCCTTGCCTTAAGCGATGATATTATCTTGTGAAATACCTTTTCCTGGCTCATCCTGGCTCAAAAAGCTCCCCCACTGAGCTGCCCGCCAGAGAACAACCCCCTTTTGACTGTAATTTTCCTTTACCTACCCAAATTTTATAAAAACAGCAGCCCCACCCTTATCTCCCTTCGCTGACTCTCTTTTCAGACTCAGCCCACCTGCACCCAAATGAAATAAACAGCCATGTTGCTCACACAAGGCCTGTTTGGTGGTCTATTCACACGGACGCGCATGACAAGCACCTTCTTCATAAGGCAGCAGGAGAGCGAGTGTGAGCCCTCGAGGCTCCTCCTGCACCCTGGGCCTTGTTCCTATCACTTCCAGAGCCTGTCTGGTCAGTCTGAAGGTCTCTGTGTTAATGTTAATGCTGTCAGCTGTGCCTGAACCCCAAAGGCAGAGGGTACAATGAGGCGTCCATCACGGCCTGACTTGTTTTTCGGGTTTCTTTGCAATCCTGTTGGCCAAGAGTGGGAGTCCATTCAGTTGGATGTAGGGCTTTTGGTTTTTGGAATTTTATTTTTGGTTTAAAACAAATGCTCACATGGGAGCTTAGGCCCAGAGCGGCCAGGCAAGCACATTCTCATGCCCTCTGCAGTGATCTAATGCGCACAGAAGGTGGGAATGACTGTTCAAGTTCCTAGAGCCCCTTTTGCAGGGAACAGATGCTGGTGTAGAGTCCATGTCATGTTTCCTGCCCATTCCATCCACCTGAGTGCGGTAGCCTCAGTATCTAATGCCACTAAAGTAATTATCCAATCACAGTCACTGCCTGAAGGCTGGATCCAAAATTAAGAGGTTAAAACTCCTGCCCACTGCACAGAAAAAACAATTCACTGAAACCATGGCATTGCAATAAAGAAAGTTTAACTGACACGAGGCCAGCCATGCCACACGGGAGACGGAGTTATTACTCAAATCAATTTCCCCGAAAATGTGGAGGTTAGTGTTTTTCAAGGATAGTTTAGCAGGCCAGGGAGCCCGCTTCTGAGGGGGCCACAGGACCAGTCAGACATCAGAAATGCAAAAACTTGAAAGGACATCTCAAACGGCCAATCTTAGGTTCTACAATAGTGATGTTTATCTGCAGAAGCTGCAAATCTTGTGACCTCCGGAGTAATGGCTGGTCGTCGTTTACGTCTATGTTTTAGCGGAATCCAGGCTCCTCCCATCCTCCTAACCTAGTGGTCTTTCATTAGCTTTACGCAGGCAGTTCAGTTTGAGAGAAGGGCTATTATCGTTTAAACTATAAATATCTCCCAGTTAATTTGGCCCAGGCCTAGGAACGATGAAAGACAGTTTGGAGGTCAAAGGCCGGATGGGGGTGGGTTAGGTCAGGTATCATTCAACGTCATAGTTTTCTCACTGCTGTAATTTCTGAGAGGTGGTTTCATCACTTCCAAGAGAATAGAAGACATGTCCCACTCTGGTGGCATTTCCTGCGTGTGGCTGAAGGACCAATCTGCACAGCGCGGCTGTCAGAGGCCGGTGCGTTCTCTGCTCCTTGTGTTCCTATCACCCAACTCTCCTGTAAGCCCGGCAACAAGAGACGCGAGAAAAACATCCTCATGCCAAGCAGCCGGACCCAAAATGAAGAAATGAAAAGATCAATGGATCATGAAGACCCGAAGTCAAGCTTTTAACATACCCCTGACTTTGTGGTTTTAAACTTGCCCGTTTGAGACATGTAAATACTCACTGATTTATAAAAACGCCAGTCATCAGGCATGCCAGCTGGATTCCAGAGAAAACAGCAGAGGGTGCCTTACCAGGAAGAACAAACGGCTGCTCTTATTTAGACGCTTTCACTTACTGCAGGGTTCAGCACACGGCGTTTTTGTGATATGCAGAAACCGTCTTCATAAAAAGTAATTTTCCATTTGCCCAATTAAATAACTACCAAAGCGTATTTCCAAAGAAACTACACTGCATTGTTCTTCACTTTGCTTAGTTGTTTAAAAAAGTTGACATTTTATTGTGAAATAAAACATACAAGCAGAAGAATTCACAAACCATACATTTAGTAAATGGCTATAAAGCAAACAGCTATGTAACCAGATCACACGCCGAGCCCTGCCAGCACCCCAGAACCCCCACGGATCCCACCCTAACCACAGCCCCATTCCCTCATTGGGAAATGTGTTTGGTTTTATTTTCAAGCCAACCCATAACCTCACCTCATGTTCCAAGAAAGTCCCACAGTGATATGAGACCAATCTGTTCAGCTATTTTTACAGGGAATTCTTTACAGCCTAAATCCAAACTACTTCCCACTTCTGGGAGCCTGAAACTCACTCCGCCGCTCTTGGCCTTGTCCAGGCAGGAGCTTTCTCACAAACCTGTCGCTCCAGTTCTTAAGAAACCAGATTTTATTAAAAGATTGGGTTTAGGACAATTAGGTAACTGATTAGTCTATTACATTTGTCTGTGACAAGAACATAAATATTAGAGTTGAGATGTCAATTTTATGAATAAAACCAAGAAGAAACCCTAACAAAGGCAAGATGGGGGTTGTTTAGATCAGATGCAAGGGCTTCTGGTCCAACAGGCAGATCCAACAGGCAGACAGAGCACTCATGTCCATCCATTTCCTGCTGAAATCTGGCTAAAATTACTTAAGTGTTGAAAGTAGAGAAAGAAGATAGAAGGCAGAAGATAGAAGGCAAGTCCGGGTGTGGTGGCTCATGCCTGCAATCCCAGCCCTTTGGGAGGCTGAGACAAAAGGATTGCTCAAGGCCAGGAATTCAAGGCCAGCCTGGGCAACATAGTGAGACCCTGTCTCCATTTAGAAGAAGAACAAGAAGAAGAAGAATTAAAAGAAGAAGAATTAGAAGAAGGAGGAAGGGGAGGAGAAACAAAATGCTCCAGGGCCAAGACAGTGAAAGGCAGAGGGCCACGGCAAAGTCTGAGGCCTGGAGGCCGACGGACAGATGATGGACGGGTGGACACTGGTGAGACCAACCAGAGGAGGCTACTTGGAGCCACAGGGAGAGCCTGGGGAGGCTCAGGCATCTCTGAAAGGGGGCATCAGGTGAGGCTGAAAGCAGGAGGCACAGGATCTCCAGGTTCTGCTCCACACCCAGGAGGGCAGGCGGCAGCCCCAGCCCAGCTAGGAGGGCCCAGGAGGAATCGGCCAGAAGACACTGTCATGGAGATTCCAAGGCAGGAACGGGAAGCAGGAGGAGTAAAGGAACAGTGACCTTTGCCTACTTGGATCCAAGAGTTGTGGCAACCAAATTACAGATCCTTCTACCCCATACCCCAGGGGACAGAGTGACAAATCCTTCCACCCCACACCCCAGGGGACAGAATGACAGGACCTTCCACCCCACACCCCAGGGGACAGAATGACAGGACCTTCCACCCCACACCCACGAGGAAAATCTGCGTGATTCATGGGTTCCTTAACATGAGACCCATGCGCCTCCCTGGTCATCCCAGGGCCCACAGGCAAACCTCCTTACGCGCCACACACACACACACACACACACACACACACAGACCCCCAGGGTTCCACATCCCTTCTCAGTGCCTTATGCTGAGAAATAAACCGTCAAAGACCACCAGGCAGCCTTCGACACGGAGAAAGAGGCAAAACCAAGTTGTGTGGTCAGAGGAGACAGTGAATGGGGTGGAAGAAAACTTCAACAAAGAAAAGCGATTGTTCAAATGCTCGGGGATGTCTGCCTCCCACCAGTGGAATTGCTGTGACACTCGGTGTGTGTCCGTGTGTGCAGAGGCATCTCCTGTCTCTAGTGGAGACTCTGGGATCAAATTAGTGATGGGTACAAGAACGCTCATCAAACCACCAGAGGAGGAGCGGAGTGCGCAGGGCTTTATTATGGACAGGACAGGTCAACAGGATTGGCCCTGGGATTAGATGGGGGTTTGAAGAGAAAGAGGAATCAAGAAAAATCCCAAGAGGTTTGACTTCAACAACTGGAAGGAGAGCAGCCCCTGGTACCGAGATGGAGGTAACAGGAGGAAGAGCACCTTGTCCGGGAAAGCAAAGTCCTGGTGTGGATGCCTGAAGCTGCAGAAAGTGTGTGATGCCCAGGTAAGATGTCAGCTGACCCAGTATTCAGGTCTGGGCTGAAGATGAGATTTTGGGAGCTTCTGGGGTATGGATGTGATTTACAGGTGACTTTGCCTGGGAAGATCCTCTCAGAAAAAAATAGCTGGAGAAGACAGGAGGAGGTTAGGATGATGGGAGGGGGACCAGGATCGGGCTCCAGGATCCCGCCCAAAAGAGTCCTTCTGGAGGAGGGGTTGGTGGAGCAAGCGCTGCTGCAGGGCACTGGAGGGAAGTGGCCGCCAGCGCCCCGACAGGGGTGACTGTGGGGGGCAGAGGGCACTGTGGTGGGCCTTGGGCCTTGGAGACAACAGGAAAGAAGAGGTGGGGCTGGTGTGTGTACAAAGTCCTTCTAGGTGGTTTCTCTAGAAAGCAGAGGAGAGGCAGCTGCTGGAGGGGGTGAGATCCAAGGGTCTTTTCACGGCAGCAGCTCTCAGCATGGTGTGGACGGACTAGTACCCCGGAGTGTAAAGTGGTGACGGTACCGGGTGGAAGGGGCTTCGGACAGGACGGGGAGATGGTGCAGAGCCTCAATGCTGGTGGGCATGGTCAATGTGATGGTAGGCAGCCTGGGGCGTCTCTCAGGATTCCTCCATAAAATCTAGTGGACAGTGAGAAGGAGCGAGAGAGAGAGAGAGCAGTGAGAGTCCGGGCAGATGCGAGTTCGTGACCCAGGGAGGAAGCCTGGCAGAAGGGGCCCCACTCCTCCAGATCCAGGGATCTGGGACCTAGGAGGGTCTTGGGATCTGTAATGACCAGGAAACATCTGGGGCAGGTTCCACAGCAGCCCCAGGGCACCAAAACCTGGTCCAGGAGGACAGAGATTTACTGAGTCCAGACTCCAAACAGAACTACACAAATGAGAAGGTGTGGAGAGGGACATGGGTCCTGATTTGCAGACTGGGGCCTCCAAGCCTTGGACTGAGGAAGTTAGGAAGAAAGCAGACAAGGAGAATTCAGGGACAGCTGGAGAAAAGGCCTGGAGTTCCTTCCAGTCTACGGGAAAAGCAGCAATCTTGTTGAGTGGGGGCACCGTCCGGAGCTGGGTGGACCGGAGCATCATCAGGGAGGCTGGGGCTGGGCGAGAGATGGCCCCGCCCTCCTTCCCCTCCCCTGCAGGGCAGGCAGGTCTCCGCATCCTGTCCTCAGGGGATACCTCACCTCACTGCACTTTCCGCTTTTGTTTTTTAAGAGCTTGACTGCAACTCCCTGCCCCCAGATGCTGGCGGTGGGGCTGGAGCCAATGGAGTGGTTAAGCCCAGACTCTTCCCCTTCCTGGCCCCAGTTCTGGGGAAGACCTGACCTGGGCCTCCTCTGACCGGTGTCTGATACCCCAGGGGGAACCCACCCACTCCAAGGAGCTAACACCTGAGGACTGCAACCCCCGAAAAAGAAATAAGTTGAGCTGAGGATACTGTTTAAAGTTTTATTAGTTTATTTTATTTTATTTTATTTTTATTTTTTGAGATGAATCTCTCTCTGTCTCCCAGACTGGAGTGTGGTGATGCAATCTCGGCTCACTGCAACCTCCCCCTCCTGGGTTCAAGCAATTCTCCTGCCTCAGCTTCCTGAGTAGTTGGGACTACAGGCCCGCACCACCACACCCGGCTAATCTTTGTGTTTTTAATAGAGATGGAGTTTCACCACGTTGGCCAAGCTGGTTTCGAACTCCCGACCTCAGGTGATCCACCCGCCTCAGCCTCCCCTGTTTAAAGTTTTAAAACAGATGCACCAAGAATTTATACAAATAAACATATTCAAAGAGATAAGGGCAGATACCAGAGACATAAAGCAGGGAAGAAGGAATGTCTAGCATCCAATGAAATAATTGAAATAAGGAACATGATGAGCCAAATGCAGCCAAAGCCAGGTGAGCGGGCTAGAGGCAACTCGCCCAAATGGCAACAGGAAAAGAGAGAACCTATGAAAGAATGGTTAAAGGTGATTAAGGTAATTAAAGAAGTGACAATGTACAGATAATGGAGTTCCAGGAACAAACAGACAAATAAAAAGGGAGGAAAAAATACTTGAAGGTAAAATGAGAAAAAATTAAACAAAGATGAAAGCTCTCAAACTGAAAGGACTTAGAGAGTGTCAAATAGGATGGATGGGAAACTTACCCGTAATTGACAGTGAAACTCAAGAATATCAAAGAAAATTCCAAAAGCTTCTATGAAGAGCAGATCACCAACGAAAGAATAAGTTTGGTTTCAGAGTTTCCAGCAGCCACACTGGGTGCCAGAAGACACTGGAGTAATATTTTTAAAGGCCTCAAGGAAAAGAATTTGACATAGAAGCCAGGTGCAGTGGCTCACACCTATAATCCCAGCACTCTGGGAGGCCGAGGCAGGTAGATCATGAGGTCAGGAGATGGAGACCATCCAGGTCAACATGGTGAAACACCGTCTCTACTAAAAGTACAAAAATTAGCTGGGTGTGGCAGCGCATGCCTGTAATTCCAGCTACCAGGGAGGCTGAGGCAGGAGAATCCCTTGAACAAGGGTGTTGGAGGCTGCAGTGAGCTGAGCCGAGATCATACCACTGCACTCTAGCCTGGGAGACAGAGTAAGAGTCCGTCTAAAAAATAAATAAATAAATAAATTAAATAAAACATTAAAAAAAGAATTTGATGTAGAATTTTATAGCCAGCTCAACTGTCACTGAAGTATGAGCACACATCAAATTATCTTCCAATATCAAAGGCCTCAGAAGATCCACTTTTCCAAGACCCACGTTGAAAACGTTCTTCAAGGAAATTAGAAGATAAATAAATCGACGAGGATGCTGATAGGAACTATGGGTATAAAAAACTTTAGATCAAATAGATTTTAGTAAAGTCTATTGTTATCTAAAAAAGCCAGGACTGGCTGGGCACGGTGGGTCACACCTGTAATCCCAGCACTTTGGGAGGCCGAGGAGGGCAGATCACAAGGTCAGGAGATCGAGACCATCCTGGCTAACACGGTGAAACCCCCATCTCTACTAAAAATACAAAAATTAGCCGGGCGTGGTGGTGGCGCCTGTAGTTCCAGCGACTCAGGAGGCTGAGGCAGGAGAATGGCGGGAACCCGGGAGGCAGAGCTTGCAGTGAGCCGAGATCACGCCACTGCACTCCAGCCTGGGCGACAGAGTGAGACTCCATCTCAAAAACAAACAAACAAAAAGCCAGGACTAAAGTGAGGAGAGAAGATGAAGTACATTTACAACAACGCAAAAGTAAATATCTAAACAGAATCAACGTGGGAGTCCAAAGATTTAATATTAATCTGCTCAGGAAATCAATAGGATTAGATATGTATCGATGTGGATCTTAAACTAAACGTAACTACTATTAAAATCTATAGAAGAAACTTGGGGAAAAAGAAAGGAATGTAAAAGCCAATTATGAACGAAGGATGCAGAAATAAAGTCCTGCTGCAACCACAGACACGATCAACTTAATGAGCTAAAACACCAATACGAAGCTTGGATTTATAAAAAAAGAATCAACAGTTTTCCAAGGAAGCACTACAAAGTTTAAAATAAATAGAAAAAGAAGCGCTAGGCAAATTCGAATCAATATAAAACTAGACAGTAGCCCTGCTATCTGCAAAGTCCAAAGCAAAGTGATCACCAAAGAACAGCATGATGTTATATACTTGAAAGAGGAAACAAATGAACAAGATGCCGCCATCATGATCATATCAGTACTTAAGAATGTTTCTTCAAAAAAGCAAAAGCTGGCCGGGTGCAGTGGCTCACGTCTGTAATCCTAGCACTTTGGGTGGCCGAGGCAGGCGGATTCCCCGAGGCCAGGAGTTCGAGACCAGGCTGGCCAACATGGCGAAACCCTGTCTCTACTAAAAATACAAAAACTAGCTGGGCGTGGTGGCACGTGCCTGTAGTCCCAGCTACTCGGGAGGATGAGGCAGGAGAATCACTTGAACCTGAGAGGCAAAAGTTGCAGTGAGCCGAGATCGCGCCACTGCACTCCAGCCTGGTGACAGAGGGAGACTCTGTCTCAAAAACAAACAAACAAACAAAAAAAAAAAGCAAAAACTCACACAACTATACAGAGAAAAACATAAGTTGGCAATTATATTAGATATTTCTTAAAACATATAAAATAGCAGACATCAAAGATTTGAAATATACAAATTCTAAATCATTATATTTACATAGAATTCTCATCCAATGAAGACTATACTTGTAAAAATGCATAGAATGTTTATACAATTTGATCATATATCATGAAAAATGTATTTAGCAAGAAAGAAACACAATAAACTCTAAAGCAACAAAGTGTGTTCTAACATAACAGTATAATAAATCTTGAAATAAATAACAAAAGGATAGAAGTTTTAAAATACCACATTTCTGGAAAGGAAATGGCATTACTAAATATCCCTTGGGTTTAAAAGTAAATCAGAAGAGGGTTACCAAATATTTAGAACCAAATTATAATAAAAACAAAAATGTAAAATTTTGTGGGACAATGTTAAATTAGTACTTAAAAGAAATTTTATAATTTCTTTTTTTTTTTTTTTTTTTGAGATGGAGTCTCGCTCTGTCGCCCAGGCTGAAGTGCAGTGGCGCGATCTCGGCTCACTGCAAGCTCCGCCTCCCGGGTTCACGCCATTCTCCTGCCTCAGCCTCCCGAGTAGCTGGGACTACAGGCGCCCGCCACCTCGCCCGGCTAGTTTTTTTGTATTTTTAGTAGAGACGGGGTTTCACCGTGTTAGCCAGGATGGTCTCGATCTCCTGACCTCGTGATCCGCCCGTCTCGGCCTCCCAGAGTGCTGGGATTACAGGCTTGAGCCACCGCGCCCGGCCGATTTTTGTATTTTTTAATAGAGACGGGGTTTCACCGTGTAGGCCAGGATGGTCTCGATCTCCTGACCTCGTGATTCACCCGTCTCGGCCTCCCAAAGTGCTGGGATTACAGGCTTGAGCCACCGCGCCCGGCCGAAATTTTATAATTTCAAATGTATTTACAGGAAGCAAGAAAACTTCAAAATAAAACAAAATATTCAATAAAAAAATCTGAAAACTGAATAGAAAAACGGAATAAATTGAAAACAACAAGAAGAAAGGAAATAATGAATATAAGGACAGAAACAAATAAAAAATTATCAATAAAAAGATTAACCAAAAAAACCCCTTACTTCTCAGAAAGATTAATAAAATAAATAGAGCTTGAACAAGACCACTCAAACCAAAAAACAAGCAAGTAAGAAACAAATCAACAAAATACAGAACAAAAGGCCCTGCAGATATAGAGAGATTTGCTAACATAAAAAAGTACATTTTAAAAAATGGTATATTAGTTACGAAGTACAGATTTGCTAACATAAAAAAGTACATTTTTAAAAACGGTATATTAGGAAGTACAGATGAAAGACATATGTTTTTCAAAAATATAAAGGCTGAAATTGTAGCAAGAAGGATTTTTGTAAAAAACAAAAGGACGGCCTAGAACAGGCTAACTAATCTAAGGAGAAACATAAACTAGAAAGGGATCAAAGACCTAAATGTAAAAAGTAAAACTCTAAAACTCTCAGAAAAAAATACAAGTGTTAATCTTTGCAGTCTCAGGTTAGGCAAAACCTTTTGTGATACGATCCGAAAACCACCAACAACAAAAGGAAACTTCCAGAAACATCAGTAGAGTGAAAAGACAAGCCCAGAGTGGAAAGAGGTCTGTGCAGACCAGGTGTCTCATAAGTGGTGTGCATCCAGAGTAGATCAGAACTCTCCACTCCACGGGGTAGGAATTACCCCATTGGGCCAAGTGGACACAGGACGTGAAGGGGCATTGCTCTCAGGAGGACACACGAAGGGGCCGGGTGCCAGTGAGGACACTTGGCGTCATCAGCCGTCAGGGAAATGGGAATCAAGCCACACCCAGGCACCACCGCACACCCACTGGCATGGCGGTCAGGACGCAGAGGGATAGAGACTGGGGCTGCTGAGGATGTGCAGAGCCCGGAACCCTCATGCACTGATGGAAGCGTAAAGCAGCCAAGAGTGCAGGTGCTTCAGGAAACGCTCTGGCAGTTCCTCAGCATCTAACCACAGAGCGAATGTAGGACCCAGCAGTTCCACTCCTGGTGGAAGACGTAAGAGAGGGGACACCTATGTCCCCACAAAAACACGCCACCATGTTCATCACAGAGTTGTTCATAACAGCCAAAAAGAGGAAACGATACCAACGGCCACCCACTGACAGACAGCTACATAAAACGTGGTCAGTCCATACTATAGGGTATGGTGATTTGGCAATAAAAGGGGATAAAGTACTGATACACACTACAACACGGATGAACCTTGAAAACATGACGCTGTATGAAAGAAGTCAGGTGCACAAGGCTATGTATTGTATGATTCCCCTTATAGGAAATGTCCAGAATTGGCAAATCTGCAGAGACAAAAAGATTAGCAGTTGCGGCCGGGCGCAGTGGCTCAAGCCTGTAATCCCAGCACTTTGGGAGGCCGAGACGGGCGGATCACGAGGTCAGGAGATCGAGACCATCCTGGCTAACACGGTGAAACCCCGTCTCTACTAAAAACTACAAAAAACTAGCCGGGCGAGGTGGCGGCGCCTGTAGTCCCAGCTACTCGGGAGGCTGAGGCAGGAGAATGGCGTGAACCCGGGAGGCGGAGCTTGCAGTGAGCTGAGATCCGGCCACAGCACTCCAGCCTGGGTGACAGAGCGAGACTCCGTCTCAGAAAAAAAAAAAAAAAAAAAAAGAAAACATGACGCTGTGTGAAAGAAGTCAGGTGCACAAGGCTATGTATTGTATGATTCCCCTTATAGGAAATGTCCAGAATTGGCAAATCTGCAGAGACAAAAAGATTAGCAGTTGCGGCCGGGCGCGGTGGCTCAAGCCTGTAATCCCAGCACTTTGGGAGGCCGGGACGGGCGGATCACGAGGTCAGGAGATCAAGACCATCCTGGCTAACACGGTGAAACCCCATCTCTACTAAAAAAAAATACAAAAAGTCTAGCCGGGCGTGGTGGTGGGTGCCTGTAGTCCCAGCTACTGGGGAGGCTGAGGCAGGAGAATGGCGTGAACCCGGGAGGCGGAGCTTGCAGTG
This sequence comes from Rhinopithecus roxellana, assembly GCF_007565055.1. Lineage (NCBI taxonomy): Eukaryota > Metazoa > Chordata > Mammalia > Primates > Cercopithecidae > Rhinopithecus > Rhinopithecus roxellana. Next base: position 21,936,651 of record NC_044557.1, read on the forward strand.
AGCTGAGATCCGGCCACTGCACTCCAGCCTGGGCGACAGAGCGAGACTCCATCTCAAAAAAAAAAAAAAAAAAAGATTAGCAGTTGCCTAAGGTCAGGGAGGAGGACTGCTAAGGGGATTGGGTCGGGGTGGGAGGTGGGAAATGGGGAATAGCTACTAATGGGTACAAATTCTTTTTTTTTTAGTTGATAAAAAGGTTCTAAAATTGATTGTGGTGGTTTCACAATTCCATGAATACTAAAAACCGCTAAATACACTTTAAACGGGTGAATTTTATGGTATGTGAATTATAGTTCAGGAAAGCTGTTAAAATAAAAATAAACGAACTGCTTCCTTTTGGATAAAACGGGACAGAAGAAATAGAGAGGAAGACATTTCTCTGAGCACAGCTTTTTGAATAGTTTTAACTTTTGGAATCATGACATTTTACATATTCAAATAATAGAATTATCAAGAATTGGGGAAAATGCTACAATAGAATGCCAACAAAGGAACCTAAGTGTCTTTCAAATAATTAGCCATCATCTGAAAGAGAGTTGGGACAAAACAAATTTAAGTAATTTTTGAAGATAGCACTTTGACTGCATACCCTCAGACTAAAGAAAAAAGCTGCAAACAGATCTGGAAGTCTCAATGGGTTTGTTTCTTGCGGTCCTGTGGGTGGAGCCATTCCAAACCTGCTGTGTTACGGCGTGTTTGAGCCACGCGTGATGCTCCCTCTGCGGCTGTGAGCCGGGGTGGTCACCATGCAAGACGGGACGCACAGGAGTGAGGCAGGTAAGGAAGTGCTGTGGGGCTGGGTTGTAGCGGAGGTACAAGGGTCTGGAGGTTCTGATGGCCCACTAGCAACCAGCACATCTCCCACTCACATCTTAACTTCAAATCCCATTCCTCACTAAAAAGAACCAGAATTCTCAGAGAAAGGGCTGGATTCAGTGGCACAGCAGAGAAGGTGCATCCGCTGCATAGAAAATAAGAACGTGGTCGTGTGCGTGGCTCACACCTTTAATCCCAGCACTTTGGGAGGCAGAGGTGGGCAGATCACAAGGTCAACGGATCGACACCATCCTGGCCAACAAGGTGAAACCCCATCTCTACTAAAAATACAAAAATTAGCCAGACGTGGTGGCGCGTGCCAGTTGTCCCAGCTATTCGGGAAGCTGAGGCAGGAGAATCGCTTGAACCCAAGAGGCAGAGGTTGCAGTGAGTCAAGACCGCGCCACTGCACTCCAGCCTGGCAATAGAGTGAGACTCTGTCTCAAAAAAAAAAAAAAGCAAGCAAGAAAGGAAAGAAAGTAAGGACGTGCTCCATATACACCATGGAATACTATGCAGCCATAAAAAAGGATGAGTTGAAGTCCTTTGCAGGGACATGGATGAAGCTGGAAACTGAGCAAACTATCATTCTGAGCAAACTATCACAAGGACAGAAAACCAAACACCGCATGTTCTCACTCATAGGTGGGAATTGAACAACGAGAACACTTGGACACAGGGTGGGGAACATCACACACTGGGGCCTGTTGTGGGGTGGGGGGAGGGGGGAGGGATAGCATTAGGAGAAATACCTAATGTAAATGACAAGTTGATGGGTGCAGCAAACCACCATGGCACGTGTATACCTATGTAACAAACCTGCACGTTGTGCGCATGTACCCTAGAACTTGAAGTATCATAAAAACAATAATCATAGAAAGAAATGCAGACATTTAAAAAAAAAAAAAAAAGAAGAAGAAGAAGAAAGAAAAAGAAAATAAGGATGTGCTCAAAACAAGGACTGGTCCAAAGGATGCTGGAACAGCCTGGACAGACCCCCATGGCAAACCTGGAACAACGGAAGCAGCAACGTCTATCAGAACAACGATCAGTTATAACCCACTATAAATAGAATAACGTTGTTGAACAGAGAATCCATGAACCCACAGGGATAGTAAACAAACACTGGGAAGAAAGTAGCCCTTTGTAGAATGCTGTGAGAAGTGACGGAGGTGGAAAATCAACACACTGAACCGTCACCATAACGGCTGACCCAGTTGAGTGCAAACGTGACTTGGTGCCAGTGAGGCCAGCTTGGGGCAGGAGGCGGCTTTATGGGCAGACAGGGCGTTCTCAGCCTCAGCAGATCTCCCGCAGGACACCCAAGGACGAGGAAAATCAGTGATTATTCAGAGGAGGAATCACCTTATCGGGGCCCAAAATTAACACTGCCAATCAGGGCAGGCTGACAGACGCCTCCGTGTTCCGTATCTCAAGGACATTGCTTACAGAGCACTCCAGCCGGAAACACGTAACTCGAATTCAACCCTGACAAAACACCAGACCAAACCAAATGGAGGGCATGCTTTAATACAACCGGCTGGTATTTTTTCAAAAATATCACTGCTGTTAAAGACAAAGACAGGCTGAAGAACTGCAACAGATGAAAGAATAAAGATATGTGATTACTAGATAGAGGATGTGATCTGGTCCTCTGCCCTGGACCAAGAGAAAAAAAGGATAGGAAAGAAACTGTCAAAGTTAGAATTCAAACTGTAGATGAGATAAAAAGTACTGGCTCCACGTTACAGTTCTTGAATTGATAGCTTGTGTGGTTACATAAGACAATATCCTTATTCTTAGGAAATAAACACTAAAGTTTTTTTTTGTTTTGTTTTGTTTTTTTTTTTTAGACATAGTCTCACTCTGTCACCCAGGCTGGAGTACAGTGGTGCCATCTTGGCTCACTGCAACCTCCACCTCCCGGGTTCAAGCAATTCTCCTGCCTCAGCTTCCCTAGTAGCTGGGATTACAAGCGTGCACCCGGCTAATGTTTTGTATTTTTAGTAGAGACGAGATTTCACCATGTTGGCCAGGCTGGTCTCGAACTCCTGGCCTCAGGTGATCCACCCACCTCAGCCTCCCAAAGTGCAGGGATGACAGATGTGAGCCACCGTACCCAGCCAATAAACACTAAAGTATTAAGGGGTAAGGGATATAAAGTAAAGTAGGGGAAAGAAAGAAAGAGGCAAGGAGAGAGAGACAGAGGGAAAGGGAAGAGAGACTGCTATGACATGCGGCAAAAAGTTAAAAATGGATAAATATGCATAAATAGTATATGGAAGGTTTGTTTTTTCCCCTTCAAATTTCTGTAAGTTTGAAATTAATTCAAAATAAGCCAAAAAAAAAAAAAAAAAAAAAAAGGAACAGAGTAACTTCCTTTAAACAAGGAAGCCTCCTTTTGAAGCTGCAGCATCTGAGACACAGGTGACGAGTCCAGGCCCCCCAACTCTGTCTCGCCTCCCAGCCAAGATGATTTTTAAAAGTCCACAGCTGCAAACTGTTATGTCTCCTAGGGAAGGTTTTCTCATCACTCACATGGTTAACATGCTCAGCAGGTTCACACCCTTCATCCTGTGTGTTTAGGAACCTGTGAGAAAGGGTAAAGGTCAACACGGCAGGTGGGGTGTTTCCTTCACTGCTGCCATCAGGCTGGTGTTTTTCTTGCGTGACGGGATCCCAGGCTGGCGGCCCAGGGCTGTGCCACCCGTTGCTGCCCGTGTCTGAGTGTGGATGTGGATCCTCATGCCTGCCCCTCCTGGTGCCAACAGCAGGTGCCCCTGTAGGCATCGGGACTACATTTCAAGCAAAAACGAGGCAGGAAGGGATGGGAAGGTGTCCTCGATCCAGGCTTGCCTTCACTTGCAAAGGAAACTCACTCAGCCACAAGCCCTCCCCTTCTCAGTGGCCAGAACTGTGCTGTGTGCACACCAAGGGCCAGAAGACAGACACCAGCTGGCAGAGGACTGGCTGACCAGGGACCCATGCTGGCAGAATGCAGTTCCAGTCCTGTAACTAGCTCCAAATTAAAATGCAAAAAGCCACGATTAGCAAATGAGATTTTTCCTGAGCTTTTTTTTTTTAAGGGCTGCGTGCTTTCTATTTGAGATAATCTGAAATTACAGAAAACACACAATGGGAATATCGCATGGTGGCCTCGACCTTTCTAAGCTTTGGCTGTTGGCACAAAACCACTCTATGGCTCTAACGTTCTGTGCTCCGTGATTGTTTTGTGTGGAAACAAAATCTCTGGGGTTGACCAGATATGCTTGGAAATTCCTTGTAACCAATGAAACTGCGGCTAAAATGCACTGTTTTCCAATTGGGATTTTGCATTTCACATATTATTTTTGAAAAACAACACAGAAAACGTGAAAGCTACAAGGGCTATAAAAGTTTTCTATGTAGGCCGGGCACGGTGGCTCATGCCTGTAATCCCCGCACTTTGGGAGGCCAGTATGGGAGGACTGCCTGAGCCCAGGAGTTTGAGACCAGCTTGAGCCAGATAGCAAGACCCCCATTTCTACACAATAAATTTAAAAATTAGCTAGACGTAGTGACATGCACCTGTGATCCTAGCTACTTTGGAGGCTGAGGCAAGAGGATCGCTTACGCCCAAGAGTTTGAGGTTGCGGTGAGCCATGATCACGCCACTGCATTCCACGCCTGGCTGACAGAGACCCTGTCTTGAATTTAAAAAAAAAAAAAAAAAAAGTCTTTTATGTAAAGTTTTGGCAGAAACTTTTCAGATTGAGACTTGACATTTAATAACTTTCTGTAATAATGGAGGATTTTAACTTTGGTTCAATTTTTGGAATCTTTCAATGGGTTTGAGGTTGCAGGTATCAAACCCTGCAGGAATGGGCTATGCACGGCTTCAGGCGGGCTGGAGTGCTAACTGAGGCTGCCAAGTGTGAAACAGCACAACAGTAAAAGCAAAATACACGCAGTGACAAGAGAAAAGAAATGAATTCACACCATGGGCCTGCAGATGTGGAAATGAAGTGTTACTAAAGCCAGGCGCCTGTGCTCTGGGGTTCCTGGCCAGGTTCCCAGAAGGAAGGGTGTGGTTTCTTTTTCCTCTTGGACGGCTGGCTGCAGGCCCTGGATACCTCGGAGTCAATTCCAGACATTTGGGGTTGAGTCGTCAAGAAAATAGAGACATCTGAATTGTTCACATCACTATATTTTAAACATGATTAGGCAAGTATAATTTTGTTACTAAAATAGTAAATACATTTTACTAATAGTGGAGTACATTTTGTTACTAAAAAGGGAAAAAGTTATTCAAAATGATAAATATTGAATTAATAAGCTCTTGCGTTAGAAGAAAATAGGAAGAAAGTTAGCAAAGAAAGGGGTGAACTGAAAGCGTCGACAATGCATTCGTGAAAGTCCAGGTGTGGTTTATTCTGATTTACTCTGAGGTGAGCTGAAATCAGGACTGCAGGGCGGGCGACGCATCTGTGACAAGGCTGGACAGACTCATGGGTGCCTGCCCCACCCTCCTCCTGCAGCCACTACCCCAGGGCAGGCCTCCTGTCCAGGGAGCCAGGCTGTTGGCATGTCACACAAAATCACGTGTGCTGGGTTCTGCACAGAGCAAAGCCAGGTGTGCAGCACAAGGCAGGCTGTCTGGCTCTCGAAGACCCCGCAATGGAGCCCCTGCAGCCTGGGCATGTTCTGACCCCAGAGGTGGCAGCTTCCTGCAGTCCCCCGACCTGTCATTCCTGTCCTGTGACTTCCAGAAAGGGGCAGCTCCTGGGAGATCCCCACCAGGTGACACCTGGGACTCTGCCCTTCCTTCCTGGGCTGCTGTGTGAGGGGGGCCAGGGTCTGGAGACCCTGAGGGCTGCCCCAACACCAACACCCCTGCCTGTGCTCCTCTTGTGATGTGGGTGCGTCCTGTCCTTACTGCCAAAGCCACAGCAGGGGTGTGGGGAGCCCGTGCATCTGACTGGTACCTGTCTAACCCCACCGCCCGTGCCACCGTAATCTGACCGGTACCTGTCTAACCCCACACCGCCTGTGCCACCGTAATCTGACCGGCACCTGTCTAACCCCACACCGCCTGTGCCACTGTAATCTGACCAGTATCTGTCTAATCCCCCACACCGCCTGTGCCACCATAATCTGACCGGTACCTGTCTAACCCCACTGCCTGTGCCACCGTAATCTGACCGGTACCTGTCTAACCTCACACCGCCTGTGCCACTGTAATCTGACCGATACCTGTCTAACCTCACATCGCCTGTGCCACCATAATCTGACCGGTACCTGTCTAACCTCACCGCCTGTGCCACCATAGGGCAGAGCACGAAGGAGAGCCCGGGATGCACACCTGACACACTTAGCGGCTGAGCCGCAAGCCTGACGAGTGGGAGACCTCTGTGGTTCAGCGGTGTGAGGCAGAGTGACAGGGCCCCTCCGCTTCTGTCTGCGTGAGCACATGCGCGTGGAACAAGACTTCTGACCTGGTCAAACACTTCACACACACATAACGGAGGAAACTTTTGGTGTGCTATCAAATGCTTTGTCACACACACACAACATCTCTGTCCCAGCATGGAGGAAAGGCAGCTGACCCTGGCCGACCCCACCCCAGGCTGGTCCCCACCAGAGGCCCGAGCGTTTCTCCTTCCAGCTGCGCAGTTTCCAGTGGCCACCGTTCTCTACTGAGGACGTCACCTCCGGCCGCTGGTCTTGCCAGGTACCCTGTGCGAGGGTGAAACTGGCTGCCCAGCCGCCCAGCCCTGCCCTTTTCGTGGTAAATACACCCTTCAGCAGACATCCCCATGTCAGCTCTTGGGTCTGTTCCCTGCAGGGCCCTGGCTGCCAGCCCTTGGTACCACTGGCTCATCCACTCCCCACTGCCAAGCAGCCATCCCATGCCAGGGACACGGGGCTTAGAATCAATCAGAGAATAAAACAGATGCAACCCTGTGTGGCGCTCACAAAATTCTGACATAGGAGAGAACCACATTCACCGGGTGCTGGTGCTGCGGTGTGACCGTGTCCCCTCCAGAATTCACATGACATTGTAATTGCCATTGCAGTGGTACTAAGAGGTGGGCCCCCTACTCTTAGAAATGGCTTCATGCCTCATAAAAAGGCAGTGGGGAACTAGCTGAGGCCTCTTGACCTTCCATCCCCTCCGCCACATGAGGATGCAGTGTTCCCAGCCGAAATTAATCTGCCCACACTTTCATCTTGGACTTCCAGCTTCCAGAACTATGAGAAATGATGCTTTTTTTTTTTTTTGGACAGAATCTCACTGTGTCACCCAGGCTGGAGTGCAATGGTGTGATCTCGGCTCATTGCAACCTCTGCCTTCCAGATTCAAGCAATTCTTCTACCTTAGCCTCCCAAGTAGCTGGGACCACAGGCATGCGCCACCACCCCCGACTAGTTTTTTTGTATTTTTAGTAGAGATGGGGTTTCACCATGTTGGCCAGGCTGTTCTCAAACTCCTGACCTCAAATGATCCGCCCATCTCAGCCTCCCAAAGTGCTGGGATTACAGGCGTGAGCCACCACGCCTGGCCTGAACGTCTGTTCTTTATAAACTACCCAGTCTCAGGTGTTTTGTTATAGCGGCCCACACTGCCTGAAGCATGACTTTCTGTGCTAAATGCCATGTGGAAGAGCCCAGCTCTGGCGCTGGAGGCTGTGCCCGAGGCAGGCATGGCTGCCCACGAGCTGCATCACCTTGGGCACGTCACCAGCTCTGAGCCCTGAGGCTCCTCGGCTGAAGTGGAATCAACAGGGCCTATTTTGTTCACGTTGTCAGGGCGAAGAAAATGGAAAATCATGTCCCTTAAGCACAATACCTGGTAAAAAAAAATCTCACACTGAACTGCCACCATGACAACTCCAGTGTCACCCAAGGAGCCTGGACACTGAAAAGAGCAGAAGCCGGTGCGGCCCAGCCCCTGCAGCGCGGCAAGGAGGCTGCACCAACCCTTGGTCTTCAGTCACTCCACCTCCTTGGCCCATTCTGTTTCCCAACTTAAGAAACAAAACAAAACGTGGGTATGGAGAAGGATTTCACTACCGAAAGAAAAAGCACAGTGACAAGTGATCACACTGAAGACAAGCTGGAGCGCCACATCCTGGCTAAAGGCAGGGCCATTTTCTATCCGGGTCACCTGCCATCAGGTGGAGTTAAGGCCGATATTGCACAATCTTCCTAGTTATCAAGCAGTTCCAGAATTCCTGTTATGTGAACTCACCTCGTTTAACACTTGCTGTAACTCTCAATAGATGTGAAGCACGCAGTGCACACGTGCAGATGGATGCTGGCCAATGTGGGCTGCTGAGCGGGCCGGGCCCAGGCTCATGCCAACCTGGCACCAAGAAGTCACAGCTCGTGAATGTCACCTGCACCACGCTCCACTATGGATCCGTCCCCTCCCACTGCTGGTCGGGGAGACTGAGGCCAGTGAGGACCATGGGAAAGTGCTGCGCCGTCTGGAAGGGGTCCGGATCATAACAGTTCACAAAGCCTTTTCTACCCACAAGCCCCCAACTTCAGGCTCTGCACTGAGGGTCCCTGGACCAATGTGTGGGTGACACTGGATGGAGCGGGTGAGCCTGTGCTTCTCTACGGCGCCTCCATCTCTATGCATCCAAACATGCGTATGAAGATACAGGAGGTCAAGCGTGGACCCCGGGAAGGTCAAAGTCCTAGTGGAGGTGAGATAAAAATTAGGCTGTCCACTTCCAACTCCAAACCGAATTCTGAACACATGACGATTTATCATTATATTTTGTATCTCCAAGATAAAATATTCACAGTAATGTGAATAGGTTAGTTTATTTTGAGAGAGAGGAAGACATCATTTGGGTTCTGTAAACATCAGTCACTTTATTATGCCTCTGTCTGGCTGAAAAACACCAGCTCCTGCTGACTCCACAAGGGCTTGGCTGCAAAGGGTGCTGCCTGCCAGGGTGTGCGGTTTCCAGTTAAAAGTTTCAGCAGGGACACCATTTACTGGATGGGTTTAAGATTAAAATCGCTTTGTAAAATGTCATAAATAGGTTACTATACACCGTGATCAATAAAGTTAAAGCACCACCAATCAAAATACACTGCTCCGGGCTAGGTACAGTGGCTCATGCGTGTAATCCCAGAACTTTAGGAGGCCAAGGTTGGCAGATCACTTGAGATCAGGAGTTGGAGACCAGCCTGAACAACATGGTGAAACTGTGTCTCTACTAAAAATACAAAAAATTAGCTGGGCATGGTGGAGGTGCCTGTAATCCCAGCTACTTGAGAGGCTGAGGCAGGAGAATCACTGGAACCCGGGAGGTGGAGGTTGCAGTGAGCCGAGATCATGCCACTGATCTCCAGCCTGGGAGCCAGAGTGAGGCTCTGTCTCAAAAAAATGGAAACAAAAACAAAAACAAAACAGTGTTCCGAGAGTTCCACGAAACATCAGGAACGTAAGTCACAGGATTCTCACGAGCAGCCGACGTTTTCCACATACATTTCAAAGGTGCTTTTGATAAAAAATAAACTTTGAATTTCAATTGCACGTTTATGTCAAAACACACACACACACACACAAATTCTGTACGTCTGTTAACAAAATTGCTAAATTGGTGTGTAACTTCTACCTGGGTATAAAACAGTAGGAACAATGTACCTTGGGACTCATCATCAGGCAGCTCATTGCCAGGAGCTGCTGCCGGACTATTCTATGGACCCCAGGACCCTGCAGTTGAGCATCTCTGAAGGGATCCAGGTCTATCCTACAGCTCAGTGGGAAAATGACATCACTACTTGTCTTGAAATCTACAGAGAGGCCAGGCACGATGGCTCACACCTGTAATCCCAGCACTTTGGGAGGCTGAGGCAAGCGGATCACGAGGTCAGGAGATCGAGACCATCCTGGCTAACACAGTGAAAGCCCATCTCTACTAAAAACACAAAAACTTAGCCGGGTGTGGTGGCAGGCGCCTGTAGTCCCAGCTACTCAGGAGGCTGAGGCAGAAGAATGGCGTGAACCCAGGAGGCGGAGCTTGCAGTGAGCCGAGATTGCGCCACTCACTCCAGCCTGGGCAGCAGAGCGAGACTCCATCTCAAAAAAAAGAGATCTACAGAGAAACACCAACCACGGAATTAGGGTCTAGATTGGGTGCCTGTAGGTAACTCAGTCAATTAAAAACAGCTCTAAAACCCAGACAACCTGATTACAAAATACCTACCTTATTTTGTCAAATGAGCAATACAGTATGAATGATAAATTCTCATTTTAAAACAGGTTCCATGATTTAAAAAAAAAAAACCTTGCAAGATTTCACTCGACCACCCCAGGCCCTGGTTGGTGGGGGTTAGACTCCAGGGAGTCTCTGCTGCTACAGGAGTGTCACTATCCCTCAGCGTTGTCTTTGTACCCTTTGCCACCAGATGGCACTGCCGTACACCTGGGTTTAGTTTTTTTTTTTTTTTTTTGAGACAGTCTTGCTCTGTCACCCAGGCTGGAATACAGTGGTACAATCTCAGCTCACTGCAACCTCCACCTCCTGGGTTCAGGCGAGTCTCCTGCCTCAGCCTCCCAAGTAGCTGGGATTACAGATGTGTGCCACGACACCCGGCTAATTTTTGTAATTTAGTAGAGATGGTGTTTCACCATCTTGGCCAGGCTGGTCTCGAACTCCTGGCCTCAAGTGATCCGCCTGCCTCAGCCTCCCAAAGTGCCGGGATTACGTTGCGTGTGAGCCACCCTGCCCAGCTCAGAATTTCATATGCTGGGAAACTTTAACAAGAAACAAATCATATTACGTTCTATCTTAGCCCAATTCTCTCCAACTGCAAACAATGTGACTTCTGAATAAGACAAGTGGCGTATGAGTGTGTGACTGGAAAGAATCGATGCTGACCCACCCGCCCAGTGGGAGGCACTTTACTACGAAGCCCTTTCCAGCATTCAGACAAAGCCACCCCACTCCTCAACAGGTGTGACGCCCCCCGGACACCATGGACTCCTCTCCTAGATGCTTGACACAGTCTGGTGCGGCTAAACTGACAGAACCTGCCAGGACATTCACAAAATTATATTTTCTTAAAAATACTTTGTAGCTACTTCAAAATTAATACTAATGAGAAATAAAGTTAGTATTGACCTCAGAACTAAACACAAAACATTCACTGCCTCATTAATTCAAAAGCCATTATTCACGGAGCTTCCCAGAATCGGTGTACCGGATCCGCTGGTGCCCAGGAGCCCCGGCCGGAGCAGCTATGGCCTCTTCTTCCGCAGCAGCTGCCCGTTGCCTTCTGGCCTGCTCTTGGCTTCTGGCTGTGCAAAGTTCCAGTCCACCGGACTGAGAAGCTGCTGAGTCTTCTTGTGGGTCCAGTATGGATTGATGATTAGTGTGAGCAGAGCCAGTCCGACAAGGAAGAGTGCCAAATGAGGCAGATACAGGCTGCTGACCAGGCCGTCCCAGTGCCAGAAAAACACCCACCACATGTGGTAGGTCACGACCATGCGGCAGTGAAACATGTGGATCATCAGCCACTGGTTGAGCTTCCAGAACAGAGACTCGGACCAGCCTGCCTGCACAGAGACAAGACAAATGCACAAGTTAATACGAAACTGCCAACATTCATTCTTCACATCACAAAGAGGTATTTGCTACCTTACTTACCACGCAAAACAAATTCATTTCAAAGCAACAGAATTTCCTCCCCAGGGCTCTGCTCTCACTGGGACTTCATTCTGAAAGGAGGCCGCCGGCTCCGTGGGCGCGCCTGGGCCAGCAGGGTTGACCCTTGCCCGCTCATGCTGTTCTCCTGCTCCTCTTGCTCTTTGACTTCCGTTCCCTAAAGCTATGATAAATTCAACCTTTCTTTCAGTCTCCCTTCAATCTTTGTTTTATCTTGAATTTGCACATATTAGGTAAATAACCAATATTTATTTGGCAAAATCAGACACAGGTATCTGAAGCTCCCATACTTAGACCCTGGGAAGTGATGAGGTCATGGGGGTGGGGCCCCATGATGGGATTAGTGTCATAAGAAGAGGAAGAGACCAGAGCCTTCCCCTCCTCCATGCTAGGACACAGCCAGAAGGTGGCCATGTAAACCAGAAGTGGGTCTTCACCAGACACGAATCTGCTGGTGCCTTGATCTCAGACTTGCAGCCTCCAAAACTGTGAGAAAGGAATTTCTGCTGTTCAAGCTGCCTAGTCTATGGCAGCCTGCTGTGGCAGCCTGAGCTGACTAATACAGTATACCACCCTGGCAAAATATTCTAACTTGGGCCGGGCACGGTGGCTCATGCCTATAATCGCAGCACTTTGGGAGGCCGTAGTGGGTAGATCACTTGAAGTCAGAAGTTTGAGACCAGCCTGGCCAACATGGCAAAGCCCCACTTCTAATAAAAATACAAAAAAATTAGCCAGGCATGGTGGCGCACCATGTAATCCCAGCTAATTTGGGAGGCTGAGTCATGAGAATCATTTGAACGTGGGAGGCAGAGGTTGCAGTGAGCTGAGATCGTGCCACTGCACTCTAGCCTGGAGAAACAGTAAGACTCTGTGTGAAACTCTGTCTCAAAAAAATAAAATAAAATAAAAAGTTCTAACATGTTCTTCTGGTAGTTTTGAATATTTAAAGCCCCAGGTGTATTAGCTTTTATCGACAGTCCCCTACTCACGACGGTTTGACTTACAATTGTTTGATTTTATGGTGCCAATGTGATACACACTCAGTAGAAACCATACTTCAAGTACCCACATAACCATTGCTTCAACTCTCAGTATAGCATTCACTGAATTACGGGAGTTGTTCAGCATTCTGTTGTAAAACAGGCTTTGTGCTATAAGATTTTCCTCAAGCGTAGGCAGAGCCAAGTCTTCTGGGCATGTTAAAGGCAGGCCAGGCTGTATACCATGATGTTTGGTAGGCTGCTTGTATTAAACACATTTCTGACACAATATTTTTAACTTATGATGAGCTTATTGGGATGTAACCCCATCCTGAGTCAAAGAGCATCCATTCTAAGTCTGGACTGAAAAAATAAATGTGAGGGAAATTAGAAGAGAAAGGCCAGCAAAACAGAGTAGCCCAGCCTGCCTCACACAACTGTCACTGGAGTCTTTCCCAGGTCTCAGAGGGGACATCGGGGCTCCCATGTGTGCATAATGGCAGCCTCATGCACACACACGCCTTCAGAGACCGCCAGTGCCACTTTCCACAAACATCACCCCAACCCCGGGTGCAAACGAAACACTCCCACCTGTGTTTGGGGCCACCTCGGTGGGCCGGGACCACACACTTCCCACGCACTCAGCATTGCTGAGGCACAACGAACACTCAGGAAGAAGAGCAGAGGAAGCAGGATCCAAAACAGGCCTGGAGCCTCCAAACTGAACGGGACAGGGGAGAAACTCACGCAGACCAGAAGAACCCGTGGCTGTCAGTTCTGGACAGTTAAGTGACATGGGATTGAAACGAAATGTGAAGAGTTAATACTATAACTTATTTCTTACTTGTGAAAGTATAGAGTTAGGCTACAAGTTCTTGGAGTTTCTTGATATGTCTAAAGCAAAAGTCCCAAATGTAGCTGGCTCTCAGCCCCTGGGGAGACTGCAGATCCTGGTTTGCCTGGGCAGTCCCTGACATCCTTGTCTGGGTGGTAAACAGTATAGTCACTCTGACAACTGGCCACAACCACCAGGTCCAAAAGTGGTGAAGGACAATGCTGCACTTTGGCACAGGCAAGTTTTCGATCTCACACCTCCCTCAGACTCACAGTGGCAGGACCAGGTGGGCCCAAACCCAGGTGAGGCCTGACAACTGCACCGACAGCAGTGTCCAGGGCTCAGCGCCTGTTTCAGTCCACAACGCACAGTGTAGAGACAGACGGTGGCCCACACGAGATCATGATGGAGCTGAACAGTTCCTATCATTTACTGTTTTACTATACTACACTTTTACCATTATTTTGGAGTGTACTCCTTCTCTGATGAAAATAAAGTTAACTATAAACAGCCCCAGGCAGGTCTTTCAGGAAGGTCCAGAAGGAGGCACTGTCATCACGGGGGGTGGCAGCCCCATGTCTGTTACTGCCCCTGAAGTCTCTCCGGTGGGACGAGATGTGGAGGTGGAAGAGAGTGATATGGATGATCCTGACCCTGTGCAGAGCTAGGTGAATGTGTATCTGTGTCTTAGATTTCAACAATTTAAAAAAAAACTTTTTTAATTAAGAAAAGTTTACAGAATAAGGGTATAAAGAATATATATATATAGGCCGGGCGCGGTGGCTCAAGCCTGTAATCCCAGCACTTTGGGAGGCCGAGACGGGTGGATCACGAGGTCAGGAGATCGAGACCATCCTGGTCTACACGGTGAAACCCCGTCTCTATTAAAAAATACAAAAAACTAGCCGGGCGAGATGGCGGGCGCCTGTAGTCCCAGCTACTCGGGAGGCTGAGGCAGGAGAATGGCGTAAACCCGGGAGGCGGAGCTTGCAGTGAGCCGAGATCGCGCCACTGCACTCCAGCCTGGGCGACAGAGCGAGACTCCGTCTCAAAAAAAAAAAAAAAAAAAAAAAAAAAAAAAATATATATATATATATATATATATATATATATACACACACACAAACACAATGTATTTGTGTTTTAAGCTAAGTGTTATTACAAGAGTGGAAAAGTTTTAAAACTTTAAAATTTATAAAGTAAAAGGGTTACAGTAAGTTAAGGTTAATTTATGATTAAAGAAATTTTTAATATAAATTTAGCTTTGCTTAAGTACATAGAGTTCATAAAGTCTACAGGAGTGCACAGTGATAGGCCCTCACACTCACCACTCATTCTGACTCGCCCAGTGCAGCTTCCAGTTCTGCAAGCTCCATTCCCAGTTCACACCCTGCATGGGTGTGCCATTTTTCATCTTTAACATGGTATTTTTACTATACCTTTCTATGCTTAGGTATGTTTAGATACACAAATATTTACAGCCTGAACTCCCAGGCTCAGGTGATCCTCCCACCTTAGCCTCCCAAGTGGCTGGTACTACAGACGTGTGCCACTACGCCCAGTTAATTTTTTTTTTTTTTTGTAGAGACGAGGTTTTGCCATGTTGCCGGTCTTGAGCTCCTGGGCTCAAGTGATCTGCCTGCCTTGGCCTCCCAAAGTGCTGGGATTACAGGTGTGAGCCACTGTACCCGGCCTGACAGTGTTTTTATATCACCTCATTTGTATTTTGAACTAGTGAGTCTGTGGATAAATCATGTTTAGATGTTTGAGTCCTATGTAATTCGAAACATTTCAGAACCAAATCTAAGACAGAAATCTAATACGAAGAACAAGCCACTGTGCTCGACTTAGACACCCATCCTAAATTGATGGTCATATTTTGTCTTTACATTCTTTAGTTCTGATCAATCAGACCTTGATGGGGGAGAAATGTTGAATCCTCATGCCCTACTGCTATGCGAGAATCTATCAGCTTTAAAAGAATTTCAAAATTTTAGACACAGTGTTTTCTTACTGCATTTACTAGTAATTCAACTGAGCAAAATAGAACTATGTAGACATACTGGCCCTGAGCTATATTAATTGAGGTTATAATTTTCTGTTATTGAGGTCTGTTGGCTTTATACAGTTAATATGAGCAGGGTTAGAAGTAAATACTTAAATAACGCTTTCTCCATTCTACACAAACAGCACCCTAAAAGCTTTAGAGAATGTGCAAACTCCAAAATAAAGTCTCGCTCTCTGAGTCTGTCCTCCTGGAGGCTGGGCTCCACCACCACACCTGGGGAGGGAGAACTGCTGGAGACGCCTGTGTCGGCAAATCCTGCAGGAGGCGCTGTCCCCACACCCGGCTCCAGAAGAAGCACAGATAAAACTGGAGAAATCCGGCCGGGCGCGGTGGCTCAAGCCTGTAATCCCAGCACTTTGGGAGGCCGAGACGGGCGGATCACGAGGTCAGGAGATCAAGACCATCCTGGCTAACATGGTGAAACCCCGTCTCTACTAAAAATACAAAAAAAAACTAGCCGGGCGACCTGGCGGGTGCCTGTAGTCCCAGCTACTCGGGAGGCTGAGGCAGGAGAATGACGTGAACCCGGGAGGCGGAGCTTGCAGTGAGCTGAGATCCGGCCACTGCACTCCAGCCTGGGCGACAGAGCAAGACTCCGTCTCAAAAAAAAAAAAAAAAAAAAACTGGAGAAATCCAACACTGCTTTCCCCCGAGGACTGGAGAGACTGACTCATTTCTTGTTGTTTTTAAAGAACTTGTAATAAAAAAAAAAAAAAAAAAAAAACAAGGTAACTATTAATCTATTAATTAATTAGAAACACACTAATGACCCCAAACACACCATCTTGTGGGATGTATTAATAATTTAGTCACTGTTTACCACTTGGGACATTGCTGCGGTATTGATGTTTAGAGAATCGATGTGAGTGAGCACCTCTGCTTTCCTTTCAAGAACTTTATTTTCTGCCACAGCCGAGTGACTCCTGAAGTCTGGTGTTTCCAGGTGAGAGGAGCAGGCAATGTGGGGCGCAGGCCAAGGCCTCTTCCTCCAGCACACACCTCTCCACTCCACACTGATCTCACACCAGACAAACCCGGGGAAGTCACAGCCCTGCCCCACATCCCCAGAAGCCCGCGCTCTTACGGAAATAACGCCCACAAAGAGAAAACTGGAAAACTGCATGCCACCCACAGGACGCTGATGAGGTCCCAGGTCACAGCATCATTCCTAAAATGACCCCACACTTAGACCAGCAGCTTCATATTCAGTCATTTGCTCAGCAAGGAAACTCAGTAGCCAGGTCACTCGAGGGCCTCTTTCAAACCATTCATGGTTCCAACCCTTCTTCCCTGGTAAGGTCCAGCCAAATCACACCTGCCCCCAAACTCCTCCTGCCACCGCCCAAACCACGCACTCACGAGGACGTCTCCAGTATTGCCTGCTGTGGGCTCCATCTACTTCCATGGCCACCCTGTGAGGCTCTGCACTGGCGATAACTGTGCCCCACTCACCCTCACTCACTTGCCTTAACTCCGATGTGTCTCCCTCTCCTCCTGCACAGGGTCCCCATCTGGGGCCATGGCTTCTCTGCACTTTCCTGTCATTGTGCTCACACACCCCATCTGGTGCCAGATGGGGCCAACCTCAGGGGACAGCAGGAACACAAGCTCCTCCTTGAGCTCCCAGGTGCCAGCACAGTGTCTGACACCTGGCTGGAGTCCATGGGGGTTACACGTGAACAGTCTGTACTGTTTACACTTCAGTGCACTTTTGATGAACTGATACCATCTACCCACCCAGACCCCGAAGGCAGGAGTGACTTGTTATGCTTACGTTTCCTCTCAAGGCTACCAGTCTCCTGTACACAAGAAACGTGCAGTAACATGACCCATTCGTGTGAATGGCTGAACATTTGCAGGATCTCAAATTTAATATCAAATATCCCATAAACAACATGATGGGTCATAAAAGACAGCAAGAATCTACGTAAAAACAATTTTAAGGCTGGACACGGTGGCTCATGCCTGCAATCCCAGCACTTTGGGAGCCCGAGGGGGGCATATCACTTGAGGTCAGGAATTCGAGACCAGCCTGGCCAACATGGTGAAACCCCGTCTCTACTAAAAATACACACACGCACAAAAATTAGCTAGGCGTGGTGGTGGGTACTGTAATCCCAGCTACTTGGGAGGTTGAGGCAAGAGAATTGCTTGAACCTGGGTGGCGGAGGTTGCAGTGAGCCGAGATCGCGCCACTGCACTCCAGCCTGGGCAACAGAGTGAGATTCCGTCTCAAAAAAAAAAAAAATTAAATTAAATTGTTTAACATGAAGAACATTTTGACATCAATATGATAATCAAGTGACAAACATTTTTAAAACATGTTCTTCAAAAACAGAAAGAAAGTGCCAGGCAAATAACTATGCAAGGTCACAATACTTCTGAACACTAGTAAAACAACCTTATTCAAAACTAAAAAGCAAGCAAGACATGTGTACACACATATATTACTTCAGTTTTTTTAAAGTATTAAAAGAGGCCAGACGTGGTGGCTCACACTTGTAATCCCAGCACTTTGGGAGGCCCAGGCGGGCAGATCATGAGGTCAGGAGTTCAAAACCAGCCTGGCCAACATAGTGAAACCCCGTCTCTACTAAAAACACAAAAAGTTAGCCAGGCGTGGTGGTGTGCACCTGTAGTCCTAGCTAACTCGGGAGGCTGACACAGGAGAATCGCTTGAACCCGGGAGATGGAGGTTAAGTGAGCCGAGACTATGCCATTGTACTCCAGCCTGAGCGACAGAGTGAGACTCTGTCTCAAAAAATATATATATATATAGATAGATACATATAAAATTATTAAAAGAAAGAAAAAAATTAAGTGCTTCCAGACACTACTGAGCCATAAGATCTACTGAGCTTTCTTTCCTTAAGGAGTAGAAAGCCTAAAAGATTTAAAATTAAGAAAATTGCATTCAACTAAAATGAATCTGTAACTGAATGTGTGTGCTGCAATCCTGCCTGCTGTTGAGTTTATGGCAGCGTCCAAGACATTCTAGCCAGTGATTAAATGTGTGAGGCACGTGTCATCTTCTGCTGACGCATGCACTTACCTTTAAGAGCATCCAGGAAATGCAGGTAAAGGGCGTGCTCATCTCCAGGAGCAATGTGGTCATAGCTAGATAGTGGCCAGCTCGGAGATTGACCAAGCAGCCAAGAAACCCAAGAAAGGCAAAGAGATGGTGGACAACCAGAAACAAGTCAAATGTCCGGAAGGCCAAGTTGGACAGGTGGACTGCAACATTTTCAAAGAAAAAGAATCCCGTTGCTGTTGTGATGTGAAACCAGCACCAGTTCTGCTGGCCACGTGCCTTGTCAGCATGAAGCACAGGGTCCCCCAGCAGAGCCCACAGGCCCGCGGCTGTGCTCTGAACACCAAAGACTGCACGCGTGGCCGCCAGGTCCCAGAAGACCTTCTCTCTGGCCACCAAAGAACGGTAAGTGCCATTCAGGGAGGAGGACAGCTGGTGGCAGACCACGAAGACACCCAGGTAGAAGACAAAGCCAGCAACCATCAGCGTGGAGCGGATCCCCCAGGATGCATAGTCCAGGTCAAAAATGCTCTCTGATGTGCCCCCATCGCTCGCAGGATTCATTGTCCACAACTGTATTCCAAAGGAGTCCTGGGCCCAACACTGTGTATTGTCTAAGGAAACGAAGTCAGTGCAGCGGTCCCTGGGACTGTCACATGTCCATCTTCAATCTAAAGAAAGAAAAGATCATTCATTTTATGTTGACTCAACAGAAGCAAGGACACATCACTACTCCAGTAACGCAAACATTCAACTACAAAATATTTAATTCTGTACCTTATTCTTAATGCGTTTACAAGGATACATAAACATACCAAGATAACATCCACTGACAGTATAAGAGGAAAGAAAATGAAACTAAAGCTAGAGCGGTCCAGCCATGAACAGGAGGCTGGAGCGGTGCTGGCAGGAACACAAGGTCCTATGCTCGTCCTATGTTCACTCCACCAGCAAGGCTCCTGCCTTCACAGCAGTCCCGGTCAGTCACACAATTCAGGCATGGCAGGATGAAACATACTTAACTCATCGCACTGGGATACACTTTGTTACAGCACTGAACTTCTGCTGTTTGATCCTGGTTAACACCCCAAGGATGTCATGAGAACCTGTGCTCCTGTTCTTCATGTTATTCCTTGCTTAAGGCCATGGAACAGCTTCTCAACACCGGCAGGGAAGGCCTGAACTCCTGATCGTGACCTACGGCACTCTGCAGAACGTGGCCTTCTATGGTTCCACTCTCACCACCCCTGCCTCTCACTCCATGCTACAGCCTTCCAGTCCTTTGAAAACATCACACTCTCCTGCACCTCTGGGCCTCTGCAGCTGCTGGGCCCTCTCCCTGGAAGTCTTTACCTCCCTGCAGGTGGCGCCAGCTTACCTGTCAGGTCCTCACTTAAAGGCCATTTGTTCCAGATGCCCTCCCAGAGTAGGTGAGTCCCACGGCCTGGGCTAAGTATCTTTGCTACAAGCTCCTGATGCATCCCCCAAATACTCATTTTTGATACAAGTGCTTACTGAATCCTCACCTCCACTGGACAGCAAGCTCTGTGAGGGCACAGACCACACCTGCCTTCATCACAGCATCTCCACTGCCTGATGCAGCACTGGGTCCACAGCAGGCCCTCAAGAAACATTTATGGAACACATGAACAGATGCTGAATCATGCTCAAGGGGTCCAGTTTACCTAAGCCTGAACCTGTCTGCAAAGCTACGAACACCAGAGTCTCAAGTTCTCAAAACTGGAAGAGACCTGCGATTGATTCCAGCCTTTCCTTTTACATGGCAGGAACCCCAGGCACATGAGGACACAGGAACAGCTACCGACAAAGCCTCAGATCCCCCTCTTCCCCCCTCACCCAGTATGTAGGGACTTGCCCAAATAATGGAATTTCTGCAGGGAGTGGGGACTCTTGTCACTCACACCCAGTGAACAGACAGCAGGGCTGGGAGCACCGCTTTCCCCAAACAGCTGGCCCCTCTACTCTCTGGAAGGGACCCCAGAACTGACTGAATCGTGAGGCAGCAGGACTAGAGCCGGAAGCATAGGAGGGGCCCAAACAGCTGGCCCCTCTACTCTCTGGAAGGGACCCCAGAACTGACTGAATCGTGAGGCAGCAGGACTAGAGCTGGAAGCACAGGAGGGGCCACTCACTGTGGCCATTCAGCAAAAACTACCCATCATTATTCAGGCAAAAAGGTCGCTGTGACCACACCCCAAGGGCACCGGAAGCACCAGCTCACTCCAGCATGCACTGAATGTGAGTCCCGGGACCTGATGCAAAGGACAAGGGAGCACCGATAACTCCCAACCTCTTGGTTTGATAATGGTCATATAATCAAAGGCAAAAATAGTACGAGTGTTTGTCTGTTTCTCCACTGACACTCCAGCTTTAATACAGACTAGCTCTGTGTGAACACAGATCTGATGTGGGAAAGACAGCACTGGCATTCATGTCTCTCCCTAGAGAAACGGCTCCCGTGTCACGCTGCCCCTGGTGCGTGTGTTCAGGGAACACAGGTGTGCTCTCTGATAGATGCTATGGATGATGCCTGAGGGGCTGCCGTGCCCATGTGTGCCCTCGTGACCCACACTTCTGGTCATGCTATATTAAGACTCCAGTGTACTTACACATCTCCAAACACACTTCTGTTAACTTGTATACAAATCAGGTTGAACACGGTATTAAGGGGCTGGCAAGAGCACTTGGCTCTGGTATTCGCATCGCTGAACCCCTATACACTTCACGGAGCAGATCAACTTCAAGTGCAGCCTAATGCCTGGAGGGGAGACGGCTTACCAGCGTTAAAGAAAAGCAGGCTGGGTGGAAAGGACAGGTGTCAAGCACAGAATAGCAATCCATTAAAAGGATTCCCCTGAACAACACTGCTAAAGGTTAAAATATGGACCCCTCCTAAAACTTCTTCCTGTACTTTTCCATGAGTGGGTCACAAGATCTGGGTTACAGGTCCCATTTTGCCACAGGTGTATCAATGTGCTGCTCTTGGCCAAGACCACTAACTTCCGTGGGACCTTTGCCTTGAGACGAGAGAGTCCCCGACTCCAGAAGGCTCTGCCCAGAGCAGTGACTCAAACCCACCTCAGTGGAAGTGGTTAGTCCAAGTGATGCTTCAGGAGGTCTTTGGTTTGGTCGAGGTGAGAAGGACTCCAGGACATGAGAACCAAAAACCAAGAGGAGCAGTTGGCTTAGTGGGTTCTGATCTTGGTTTCACTATTTAGAAGCTAAGAAAAACAAGTTTCAGGCCGGGCGCAGTGGCTCACGCCTGTAATCCCAGCACTTTGGGAGGCCAAGGTGGGTGGATCACTTGAGGTCAGGGGTTCAAGACCAACCTGGCCAACATGGCCAAACTCTGTCTTTACTAAAAATACAAAAATTAGCCAGGCGTGGTGACGCACACCTGTAATTTGAGCTACTCAGGAGGCTGAAGCAGGAGAATTGCTAGAACCCAGGAGGTGGAGGTTGCAGTGAGCCGAGATCACATAACCGCACTCCAACCTGGGCAACAGGGTGAAACTCCATCTCAATTTAAAAAAGAAAGAAAGAAAACGAGTTTTTTCCTTAACCACCCTGGACCCCAGTGTCTGACTACGGGAAAAAGAAACACACAGCGCAGGCCGGGTGCAGTGGCTCACACCTGTAATCCCAACACTTTGGGAGGCCAAGGCGGGTGGATCACAAGGTCAGAAGTTCGAGACCAGCCTGACCAACACGGTTAAACCCGAACTCTACTAAAGACACAAAAAATTAGCCAGACATGGTGGCACGTGCCTGTGATCCCAGCTACTTGGGAGGCTGAGGCAGTAGAGTCACTTGAACCCGGCAGGTGGAGGTTGCAGTGAGCTGAGATTGTGCCACTGCACTCCAGCCTGGGCAACAAGATGAGACTCCATCTCAAAAGAAAAGAAAAGAAAAGTGAAAGAAGAGAAGGGAAGAGAAGAGGAGAGGAGAGGAGAGGGGAGGGGAGGGGAGGGGAGGGGAGGGGAGGGGAGGGGAGGGGAGGGGAGGGGAGGGGAGGGGAGGGGAGGGGAGGGGAGGGGAGAGGAGAGGAGAGGAGAGGAGAGAAAAGAAAAGAAACATGCAGAGTAGTAGGAAACGAAGCACCCACTAGGAACCAGATGTCCAACTAGTTTGTGTGGTCTTCACCTGAAGAGTGAATAGCTGCCAGGTCTTCAAGTTTTCTAGACATCTTTTTGGAGAGATCACCATATCTACAGAAAAATGGCAGACAGGCAAAAGACACTGAAACAGAAACAGGTGAGCCGGAGCTGAGAGTGGGCAAACCCTCCTGGCAGTTAGAGAACAGGTGCCAATTAGGGATGCAGAAACAGCAGATTATCAAGACCAGAATGCTTATCACCCCTTCCAATCCTGTAGCCAATCCCCATTCTGATTCTTTGCTCAAACCTCCTGATCATGTGTGTTTCTACACAGTAGCGTGCACGGGAACTTTCTGGGTAAGCTGGTGCTGTTCTAGTCTAACTCGTTACTGTGCGTCTCTGAGTTTCGTTAGTGCCAACCAGCATCTTCCAGCCAGGAGTTTACAAAGGAGGTGAACTCCTCAGCTATCTCAGCTATGAGGGTAGAAGGCCAGCCCCAGAGGCAGGGTCAGCCCAAGTGGCCAGTCTTCCTGGAGTCCTGCAGAGCTCTGCTGTCCCTTTGTGACGTCAGTGTTGTAATGAGAACAGCTGTGGTTCACCCCAAGTCACAAGGCAGGCACCCACAGAAGTGTGACTAGGCCTTGTTCTGATAGGCAGCACAGAAGGGGTATGGGAAGAGTTCAGCTTCTCCTTTGGTTTCTATTTCTGCTTCTTGACCCAACCACACTCTCTCACTCTTGATATGCAAAATGGGACACAGGGGTTCCCACTGTTGCCTTGCTGTGCTCCATAAGGCTCAGGCCACACGAAGGAGCCCTTAAGTGTAACGCACAGCTGGAAGTCGCTGTTCCTTCCCTGGGAAAAACTGGAGGCCAAACCTAATGGACTTATCCTGTTCTTTCACTCTGGAAGGCTTCCAAGCCCTTCCACACCAGCCCCTTTCCTCTCTGCAGCAGAGAAAGTAGAGCCGGAGAAGAAACAACTCCTGGAAGGCCACCATCTCTTGACTCTGCAGATCTTCATTTTCTTTGGGGAAAATGTATACAAAAAGCTTGTCTTCTAAGATTCTGTGGTTTCAGCTCTTCTATTGCACTGAGCCATGCAGTTTTTAGAAATCTGAATGCAAACACATCAGTAAGAGTGTTAGCTCTGTTGCTGCACTGTGACCAGGAACCAGGCTCAGTGGCCACAGGAACCCTTCGGCTCTGTCATGCACCTATGCGCTCCTCCGGTTTACTAGGGGCTAAACTGCTAAGGATACCAGCATTTTTGTGTTTTGTTAAGATAATTTATCCCAACTTGGAAGTGAAGTCAAAAAGGAAAAAATGGTTGCATGCTTTTTTCCCTAACACAAGTTCAGTGTTTTACAACCCCGACATTCACTTGACTTTCTAGGAGAAATAACTAAACTATTTACCACTGATTGAGGGTCACACAATTTTACAATCTGCAAAGTTAATTCTCCTTCCATCAAGAAGAAAAGACAATCCCAAAGCCTGTGGTTTCAATGCACGCAGGATATTCACCAATCTTATACCTAATCCGGCAATCTTTTCTCAGCATTCCTTTTACCCACTCACTAAGAAAATCCTAGTTTTTTGTATTCTCTTTTTAATTGGCACTCCTATCCTGTTGGATACTGCATTAGTGACTGAAATATAACCTGACAAGAGCTATTTACATGAGAATTATACTCCTAACATTTTGGAAATTATACATTGATGGCTGGTAAAAATACGTTTTCCAAAATCAAAAGAAATACATGTTTAATACACAAAATTCAGAAAATATAAACAAGCATAAAAATATAAAAATAAACACTTACAATCCTCTCACACAGCTCCAAGCACTATCACTATTTTTTGGTGCCTGCTGCATCAATTGTTTTTCTACATATAAACTCTTCCTTTTTACGTAAAAGGGGATAACAGTATACAAGCTGCTCCCTGGCCTGCTTCTCTTCTCTTAGCAACAGCGAATCCTCTTCGGTAAAATGGCGGCAGGGACTCCACCATTTACCCACCCGATATCCTGCCAGGCTTTTGCCCAGTTCCTCGTTATCATGAGACATTCTGTAGTGAACATCTCGAGGCCACCTAGAGAACCTGTGCTCTTTTTATGGAAACTGCATGCTCAGGAAGAACTTCCTTAAAAACCACAGCCTCGATGATAGCCAGTCTGAAAGGCAGGCACAAAAGTGTTCAAGCTCCGTGGGGAGCTGTGGCCATCTCATACTCTCTCCATCACTTACGCTTCCTTCACCATTGTTCACTGCTTTTTCCTCTCACAGCCTTCCTGAAAAGTTGTATGTAAATAAAACTCAAAATATGGGAGTGAGGTAAGCAGAAGCTGGATAGTTACAGATTTCACACAGAGGGTAAAAGGAAACAGGAGTCAGAAACAGCCGCCTCGCCCCAGTCTTTCAGAGAACAGTCACAGCAGAATCTACACAGGCTGGGGAGCCCCTGGCTCCCCTCCTTACTGTCCACATCCAACCCCAACCCAGAGCAGCTGGCAATAGGGCCCAGAGCCCAGGCGGCTCCCACCCCCTGCTGACCCGACCCAGTGCCCGCTCCCTCTCCCCCCGCCCTCCCTCCCCCCGCCCGCACACCTTGGAGACCTGACCCAGCGTCCCTCCCCGCTCCTACACGTGCTGACTGACCCAGCGTCCCTCCGCCTCCCACACCCTGTTGAGCAGCACCTTGTCCCCTTCCGCCCCAGCTAACTCGGTGACCAGTGGAGGCCACACCCACGTGACACCTGCTGTCCTTGACAACAGCTCCGACAGCACCTCTGTGGCTCCGCAGGAGCCGCCTCCCTGCCTCGTGGGCACACAGGTGAGCTGACCATACTTGCCCGGCCGGTCTGCGGGGAGCGAGGTCAGGGGCGACGCCGCCGCCTCCGCCTCCGCCTGTCCCCTCCCACAGTCCGGCATCCGCGCCGCTCAATGGCTCCAAAGTCAACGTCGCGGTGAGGAGCCCCCCAAGCCCACCATGCACCCGCGCGGGCAGAACTCCGGGCTGCAGGGCTCGAACGCCCCCCACAAGCTACTGTCCGGGAACGGCACGCCGGGGGTGCCGCGCGCCCACCGGAAGGCAGGGCTGGGACGGCGGACGCTAGGAGCCACCCCGGCCCCTCACCCGGGCTCCCTTACCTGGACACCCCGACCCCTCCCCCGGGCTGCGCCTCACGTGGGCTCCCGCGCGCCCATCTGGGTTCCCCGCAAGCTGAGTTCCCGGCCCCTCACCTGGGATCCCCGGCACCACCACCCGGGCTTCCCGGCCCCCTCACCTGGGCTCCCCGCGCGCTCACCTGGACTGCCCCTCACCTGGGTTCCCGGCCCCCTCACCCGGCTCCCCGCGCGCTCACCTGGACTGCCCCTCACCTGGGTTCCCGGCCCCCTCACCCGGCTCCCCGCGCGCTCACCTGGACTGCCCCTCACCCGGGCTCCCTGCGCTTGGCGCCGCTCCGCGCCTGCAGTACTCCGGGCAGTCACTGACGGCACCGCCGCGCAGTCACGACTAGCCGGCCTCAAACACGGCCCGCGCACGCGCACGCGCACGCGCACACGCAGGCGCTCTGCCCTCGGGGGCGTGGCTACGAGAGGCCCCGCCTAGGCACTACCACGGCGGCGGGCGCGGGGGGCGGGGCGGCGGGCGCGCTGAACCTCGACCGACGGGAGGGGCGGGGCCGGCGGGAGAGGCGGGGCCTGGCTGAACCCTGGCGGGCGGGGTGGAGGGGGGCAGTGGAGCTCCGCTGGCCACCTGGTCGCGTTGCACCCGGAGGGGGCCGCGGGGACCTGAAAGCTGCGGCAGAGCCCGACCGCGCCGTTCCCCAGAGCAGCCCCGGCCTGGCTGCGGCTGAGTCGCGCTCCGGGTGTGGACGGAGCCGGAGCCTTCCCGGGGCGCGCGCTGAGGTCACAGGGCCCAAGCCCCGGGCCTTCAGGTCTTGACCGAGCCCATCCCCGGCCCTTCTGCGCCCACGCCTGAGTTTCAGCAGTTCGCTAAGGTTGTTATTCGAGTTATTTATGTTTCTTCTCTCTAATATGTTAGAGAGAACGTATTGGCGCCTGGCCGGGGAGGCTTCGGGGGCTAGTGGAGCTGAGGGTATAGTCGGCCTTGGACCCTCGCTTTTTTCCTTTCCTGTACCATGAAGATAACTGCCTTATCTCCCCCTCAGGACTGTTTTGGGGATTAAATAGGACGTTTAAATTACCAACGCTCTTTGAAATAAACATTTCAAAATTATTACAACCCTTTAGTACACGTGGGAAAATGTTGACATTCATGTTCAAGTTTATTTTTCTGCTGGCTCATTTAGGTTTGTTGAAACCTTGAGTCCCTAGGATTGTCTAAGAACATGGGTAAATGTGTGTGGAGGCCTCCCTGGAGGCCGGAGAACTGCCAGCAGCCTTCGTGGTGTTAAGAGGAACAGAAATCTAGGAGAGCCAGGGTGACACCGTTTTAAAATCAACCCATCGTGGCTGGTGCGGTGGCTCACGCCTGTAATCCCAGCAGTTTGGGAGGTAGAGGTGGGTGGAACACCTGAGGTCAGGGGTTTGAGACCAGCCTGGCCAACATGGGGAAACTCCGTCTCTCTTAAAAATACAAAAAAATTAGCCAGGTGTGGTGGTAGGCACCTGTAATCCCAGCTACTCAGGAGGCTGAGGCAGGAGAATTGCTTGAACCCAGGAGGCGGAGGTTGCAGTGAGCCGAGAACACGCCATTGCACTCAAGCCTAGGCAATAAGAATGAAACTCTGTCTCAAAAAAATAAAAATAAAATAAACTCCATCTTAAAACCAGTGAAACCACCGTTGCAAAATTATAACTGAGACAGTGAGAGATCTGACCTAACCAGCTCCATCCTGCTTTTAACCTGCAAACTGTCCTTGTTCATTCCTGGGTGTAGGCCAAAGTAACTTTGGGAGAAACTTAGTTTATAGTTTCCTGAAACAAATCCCTTTCTTGCCTGGGGACTAGACTGCCTTTGTAGGACTAACAAATTAGCCACAAGATTAGAAATTATGGCTTAGGATTCATGCAGCTGGAGGTTACAAGATTCTGACCCTCCCTAAATTGCTCCTGGGGATAACATCACTATTGAAAAAGCTAAGATCAGTGCTTGAGATATTTTGCAGATCTTGCACTTGCTGGATCAGCTGGGACCATCCAGATGGATAAACTGGCTCATCTCATCTTGTGGCCCCCACCCAGGAACTGACTCAGGCCAGGAGGACAACTTTGATCCATATGCTTTCATCTCTGATCTTACCTCTCAGCACTCCCAGCTTACTAGTCCCCTACCTACCAAATTATCCTTAAAAACTCTGAACTCCAGGGCTGAGCATGGTGGCTCACACCTGCAATCCCAGCACTCTGGGAGGCCGAGGCAGGCGGATCACTTGAGGTCAGAAGTTCAAGACCAGCCTGGCCAACATGGCAAAACCCCGTCTCTACTAAAAATACAAAAATTAGCCAGGCATGGTGGTGCACGCCTGTAATGCCAACTACTTGGCAGCCTGAGGCAGGAGAACTGCTTGAACCCTGGAGGCAGAGGTTGCAGTGAGGTGAAATTGCACCACTGCACTCCAGCCTGGGCAACAGAGCAAGACTCCATCTCAAAAACAACAACGAAAACTCTGAACTCTGAATTCTTGGGAAGATTGATTTGAGTAATAATAAAACTCTGGTCTCCCGCACGGCGAGCTCTGTGTGAATTATTCTTTCTCTATGCAGTTCACCTGTTTTGATAAATCAGCTCTGTCTAGGCAGCAGGCAACACGAACCCGTGTGGTGGTTACACAAGCCTGTAATCCCAGCTACGTGGGAGGCTGAGGCAGGAGAATTGCTTGAACCTGGGAGGCAGAGGTTGCAGTGAGCCAAGATCACGCCACTGCACTTCAGCCTGAGCAACAGAGCGAGACTCCATCTCAAAAAAAAAAAAAAAATTGGATGGTTATAGTCCAATGCTATATGCTATAGTCCAATACTATATGCTATAGTCCAATGCTAAGATGTAGGTACGCACTGAAATGCCACAAAGTACATCCACAAAGTACTAGATTTTGTCACACCGTCAGCCCACCTGCACTTACACATAGCTTGGCTTTTACACTGATACAAAATGCCTTTGAAAGAAAGACGGCACCTTCCTCCTCCTGCTTTCCACAGGCACCCCACTCTGCATCCGCGCAGCTGTCTTTCACTGCACTCTGCGACTCCCTTGAGTTCCTCCCTGCGCAAGATCCGAGAACCTTCTCTTGGGGTCTAGACTGGACCCCTTTCTCCAGCAGCATTGGGTTCCTCGAATTCACACTCACAGCACGCTGAGGCCTGTCTTACAAAGAACGAACTGAGGCTTAGAAAGATGAAACCAAAACTTCATCAGTCACATGGCTGGTAAGTTCCTCAGCTTGAATTTAAACATTCCAGGACTGCGTCTTTCCACTCGGCCATCTTTAAAGCAGAATGATAAAACAGTTTTGTTTTCTAAAACACAATCACAGGTATAACCAGTACCCATGGTTATACTGGTGGAAGTATAACCACCAGTATATGGAAGTGGATGTGGAAGACTGAATGAAACCCAGGCGGATTCCCAGCTTGCTGTGTCACAGCTTGGTCACTGCTGTTTACAGCCTGCATACTCCCCTCCCGCCCTGCCTCCCACAGGTGTCTCACCTCCTTCCCCGACAGATCGAATGACACAACAAACATTCATCTTGGGTGCACGGTGTGTCTGGCAGTAGGCTAAGCCCTTTGGTAAATTGGTTCTTTCAAACATCACAGGTGTCTGAGGCAGGCACTATTATCCACATGTCATAGAAAAAAAAAAACAGTGTTCAGTGAGGCTGAGGTTAGCAATGTGCACCTCCACACACTGCTAAATGACAAAGCTGAATTTTGAAGTACGATGCCATGAGGTGTCTGGAGAAGACAATCGAGATGACTTAATCGAGGTGTCAGAAGACTGTCTTACTCTTATTTTCTGTTCACATAAGCCATATACGCACATTGCGAGGTTTGGTTGTTCCATTACAGAAAAGACAGACTGTTTTAAAAGCCATTAGAAGAGGGATGGGAGGAGTTCTCTTCCGCCTGTTTCTTCCTCCTAAACAGAGCAAAATGACTGTGTTCTCAGAGGGATGTATAATGAGCGACAGAGGAAAAAGAACGTCCCTGATTTTAAATCCACAGTGTCCTTCACCAGTGAGCAATAGGAGTTCTGTGGGTGGGAGAGCAGGACCGCTGTGCTTGCAAACAACACTTTAAAACATGGGAACCTAAGTTCAGGATCTGCTGACAGCAAGTCCGCAGTAAGCATAAGGGTCTTTGGACTCCCACAGATCAGATGCTCAGCTTCTCAGCCTCACTGTGGCAAAGACTCTCCCTGACCTAACTCCAGGCAACGTCCTCCAAGCCCTCAAGGCTCTGACCTGGGCCCCTGGCCCCTTTCGTCCAAAAGAATCCTGCTGAGTCAATGCAGTGACAATTACCTGCCCCTGATATCTGACCATCCTCCTCATCCCCCACCCCCTGATATCTGACCATCCTCCTCATCCGCCACCCTCAGTATCTGATCACCAGGCCTGCCTGCGGCAGGAATCCTGCCAAGTGGTTCTAACAAGAACCCCCCTGGCCTGATGTCACCTCTTCATAGTTTTCCATCTGCCCTTACCCACTCCATGGCTGTGCATTCCCCTTTTTCTTGTTATACTCAGAGTTGAGCCCAGTCCCACTGCAGTAGCCCCGCACCTATCGCGATTCCCTTGAGACTGTAAAACAAAAATAAAATTCTAGTCCCCTACAAACCCCTTCAGCCACAAGCTTTCCAAAGTAAACCTTAGAGACTAGTTCAGACCGTGATGGGAAGGGGGTCGGATAGGCTCCTTATACCCTCCTTCTGTTGAAATCCAGGCACAGCTGACCTGCATTAACATCAAAGCAGAGCTCTTAAGACTGACAAAACAGACTCTCTGCAGCAGTAAGATACTACATTCCAACCTGACTCTAATACAGCATCACATGACAGAGAGCAGGCCCTGGAAGAAATCAAGCATTTTACCCCAGAATATATTTATTTGACATATTTTGAAGGGGCCCCACACAGCTGTATCTCGAGGGGAAAATCCACATCCTGCCAGGATCCCCTTCCCTTTCCAGGTCTTTTCCCTGATCTGGGAGAGATTTGACTAAGAGTCTGGCACCTCTTTTAGGTCCAATAAGAGCTCTGAAGATTAAAAAACAAACAAACAAAAAAAAAAAACCTTAGTCTCCACAACCTTTATCTTAACCCAAGACAATCCTTTCTTCTGGACCAAACCACTGGACACCTTACACGTATCGGCTGGCAACGTGTACACCTCCACACACTGCTAAATGACAAAGCCGAATTTTGAAATACGATGCCATGAGGTGTTTGGAGAAGACAACTGAAATGATGTCCTGGAGGTGGCAGGGGATCCTCTTGCCCTTTTCTTTTTTCTGCCTGTAACTTCTGTCCCCCTAAAATGCATAAAATCAAGCTGGAATCCAACCACCTTATGCACCAGTTCTTAGGACCTCCTGGGGTTGTGTCACCAATCATGGTCCTCATATTTGGCTCAGAATAAATCTCATCAAATATTTTACAAATTTGACTCTTTTTGTTGACAAGTCTGTCGCACCATTTTTTAATAAGGGCTGTGTGTAATGTTTTCTTTAGCAACTGTGGCAAAATTAAACCTTCTTAGAAATAAAGAGAAAAAGAACTCATTATAGAAAACTATCTTTCTGCTGATGTGGGCATTCACTGTGTTCATTTCTTTTTCCAAAAGGTGTATCTTTCTTAAAAACTGAAAAATATTGAGCCACAAAACATCGTGCCGATGGCTTGCATGTGGGACACTCGGGATATCGTACTAAAGGGCTCTGATGCTATCTTGATGATCTCTACGCAGGGTGTTACTTCTGCTGGCTGTGTGACCTTGGAGAGGTTACTTAACCTCTCTGAGCCACAAGTGTAAAAGGATGAGATTGGTCCCTAAAGTCTCCTCCATAATTAAAGCTAGGTGATCCTGAATCTTCTGCTATTTGAGGATCAGACGAACAACAGTGGACAGGGTTATTCCTGTTGAAAATGATAACCCTGAGATAATGGCCATAATTATCTTGGTACCCAAAGAAGCCTTAAATCCTCATTGGACGAAGACATTGCCATCATAACCAGCCTTTAAAAAGTGCCCATAACAACCAGCCTTTAAAAAGTGCCCAGGCATGGTGGCTCGCGCCTATAATCCCAGCACTTTGGGAGGCCGAGGTGGGCGGATCACCTGAGGTCAGCAGCTAGTGACCAGGTCAGTGAAACCTTGTCTCTACTAAAAATACAAAAATTAGCTGGGTGTGGTGGCACATGCCTGTAATTCCAGCTATTCAGGAGGCTGAGGCAGGAGAATTGCATGAACCTGGGAGGCGGAGGTTGCAGTGAGCTGGGATTGTGCCACTACTCTCCAGCCTAGACTACAGAGCAAGACTCCATCTCAAAAAACAAAACAAAACAAGACAAAAAGTGCCCTGACAAGATCACGTTGATTCTAGGGCTGCAAAGACAGCTATTGTGGGGCCACCATAGCACACTGTCCTCTAGGCACCCTCCCATGGGGACATTTGGCGTGTCTGGAGACGTTTTTGGTTGTCATGACCTGGGGCGAGAGGCAGGTTGCTGCTGCTGACCTTCAGAGCAGTGAGGCTATTAGGCTTCCGACAATGCCCAGGGCAGTCCCACAGCAATGGCCCAGCCCCAACATCAATGGTGCTGAGCTTGAAAAATCTATACCCTGGAAAAGGACACATCTCCGCTTAAAAACTGAAACTGTAGAGAGAGGGACGCTGCACTCAAAGTGGACTTTCTGCTGCCCCAAATAATAGGTCTTCTTTCCAGCTTCATCTTGTGGAATGATATCAAATGGCACTTGAGTGACCTAAAGGATTTTAGTGCAACTTGAAGAAATGCTTAATTCAGGCTGGGCGTGGTGGCTCACCCCTGTAATCCCAGCACTTTGGGATGCAGAGGTGGGTGGGTCACTTGAGGTCAGGAGTTCGAGACCAGCCTGACCAACATAGTGAAACCCCGTCTCTACTAAAAATACAAAAATTAACCGGGTGTGGTGTTGGTTGCCTGTAATCCTAGCTACTTGGGAGGCTGAGGGAGGTTAATTGCTTGAACCCGGGAGGCGGAGGTCGCAGTGAGCCGAGATCGTGCCATTGCACTCCAGCCTGGGCAATAAGAATGAAACTCCATCTCAAAAGGAAAAAAAAAAGGAATGCTTAATTCATACCTATAGAGAAGTGTAATCACTTTGATTTATTTTTCATCCCTGTTACTATTTTAGGAACAAATTTACAGACTGAAACCTCGCCTCCCCTCTCCCCCAAACACACAGCATAATATGGTATAAATCAACTATGTAGATGCATAAAAGATATTGAAATTTAGTGAAATTTCATGTCTTTAAAATGTCAGGTAGAATGTTATAAAGCTGGCAGCTCCAGAAAGCAATTCAGGGAAGTGGTGTATTTGTTAAACACCAAACAATGAAAACTTACCTAAGAGTTTTCTTTCCGAATCTTCCCACACAGCAGCATCGAGTTTAGCTTCACAGACAAGGATGTGAAACTTGGGATCAGCTGGTCAGACACCAATAACAGTACTTAGGAAGTTAAATTAAAATTCACATTTCCCCCTCTCCTATGAAATAACTAGACCCACACAGTCGTGAGGGGACGAGATATGGAATGTCCTCTGTCTCACAGGGAATCCGCATTTCACATCCACTCGTGAGTCTCCTGCCTGGGACAAGGCGGAGCTGACTCGTTCTGAAGATGACTCTGCAGGCATGGAGTTCATTCCAGAGGAGGTTAGAGCCACTCAGCATGAAGAGAGGGTGTAACAGGATGTTGTCTCTGCTGAGGAAGTGGGACTGCCACCCGATGGGCTGTCCATCATCACCCAGGAGAGGCTGGGCCAGGCTGTGTTGCGTCCAAACCCCTGCCCTCTGGGCAGACTGGTGGTGTCAGTCATTTCAAGGTAAAGAGCAGGTGATATGTCAGGACCTGTGACCCGGTGTTCAGAGAGCATCTAACACAAGCCAGCTGTCTTTGGAGGGGCAGAGTGGCCGGGAGGCACTTGTATCTTGTGGGCAGAGGCTTCTTGCCAGACCACAAAGGTGGGGAGGGGTCTGTGTGGGGCCGCTGAGGGGCTTGGAGACTAAAGCCCCACACCAGTGAGAGAAAACAGGATGGGAAGAGCCAGGGGAATTGGGTGGAGATCCAATCTCTAACTCCATGGAGGACTTTGTAAGGTTTGGACCCAGAGCAGAGGAAAGTTTAATGCATGACATAGTCTAACCCCTCTGTTAGTTAGACTAACCCCTCTGTTAGTCTATGTCAGGTTGTGTCTATCAAGACCTGCGTCATTCCATCAACTTCTCCCTTTCCCAGAAGGGTCACTGCTCTTTCACTTGCTGGGAAAGGGAGAAGTTCAAGGAATGATGAAGGTCTTGGTAGACTCAACGTGAAGCGGCCCTTAGGAGCCAGCAGATCCGGCAGCCCCAGCAGATCTCATGGGCTCGGAGGTATGTAGGGGAGGAGGATATCACAAGACCAGCTGCACAGCCATGGAAGGGGCTCTGGGGCCTTGCAGCCAGGCTCCTTCTCCTTCAGTGGCTGATCTCCTTTGCAGAAAGAACTTCTGGCCTGCTTCTGGGCAGGCAGAGATGGCCTGTTTGACCCCAGGGCACCAGGTGAGCAAGTGTACCCACACATGTGCTATGAACTATCCACTGAATCACCTGGCCTTCCCCAGCTCACTGCATCCTCAGAACAGGCATGGTGTTGGCATGTCTCGAGACGGCTTGCCCATAGTCCCTGCTCTCCACTTTCACCCAGCCTTCCACCAAGTTCCCTCTTGGGTGCTTTCTCATGAGTAGTTGTCTGAGGATGAAAAATGTGTGTTTGACAGCAGCTTTAGATGCTGAAATGTTTTGGAGAAGAAGAATATCACTGTTATACTCTCAGAAAGATCTCAAGTTCTGAAAATATCCGTTATCTCCTGGGAATGCTTATAAGAAAGTCCTCACTACAAAAGAGAACCAGGCTGATAGACATGTTGAATAAAGATATTCAAAACAAATAAAGATAGTCAAAGACAAACAAAGAGACCCAGTTGAGAGGGAAAGCTCAATTTTACATAAAATTGGAAAGTAATTGTTGTGAGTGCTTGGTGATTATCTAAAGCCAGTAGTGTGGTGCAGGGGTTAAGAAGAATTTACCAAGACAGTTGTTGGTAAAGAAAGGCAGATTTATTAGAAAAAGTATGAAAGTACGTTGCAAGGGAGCAATGGGCAGGCCAGCAGGAGAGGAGCTGACTGCCAGGAGACAGAGGCTTGCAGGGGATTTGATAGGACGATGCTCGTGGTGTGTGCTGGAGAGGGCTATGTGCAGTGCTCATAATGCCAAGGTTTCAGGGAGCTAACTCGCAATTTTTGTATCAGCCGAAGGTCTGGCTATCACTGGGCACAGGAAGACTGAGTTATTTGTGCAGGGTGTCTGTGTGTCCTGGACCATGAAGAAAGGCAGGCTCACAGCTTATCCACTTTCTTTTTGCTTTCCTTTGGTCCCACCAACCTGAATCCCCCTCCCTGATTAGGACTGTTAGGACTGTCCAGTAACGAGTATGCAAGGGAATGACAAACTTTATTTCCTTTCTTTCCTTCCTTCCTTCCTTCCTTCCTTCCTTCCTTCCTTCCTTCCTTCCTTCCTTCCTTCCTTCCTTCCTCTCTCTCTCTCTCTCTCCTTCCTTCCTTCCTTCCTTTCTTCCTTCTTTTCTTTCTTTTTTTTTTTTTTTGAGATGGAGTTTCCCTCTTGTCACCCAGGCTAGAGTGCAATGGCGCGATCTCAGCTCACTGCAGCTTCTACCTCCCAGGTTCATGCCATTCTCCTGCCTCAGCCTCCCAAGTAGCTGGGATTACAGGTGCCCACCACCACACCCGGCTAATTGTTTTGTATTTTTAGTAGAGACGGGTTTCACCGTGTTAGCCAGGATGATCTCAATCTCCTGACCTCATGATCCTCCTGCCTCTGCCTCCCAAAGTGCTGGAATTACAGGCATGAGCCACTGCACCCGGCCCTTTTTTCTTTTACTTTTTCTTTTTTTTCTTGAGCCAGTTTTACTCTTGTCACCCAGACTGGAGTGCAATGGTGTGATCTCGGCTCACTGCAACTACCACCTCCTGGGTTCAAGCCATTCTCTTGCCTCAGTCTCCCGCCGGGTAGCTGGGATTACAGGTGCCTGCCACCACACCTGGCCAATTTTTATATTTTTAGTAGAGATGGGGTTTCACCATGTTGGCCAGGCTGGTCTCGAACTCCTGACCTCAGGTGATCTGCCCATCTCGGCCTCCCAACGTGCTGGGATTACAGGCGTGAGCCACCGTGCCCAGCCGGGAATGACAAAATTTCAAAATCACCATCTGGCAACTCCTAATAAAAATAATGAGGCAGGTAAGAACCAGTAATAAATTCCTGAAACCATCAGACAGAAAGGCAGTGAGGAGCTGCACACCTTGCCACGTACCCACATACGTGGGTACCACGTACCCCAACTTATATGCTTATCAGAAGGGGGAAAATGCACCTGCTGATGAGGAGATGAGGCTGCCACCACCTAACTCAGAGGAAGATCTTTGCGTCATCACAGTGAGATGTGAGCCACATGCCTTCCAAGGCTGTCCAGTAGAAAACACACAGGACCACTTGTGTGGGATTCTTTTTTTTTCTTTTTTTTTGAGACGGAGTCTCACTCTGTCCACCAGGCTGGAGTACAGTGGCGTGATCTCGGCTCACTGCAAGCTCCGCCTCCTGGGTTCACGCCATTCTCCTGCCTCAGCCTCCCTAGTAGCTGGGACTACAGGCGCCCGCCACCGCGCCCGGCTAATTTTTTGTATTTTTAGTAGAGACGGGGTTTCACCGTGGTCTCGATCTCCTGACCTTGTGATCCGCCGTGCGGGATTCTTGAGTAAATGTTTAACGTAAATCGATAGAACTCTTGATTCACTTGCCAGTCTGCAGGAAATACAGGAAATAAGAAACAAATTAAATGACACCACAAGGAAACAGACACATTCAGACTTCAGGCATTGTCTTCTCAACAATTCAACGCTATGAGAGAAAAAAAAAAAAAAGTGACAGCACTATCCCATTAAATGAGACTTAAGACAGAAAACCAAATGTGTGTCCTGAATTCAATCTGGATGTCAACTAACCAGTTGGAAAATACATTTTTCTAACAATTGGGAAATTATGGATATAGCCAGCTTTAGATGATGTTAGATCATTAATTTTGTGGGATGGCTAGTGGCATTGTGGTTCTACAGGAAAATGTTCTTATTTTTTAGAGATGCGTAGAGATGCTTTTAGGGATGAAATGTCATCATGTCCACAATTTACTTTAAAATACATCAGCAAGAAAGCAAGCCAGATGAAGCAAAGAAGGCAAAAGGTCAGTAGCCGTTAAATCAAACGCAAGAGCGTGTTTCTGTTCCTTAATTATGGTCATCTCAACATGTCTATATGTTTGGAAATTTTCATAATAAAAGACAAATAATAAGAAGAAAATGATATTTGGAAAGATTCTATTAAAAGAGTGAAAAAGATAACCAGGTAGGCCAATGACATCTTCTCACCTGCCGCCCAACCTCCTCCTCTGTTTTGTCCACAGGGTTTCTCACTGGACCGATGGCCAGAGGCTGGTGTGTTAAGAATTTGGGGTGTCCAGGTTAAGCACAAAACATGGACTTTGTCTGACAAGACAGGCTGGCCACTGACTGTTAAATACTTCCCCACAAAAGGGACAAGCCCGGAGCCAGGTTACCGGCCCACACCTCAAGACAGGCTCTTCTTTTAGGAAATGGACAAAGCTCTATGACCGAACAAGTTCTTTGTGGAATTTAAATTTGCTTTCCCTGACACGACTCCACTATCATCCCTACCCCTGAACTTACAGGGCATCCAAACTTCAATCTCAGCAGGTTTGTTGTGTGTGTGTGTGTGTGTGTAACTGTGTGTGTGTGTCTGAGTGTGTGTGTCTGTATGTGTGTCTGTGTGTGTCTATGTGTAACTGTGTGTGCCTCTGTGTGTCTGTGTGTGTCTGTGTGTGTGTCCGTGTGTCTGTGTGTGTCTGTGTGTCTCTGTGCGTCTGTGTATCTGTGTGTGTGTCTCTGTGTGTCTGTGTGTCTGTGTGTGTATGTGTGTCTCTGTGCGTCTGTGTGTGTCTCTGTGTGTCTGTGTGTGTGTCTCTGTGTGTATGTGTGTCTCTGTGCGTCTGTGTGTCTGTGTGTGTATGTGTGTCTCTGTGCGTCTGTGTGTGTGTCTCTGTGCATGTGTGTCTGTGTGTGTGTGTCTGTGTGTGTGTCCGTGTGTCCGTGTCTCTGTGTGTCTGTGTGTCTGTCTCTGTGCGTCTGTGTGTCTGTGTGTCTGTGTGTGTGTCTGCGTGTGTGTCCGTGTGTGTCTGTGTGTGTTTTTGTTTGTTTTGAAACACGGTCTTGCTCTGTCGCCCAAGCTGGAGGGCAATGGTGCGATCACAGCTCACTGCTGCCTTGACCTCCTAGGCTCAAGCGATCCTCCCATCTCAGCCTCCTGACTAGCTGGCACTGCAGGTGTGAGCCACCACTTCTAGCTAATTTTTGTATTTTTTGTAGAGACAGGGTCTTGCTATGTTGCCCAGGATTATCTTGAACTCCTGGGGTCAAGTGATCCTCCTGCCTCAGCCTCCCATAGTGTTGGGATTACAGGCGTGAGTCACCATGCTCAGCCAGTATCTTTATTAACATCAGATTTTGTTTTTTTCTTTTTGAGACAGAGTTTCGCTCTTGTTGCCCAGGCTGGAGTGCAGTGGCGCGATCTCGGCTCACCACAACCTCCACCTACTGGGTTCAAGCGATTCTCCTACCTCAGCCTCCTGAGTAGCTGGGACTACAGGCATGTACCACCATGCCCAGCTAATTTTGTGTTTTTAGTAGAGATGGGGTTTCACCATGTTGGTCAGGCTGGTCTCAAACTCCTGACCTCAGGTGATCTGCCCATCTTGGCCTCCCAAAGTGCTGGGATTACAGGCGTCAGCCACCATGCCTGACCAGCATATTTATTTATCTATCTATCTATCTATCTATCTATCTATCTATCTATCTATCTGAGACAGAGTTTCGCTCTTGTTGCCCAGGTTGGAGTGCAATGGCGCGATCTCGGCTCTCTGCATCAACTTCCATCTCCTGCGTTTAAGCGATTCTCCTGCCTCAGCCTCCAGAGTAGCTGGGATTTCAGGCATGCGCCACCACACCTGGCTAATTTTGTATTTTTAATAGAGACGGGGTTTGTCCATGTTGTTCAGGCTGGTCTTGAACTCCCAACCTCAGGTGATCCACCCGCCTCAGCCTCCCAAAGTGCTGGGATTACAGGTGTGAGCCACCATGCCCAGTCAGCATATTTATTAACATTAGAATTTTTTACTAAATTATCTTGCTTGATACATCTTGGACTATCATGAAAATGCATGTGGTCAGCCTGAGGAGACCTGTCTCCGGGCATGATGCTGTGAGTCGAGGTATTCCCTGTGAAGCTTTCTTGCCAATCAAGGCTGAAATTCCATATGGCAGAAAATCCAGGCCACAGAGGAACCAGTTAAATGAAGCCATAGGGAACCAGACAAATCCAGAATGTGGACATTCTGCCGGACAATTGGCCAGGTCTCCATAACAGGTCAGTGTGCTGGGAGCGGCTGGGGGAGTGTGTGTGTGTGTCAGGGAGTTGAGTCTAGATTAAAACAGCCAAAGAGACATGACAACTTCACTCACCATGGGAGCCGTTATTGGAGGCTTTTCCAACAGGCAGCGGTCAGACACATTCGCAGGGACAACTGGGGACATTTCAATATGGACTGAGCATTTGGTAATCTTAGTGACTTACTGCTGACTTTCTTTGTTTTTGAATAGAAGTTTCCCTCTTATTGCCCAGGCTGGAGTGCAATGGCATGATCTCGGCTCACCGCAACCTCTGCCTCCTGGGTTCAAGCAATTCTCCTGCCTCAGCCTCCCAAGTAGCTGGGACTACAGGCACTCACCACCATGCCTGGCTAATTTTGTATTTTTCTTTTTTTTAGTAGAGACAGGGTTTCCCCATGTTGGTCAGGCTGGTTTCAAACTCCTGACCTCTGGTGATCCGCCCACCTTGGCCTCCCAAAAGTGCTGGGATTACAGGTGTGAGCTACCGTGCCCAGCCAAAAGTTTATGTTTTTAAGAGAAATGTGTTGTAGCACTGGGCTGGAGTGACAGTATGGTGGTTTATTGTGAAAGGGCTCAGCTGTGTGTGCGAGAGTGTATGTGAGTGCGTGTGTATGTCAGCATATGTGTGTATGTGTGTCTGTGTGTGTGAGCATGTGAGTATGTGTGTGTGTGTATGGGTGTGAGAGTGTTGTGTACGTGTATGTGCTAAAGTAAATATGACCAAACAATAAGAATTGTTGATCTGGTTGTTTAGTACATGAGTATTCATCTTATTTCTTTTTCACTTTTTCTGTGCATTTGAAAGCTTTCCTAGTAAGTGAGAAAATGTATCTGGTTGTTAAAACAGTGTTGCAACGTACACACGCAGTCCATTTCCAGTCCCAGAATTGAGACAGTGCAGAGGCCACTGGCTCAGCTGTGGAAATCAGACTGCACAGTCCGTCTGCACCCACGCCGTCTGTGGGCCCCGGGAATGTCGCTTCCTGTCTCTGGGTCTCTGTTTCTTTCTCTGTGAAATGGACTGCTGCTGTCCCTGCCAGAGGCTGGGATTCAGGCCACATACCCTGGCACAGCAGCATTCCGTTGTTACACATTTGAATACTCCCAAGCCAGTAGGTAAAGAGTTGACTCCCTGGGACCCCTTGCACGTTTCCATGACTCAGCAATCAATGTGGAGCAATCAATGCTGAACAGGCTGTGAAGGGTTTTGAGCACTGCCTGTGTTTGTCTCACGGCCCTCACGGGAATCCCAGTTAATATACTCGATGAGCAGAGCCCTGAAAACCCCGCCTGCCACCTCATAAATGTTCTATATAAGTGTTTGTCATTTTAGTAAGTCCTTGTATTTTTACCCAATCTTCATTTGTTTTATGTTAAAACAATAGATGGAAGGTTAATGTTGAAGTAATTAACTTCTTTTTTTTTTCTTTTTCTTTTTTTTTTTTTTTTTGAGACAGAGTCTCGCTCTGTCTCCCAGGCTGGAGTGCAGTGGCCGGATCTCAGCTCACTGCAAGCTCCGCCTCCCGGGTTTATGCCATTCCCCTGCCTCAGCCTCCCCAGTAGCTGGGACTACAGGCGCCCACCACCTCGCCCGGCTAGTTTTTTGTATTTTTAGTAGAGACAGGGTTTCACCGTGTTAGCCAGGATGGTCTCAATCTCCTGACCTCGTGATCCACCCGTCTCGGCCTCCCAAGGTGCTGGGATTACAGGCTTGAGCCACCGCGCCCGGCCGTAATTAACTTCTTAATGAAAGTATATAATTACAAAGTAATTGAAAAGAAGAGCAGACGAGTTCTGCGAGAGTTTCTTGTCTGCCTCATGCTAAAATGTAGGCTCTTGGTGT
The DNA here is from genome assembly GCF_007565055.1 of Rhinopithecus roxellana. Classification (NCBI taxonomy): domain Eukaryota; kingdom Metazoa; phylum Chordata; class Mammalia; order Primates; family Cercopithecidae; genus Rhinopithecus; species Rhinopithecus roxellana. The sequence continues at coordinate 21,977,830 of NC_044557.1, forward strand.
AAACGAAAGCCTGTGTGTAAATGGTTTGCAGGCTGATCGGTGAATCTGCAGTACAGAGCTACCCAGGAGCTGTTACTATCGATTTCACATCCAGGCATTTCATGTAGCTTCTTGATGCCGATGTTGGTAAGAGACAATGAATTGTCATGGGCGTTAATGCAGAAAATCCATAGATGATTTGTGGAGCACAAAAGCCTGACCTGGAACTGGGGCAGAGCTGGGGAAGGTAGAGGGAATGATCCATTTATGCAACATTGGGGATGTGGGGAGGCTCAGGCTAGGGCAGTGGGTGCTGCTGGAAACGAGATAAAGAGAAGGACATAGATGTGATGGCAAAGACTCCTTAGTTGTGGGCTAATCAGTGAGCTCAATTATGTAGGTCAAGCTTAAAGAATTTAAACATTGAACCATATGTTCCGTATATAAAAGAATTTTTGAAGGCCAGAGAACTTCCAGCCAGACACTGACCTCTGGTTATTCATCACTACAGTGGCTGATGGGGTACCTTTCACGTGGGAGGTCGGAGGAGTGGGCAAGGGGGTTAGGCTGTGTCAGCCTTCCTGAGAGGTGCTCAAGAACATCTGCTGTGTGCCTAGGTGCAGCTGTGGCCCTGGGACAGACGCAGGAAGCAATGTGGAGTCTTTGCAGCCAGTGAGCTCCCGGTCTAGCAGAAGAGAGAGGAAGCATCTTTATCTGTGTTATCCCAGGTAGGCACACCAATCACATATCTGTATCCTTATCCGTGTCTACATCCACACTTGCATCTATAGTCATATACCCATGTCTCTATATATCTACATCTATACCCATATCACAGCTGCGTCTATATCTGTGAAGCCATTCTTGCTTTGCTCTAAAGAAATACCGAGACTGGGCCATTTATAAAGAAAAGAGGTGTAATTGGGTAATGTTTCCGCAGGCTGTACAAGCATGGTATCAGCATCTGCTCTGCGTCTGGGGAGGCCTCAGGGAGCTTTTGCTCATGACGGAAGGTGAAGTGGAGCAGGCGTGTCACACGGCCAGAACTGAAGTCAGAGAGAGAGAGTGGGTTGGGGAAGCTGCCACACACTTAAACAACCAGATCTCCTGAGAACTCACTCACCATTGTGAGGACAGCACGAAGCCATGAGGGATCTACCCCCGTGACCTAAACCCCTCCCACCAGGCCCCGTCTCCAACACTGGAGATTACAACTCAACATGAGATTTGGGTGGGGACGAATATCTAAACCATATTACTATATCTATCCACATCTATGTTCATAGCTACATCTACGTTCATAGCTACGTCTATGTCCATAGCTACATCTATGTCCATAGCTACATCTATATCCACATCTGTATCTGTAATGTGTATGTGCATATAGATACATATGTCTTTTTACATAGAAAATAAGACCAGGTGCGGTGGCCCACATCTGTAATCCCAACACTTTGGGAGGCTGAGGCTGCTGGATCACCTGAGGTCAGGAGTTTGAGACCAGCCTGGCCAACATGGTGAAACCCTGTCTCTACTCAAAATACAAAAAAATTAGCTGGGCATGGTGGCGGGTGCCTGTAGTCCCAGTTACTCAGGAGGCTGAGGCAGGAGAATCGCTTGAACCCAGCAGGCAGAGGCTGCAGTGAGCTGAGATTGTGCCACTCCACTCTAGCCTGGGCAACAGAGTGAGACTCCCTCTCAAAAATAAGTAAAGGAAAAGAAAATAAGCTCAGAGAAATCAGGTGATGCCACCATCAATAAGCATCAGAACCGGAATGCAGAAGTGGGCTTTCATGCCTTCAAAGCCAGAACTGTGTTCGCCCCTCTCGCTTTAGGGTCTGTATCAGTTTGTTAGGGTAGCCATAACCAAGTGCCACAAACAATAGGACTGTCTTCTCTCCCAGGCCAGAAGTCCGAGATCCCAGTGTCCGCAGGGCTGAGCTCCCCTGAAGGCTCCAGGGGAAAGTCTGTCCCAGCCGGGCCTGGATTCGGCCTCCAGTGGCTCCTCGGCTCAGTGGCTCCTTGGCTCGGTGGCTCATCAGCTCGGTGGCTCCTTGGCTCGGTGGCTCCTCGGCCGGGTGGCTTGTCAGCTCGGTGGCTCCTCAGCTTGGTGGCTTCTCAGCTCGGTGGCTCCTCAGCTCAGTGGTTTCTTGGCTCGGTGGCTGGTCGGCTGGGTGGTGGAGCTCCAGTCCTCACGTGGTGTTCTTCCTCTGTGTGTGTCTCTCTGTGTCCCAGTTTCCCCTTTTTATAAGAACACTGGCTGTATTCAATTAGGATCCTCCCTCATGACATCATCTGAATTTGATTTAACTTCATTCCCTCTTTGGAAATAGACAAGACCCTATTTCCGAATAAAGTCATATTTTGAGGTATGCGGGGGGTTAGGACTCCAACATATCGTTTTTTTTGAATGGGGAATAATTCAACTCATAGCAGTGTCTTTCACCAAAATCCAGTGATCCTACTTAATCCACATCCCATCGCTTAGTGCCTAATCCCATCGACTTCTCATTTGATGATGCTGAGAGTAAAGGTTTTGTATCCGGGATAAAAACTTTTTCATCGTCATAGAAATCTGGCAAACTTCAGAAGCACCATTACTGTGTTTCAATTTTATCAAGCCTTTTAACAGCTGTACCATATTCTTGGACTACTTCTATTTTGTAGATAAATGCATGGATACTTGTTTATGTGCACACATGGTGCTCACACCGCATGTTAGAAGTATGCAGTGTGCTTTCTTACACGTGTGGTCATTTATGGCAAACAGCTCTGGGAGGAAGCAAGGCAGGAAGCAGCCTGTGCATCTGCAGAGGGCACAATGGTGTCTGCTGGGCTGGGTGACTCACCGGTCACAAGCTGGGGTGGGGCGGGGGCCAAGAGCCACAGTGCAGAGCTGCTGGACCTCAGGCCCTCACAGCCTGCTGACTCAGGTTTCACTAACTGTGGACTTATTGTTAGGGAGAGTCCAGAGACAGCCAGGAATCCCCACATATTAAAGCAGAAAGTACCTTCCAGCCGAGCCATGTTGGACACAGGTCCCGTCACTTGTCTTATTTCATCATCTGATAACTTGGAGGGACACGGTTATTGCAATCTTCACACCGTCTGCCTGTCCTCCATCTGTGCTCTGTAGTGTTATTTTCTCGACATTTCTCTTCCTTTGGGGGTGGAAAAAGAGGAAAACGGTCACGGTGGGGGAAACAAAAATGAGAAGAGAAAGTGCACAGGCAGAATTTCAGTGAGGATGTTGTCACTTCAGAAACCCACACCTCCAACTTGTGGTCTGACCAGGTGATCAGACTCAGGACACAAGAGGGGCGTCCCTCGCCCCACCGCAGCTAACATCAGTCATGTTACAGGGCAGTGAGAACGGAAAGGGGGTGGCCTGTGCTGTGGTCCAGCCTTAGATGCTAGCAGCGCAGCTTTCATGTCCTGCTCAGGCAAGCCTTGGTCACCCACTGGACCTCTGATTCTGTGACAAATCCAGTGGGCAGACACCAAGAGAGAGTGAGAGGTGACTGAGTCATGGCCTGGCTGTGGGGGGCCGCCCACAGTCTGGAGAAATAGCAAGCTGCCAATGCTGCAGTCACCCTTACAAAATATTTGTAATTACGGAAGCTGAGCAAAACTTTTTCTGGTTTACTTTTTCTGGTTTGCAGAAAGCATTAGGTTAGAGGAAGTTTTTTTTCTTGTTCTTATATCACAAAATGCAAACTATCAGAGACTTAAAGCTTAAGCATTTTGTGCATCCAGACAAACCACAACAAAGCAAAACAGCCAGCCACAGCCTGCACGTTTGGGCCAGGGTCGTGGTTCTCTCAGGGAACACTGTTCAGAAGTGAAAAGACGCCAATATTGAGAGTTCAGGAGAATTTCAGACACCGCATTCGATTATCTTTGTGGCTGAGTCTCTGCAATACGCTGTCTTCCATTTAAGGACTAGAATCAAAGGCTGAGCTGTCTCCATCGCTCCCTGCCCATTGAGAGCCTATGGCCCTATGGGGAAACTACCTTTTCATTATGGAAAAGAAGAACTGGTGAACTTCCTTTGCTGACTCATTAAGCCATTCATCCAGCACTTACCAAGTGCTACCTGAGTGCCAGGCTCAGGGCCACGTGGAGCTGTTTAGCTGTTCTTGTGATTGTTTGTCCTCTTTTTCTTTTCTTTTCTTTTTTTTTTTTTTTGAGACAGAGTTTTGCTCTTGTCACCCAGGTTGGAGTGCAGTGGTGTGATCTCAGCTCACCATGACCTCTGCCTCCGGGGTTCAAGCAATTCTTGTGCTTCAGCCTCCCGAGTAGCTGGGATTACAGGTGTGTGCAGCCATGCCCAGCTAATTTTTGTATCTTTAGTAGAAATGGGGTTTTCCTATGTTGGCCAGGCTGGTCTTAAACTCCTGGCCTCAGGTGATCCACTAGCCTTGGCCTCCCAAAGTGCTGGGATTATAGGTGTGAGCCACTGCACCCAGCCAATTTTTTTTCTCTTGATATCTCAGGGAAAGGTTTTTATCCTTGTGCACTTTGCTCATCACGAGCCAGGTCCTGTGTTGATGCCAAGGTCATAGCAAGTGTCCTGCGGCATGCCATTGGGTGCTCAAAGTGTTCGGGTGCCTGCCCTGCCCTTGGACTAGCCCCATCCAGGGGCCCTGTTCCCATTTCCTGCCCTGCACCTTCCTCCAGGAAGTCCCCTTCCCGGCCACGCCAGCCCGTTTCCAGACCTCGACTTTGACCATCACCCATTATTTGTGCATATGCTGCCATCTTTCCCGGTGTCACGTCTCATCGTCACATTCCCGGCCAGGAGAGTTCCTGCGTATCACGCAAGACCTGCCTAGGGAGCTGCCTTCCCGAGTTTTCATCTTCTCTCGCCCTCAAGGAGCCTCCCCAGAGCCTCCCGCCAGGCACGCGGCTCCTTCCACGGGCTCTCCCCTGCCTATTCTGTCACTAGAAGGGCCTTGACCCTATCAGTGATGAGCCTTTGTTGTGATGACTCATTCTTCTTCTCTCCGAGTGGCTCTGTACCGTGTTCACTTGGCTAATCTGTGTTTCTCAAAGTTCCCTTCCCTGAATGGTTCCAACTTCCTGTTGGAGGGAAGAGAGATTTGCAGAAAATTTGGAAGGTGGAAATGAAGGAGCAGCTATTCTCTACAGGAACGTCGTCTGTTCTTATTCACACCGTGAGGCTCAAAGACGTTGCTTTTCTCCTACCAGTGGAAAAGTGATGCTGCACGAAGGAATTTTAGGCAGTGACACTGTAATGGTGGATACGTGTCATTCTACATGTGCCCAAAACAGAGAAAGGCCAATGCCATGAGTGGTCCGGTGTTACAGCTGATGAACCTGCACTGGGGTACTGGAGTCGCCAGTGTGTGCACAAACATCCGTGGGCACATCAAGCCCCACTCATCCCTTCCTAGTGGGAAGCCTTCCCTACACTCATCAACGCCCCAAGTGCCTTTATGGGAGAGTTTTAAAGGCCGTAGTTTTAGGCTGCCTATTGGTTCAGAGCAGAGAAAGAGAATAAGCTACGAAAATGGCAAAGGCATAGCAGGATGAGGGTGGGCCCGTGGTGGAGACCAGCCCCCAGGCCAGGGCTGCACAAGCCCCTCTCCGTGGGAGGGACCTTCCTGCACGTGTGTTTGCCTCACAGTGAGCACTCACTCTCCAGCCCGGGGCGGCTGGCACCCGTCATTGCGGATCTGTGGGTGTTCCTATTCCTCCAGAGGACACTAGAGAGCAGGGGAGACGCAGTTTCCTTCCAGTCCAAATGAGCCACCTGCCCGAAGGAAGAAGGAGAACCAGGGCTGCATCCAAAGAAAACACTTTCACTTCTCAAAGGAAAACATTAGGAAACTGGGGGAAGCTTTTGCCAGGTGTGTAACTGACCCAGGATCTTCATCTAGCACGGGGTTGGCAAAAGAAGGTCCTCAGGCCAAAGCCGGTCCACCATCCATTTTTTTGTGTTCTCTGTAAGCTAACCATGAATTTTATCTATTTTATCTTTTTTTTTAAATGGTTCAAAAATGTAGAAGGAGAGTGATGTTTTGTGACATGTAAAAATGATATGCTGTTCACATTTTCAAGTCCATCAAAATAAGATGAACTGAGCAGCACCAGGCTCATGGGTTTAGTATTGTCTGCAGGCTGTTTTATGTGGCAGCGGGAGAATAGGTCCCACAGAGACCACGTGGCTCACAAAACCTAAAAGAATAACTTTCTGGCCCATTACTGGAAAAGTTTGCTGATCCCTATTTTATTAAATTAATGAATTAATTTAATTAAAGTGAGTCACACACTACTGGGGAGGGACTGAACTCACTCGCACACCACTTGCGGGGGGGACTGAACTCACTCGCACACCACTGGGTGGGGAGGACTGAACTCACACACACATCACCGTGGGGACTGAGCTCACATACATACCACTGGGAGGAAACTGAACTCACTTGCGCACCGCTGGGGGGAAGGTCCATTTTTGCATTGACCCTGGAGCAATAACCACTGAAGCTGAACTTCAGCTTACATGGCGACCCAGCAATTCCTCATTCCCAGCGGAAGTTCAAACATATTTCCCACAAGGTCATGCGCAAGGATGTTGACAGGATCAGTGTTTGTGTTTTTGTTTGAGCCTTCACCTGCTCATGAGAGATGAAGGTGATCACGTGAACATGGGGAAGACATTGCCAAACCTCCAGGAAAGGTTTCCCAAGAGAGCAGACACCACCTCCCCTCACTGTCCTCTTTGAAACGCCTTGCAGCATGGTCAGGGGACTTTGCTACTCTGCCAGTCCACTCTGTAGGTCTTCCCACTTCTCCACTTTATTTCCACCAAATTATAAACTCTTGGAAACAAAGATTCTGCCATCACTCATTTCTTTATCACTCACAGCATCTGGACGCTACCTCCATAATAGCAGGTGGCTCTTGTCATGTTTTGTGTTTTTTTGTTTGTTTTGTTTAAGACAGAATCTCTCTCTGTCGCCCAGACTGGAGTGCAGTGGTGTGATCTCTGCTCACTGCAAGCTTGCCTCTTGGGTTCAAGTGATTCTCCTGCCTCAGCCTCCTGAGTAGCTGGAACTATAGGCGCCCGCCACCACGCCTGGCTAATTTTGTGAATTTTTAGTAGAGATGGGGTTTTACCACGTTAGCCGGGATGATCTCTATCTCCTGATCTCGTGGTCTGCCTGCCTCAGTCTCCCAAGGGCTGGGATTACCAGCGTGAGCCACCACGCCCTGCCACCTGTCATGTTTTACAGCCGAGGAAGCTGAGGTCATGTGTCCAAGGACTCAAGCATGGGACGTCTCTGTCCCTACCCAGCGTGGGTCTCACCACCCCTCCTTATTGACTCCGCTCTGATCAGACTGTGCCTCTGACAGTTCCCAGGACAGGCTCGGCCTTTTCAAGCTTCTGGGCCTTCACATTTACTTTTGCCTCTACCTGGGTCTTTATTTCTTCCATTGTCCAAGGACCAAGTCTTCATCCTTCAGGTCTTGACTCTGGCTGGGCTCTGAGAAGGAGCTACCACCTGGGACGCCGCTACCTGTCGGACCTGCCTCCTTCTCTTACTCATTCTTGTCCTTGCATTTCACTCATTGGATAATCTTAATCTGTAATGGCATGATAATTATTTTTATCTCTTTGTGGACTGTTTCTTTTATGTCCTGCCCTTCCCACCTCACAAGAATGGGAAACCCCATGGAGGGCTGGGACATCATCTGTCTTATTCACACTTGATGTTAAGAGATTGTTTTCTTCCTAACGGTGATGAAGTTACACTGCACAGAGGATTTTCAGGGCAGTGAAGCTACTCTGTATGGTACTGTCATGGTGGCTAGGAGTCAGTGCACGTCTGTCCAAACCGAGGATGGACAACACCTAGAGCGAGACCTTGTGTAAACCACGGACTCAAGCAATGACGACGTGTCTATGTGGGTTCACCAACTGGTAACAAACGCACCACGCTTGCTGGTGGGGGCGGCTGTGTGTGCAGGGAGGGGGACAGGGAGCACATGGCAGATGTCTGTACCTTCTGTGCATTTTCCTGTGAGCCAAAAACTGCTCTAAAAAATTGTCTATTTTTAAGTTCTGATGGGTTCTCTGGCTTCAGGGAGTTGCCATTTTGGATCCTGAAAAATAAAGAGATAGGTTCATTTGCATGAGGTAAGCAGACTCAAGTTGGAGGCTGAACTGCGTGGCGGGACTGAGGCCATCAGACTCTGTAGGGAGGAGGGGAGCATAGCTGCTGTTTTTGCTGACAGCTTCATGGGGAAGCTGGGGTCTGAGTTAGGATGAGTGTCTCAGTCCATTTGTTTTGCTATCAAGGACTACCTGAAGCTGGGTAATTTATAAAGAAAAGAGGTGTATTTGGCTCACCTCTCTGCAGGCTTCACAGGGAGCGTGGTGCCAGCATCTGCAACTGGTGAGGTCTCAGAAATGTTAGAAATTGGCCGGGCACAGTGGCTCAAGCCTGTAATCCCAGCACTTTGGGAGGTTGAGTGGGGTGGATCACCTGAGGTCAGGAGATCGAGACCAGCCTTGCCAACATTGGCGAAACCCCGTCTCTACTAAAAATACAAAAAGTAGCTGGTCATAATGGAAGGCACCTGTAATCCCAGCTACTCAGGAGGCTGAGGCAGGAGAATCACTTGAACCAGCAGGCAGAGGTTGCAGTGAGCCAAGATCATGCCATTGCACTCCAGCCTGGGCGACAGAGCTAGACTCCCTCCCCCCCCCAAAAAAAAAAAAAAAGAAAGAAAAAGAAAATGTGAGAAATCATTCTGCTCATGGCAGAAGGGAAAGGGGAGCAGGCATCACATGCCAAGAGGAAAGAAGCTGTAGAGAGGGACAGAGAGAGACGAAAGGAGGTGCCAGTCTCTTTATAACAATCAGATCTCATGAGAACTAATGAGATGAGACAAATAGAATGAGGATGGCACCAAGACATTTATGTAGGGGCTACACCAGTGACCAGACACCTCCCAGCGCACCGGTGACCAGACACCTCCCAGCACACCGGTGACCACACACCTCCCACCGCACCGATGACCCAGACACCTCCCAGCGCACCGGTGACCACACACCTCCCACCGTACCGGTGACCAGACACCTCCCAGCGCACCAGTGACCACACACCTCCCACCGCACCGGTGACCCAGACACCTCCCACCACACCGGTGACCACACACCTCCCACCGCACCGGTGACCAGACACCTCCCAGTGCACCGGTGACCACACACCTCCCACCGCACTGGTGACCCAGACACCTCCCAGCACACTGGTGACCAGACACCTCCCAGTGCATTAGTGACCACCGGTGGCCCAGACACCTCCCACCACACCAGTGACCTCCCACCAGGCCCCTGCCAACACTGGGATCCAATGTCAGTCAGAGGTTTTGGGGGGTATCAAACATCCAAACGATATTACTAGGGTATGTGTGGGGAGGCAGGATGATGGCAGAGGGGCTTGAAACAGGAAGACCTTGCCTTGGGTCGGAAGCCTGTGCACAACCATCAGGAAACTCATCTGTTTGTGCTGGAGTTTACCTTGACTTTGATTGGTTATTAAAAATAATCCTGTAATCCCAGCACTTTGGGAGGCTGAGGTGGGCAGATCACGAGGTCAGGAGTTTGAGACCAGCCTGGCCAATGTGGCAAAACTTTGTCTCCACTGAAAATACAAAAATTAGCCCGGTGTGGTGGCAAGTGTCTGTAATCCCAGCTACTCAGGAGGCTGAGGCAGGAGAATTACTTGAACTCGGGAGATGGAAGTTGCAGTGAGCCGAGATCACTCCACTGCACTTCAGCCTGGATGACAGAGCAAGACTCTGTCTCGGAAAAAAAAAAAAAAAAAACACGGGGCCAGGTGCGGTGGCTCAAGCCTGTAATCCCAGCACTCTGGGAGGCCGAGGCAGGTGGATCATCTGAGGTCAGGAGTTCGAGACCATCCTGGCCAACATGGTGAAACCCCGTCTCTACTAAAAATACAAAAATTAGCCGGGCATGGTGGCACCTGTAGTCCCAGCTCCTCAGGAGGCTGAGGCGGGAGAATCACTTGAACCCGAGAGGCAGAGGTTGCAGGGAACTGAGGTCGCGCCACTGCACTCCAGCCTGGGCAACAGAGCGAGACTCTGTCTCAAAAAGAATTAAATAAATAAAAATAATAATTGGTTCTCACCTCTTTTATGATTCTTTTGCCCCATTCTCTCTTCTCATCTGGGGTTGTGCGCGCACAGGGGACCTGCTCCCCCGTCCTGAGCGCCCTGGTCTCTTCCGCCCCCTGCCCATTTCCCTCCTCTGTTCTCTGCCTGTGCCTGGGCTGTGCAAATGCTTCGGAGGCCTCGCCCACTTTCCCTGTCCCCTCCTTTGCTGCCTACAGTCCATGTTAGAGTTCTTATTTTCAGTATCACATTTCATATTTCTTAAACTTCTACTTGACTCTTTTATTATTATAGTTTTCACTTTTCTGGTGAAACTCTCCATCAGCTCACGTCAGTACTTGGATGGAGTCACCCCATGTATTTTTAGAGGACACATCTCATAACTCCACTCCTGAAATTCCCATGATCTCATCCTATTGCCTGTTTTTCTTGGCTGTTGGTAATTTCTTTCTTGTCTTATCTCTGTCAGGTAAGTTTTGATTGAATGTTGCTATTGCCTATTAAAGGCTGTAGAGACAATTTGGGATCTGGATGTATCTTCAGGAAGCATTTTCTTTTACTCATGGCAGGCATGTGGAGTGGGGACAAAAAGTCTCAATCCAATTAGGGTTTGTGCTGTTTAGGGGCTGAGTTTCACTTTCTTTTTTTTCTCCCTAAACTTATGACTAAATCAGATAGTGAATATGGTTTGTGTTTAGAATTGTAAATTAGAGGTTTTTTCCTACTGCCCAGCTCGACCTCGGTAGAGAAATGTGAGCACAAAGCTAAACATTCCAGCTTTCTCATCCCAACATTCACAAACACTGCAATGTTTGGCTGTCGGAGTCCCAGGTGAGAGGGGCGAGCCAGGCAGGCTTGGTTTTGAAGTAAAGAGGGTTTTCATGGGGATGAGGCACTGGGGGCAGAGGAGGGAGGCTGTGGGGGTAGCAGGAGCTCTGGGAGAGAGTGGAGGGGTCATTGTATTTGAGCTCAGCACAATTCCTTACCAGTGATTTTTTTAAAAAAACAAACCAATTGATATAGTTTGGATGTGTGGCCCCTCCAAATCTCCTGTGGAAATGTGACCCCTGCTGTTGGAGGTGGGCCTGGTGGGAGGTGACTGTGTCGTGGGGGCAGATCCCTCATGAATGGCTTGGTGCCTCCCTGCTGTCTCCAGTGAGTCCGCTGGAAATCTGGCAGTTTTAAGAGCCTAGCACCTCCTTCTCTCTCTTGCTCCCTCTCTTATCATCTGACGCACCTCCTCCCCCTTCATCTTCCACCAGGAGAAAAAGCTTCCTGAGGCCTCCTCAGAAGCAGATGCTGGAACCATGTTTCCCGTACAATGCGCAGAACCGTGAGCCACATATACCTGTTTCTTCATATACTACCCAGCCTCACGTATTCCTTATAGCAAAATGCAAAACAGACGAATACACCAACCACATGTATAAGGTGGGGAATGGTTCTTGCTAATCTGTCTTGAGACAAGCCTGTGTTAGGGTTAAATGGGAAATAGGTGTTAATGTTTCCAGTGTTGTGCACAACACCTAATGAAATTGGCCTCCTTCCTCCCCATCTCCCTCCCTTTCTCCTTTCCTTGTCTCTCTGTCTCTCTGTTGGTCTCTTTCCTTCCTCCCTTGGTTCCCTGGTGTGTAGAATGACTAAGAAGGGGAAACATGCAAGTGCACTCAAAATAAATTTTTTTTGAGACAGGGTCTGGCTTTGTCGCCCAGGCTGCAGTGCAGTGGCATGACTTTGGCTCACAGCAACCTCCGCCTCCTGGGTTCAGGCCATCGTCCTACCTCAGCCTCCCGAGTAGCTGGGACTACAGACACATGCCACCACATCTGGATAATTTTTGTCTTCTTTTTTGTTAACATGGGTTTTCGCCATTGCCTAGCCTGGTCTTAAATGCCTGAGCTCAAGTCATCCGCCTGCCTCCGTCTCTCAAAGTGCTGGGATTACAGGCATGAGCCACCACGCCTGGCCTCAAAAGAGTTCAAATGGTTAATGAATTAAAACAAGATTAAGTCTGTACATTCTATAATGTAGAAGCTTCGGTGGAAAACTCCCCAGCCCTATGTGGATGACATCACATCTGATTTATCCTTATGGTCTACACTGCTGGGTGGTCAGCCTTCTCCTGAGACGACATCACATCTGATTTATCCTTGTGGTCTACACTGCTGGGTGGTCAGCCTTCTCCTGAGAGATGCTGTGAGACTTCTCTACCGCCTGGAACAGAAGAAAGGTCCATGTGGGGGCAGAGACATCTGTCCAGAGTCCAGGGGCAGCTGATACGGATTTTCCATGCAAGGAATAGCTTAGAAGAGGCAACAGTTATTGGCTGATTTTGACTAAGGATTAAAATTAAAATACCTCAGCCACTTCCTACTCAATGTATCCTGTACATTTTCTTGTTAATCTAACTTTCTGGGTCATAGCTCATTAGCTCAGAGGAGAATTGCTAGTTGTGGGAGATACTGTTTCCTGTCGAGCAACTGCAGCTCTGCGACAGCTTTGATCAGACTGCTCGTATTTTGAATTACGATGTTGTTTTACTAATCCTTGTTTATTCAACATCCTTGAACACTGACTTTATGTGAGATAAACTTAAAAATCAGGATTTAATCATAGTATTCTCAGTTGTCAATTCCAATTCAAGCCGAGTCCAGGAAGAGGCTCTGCTGCTTCCGAATGCGAGCACACTGCCCTCCTGTGTGAGATCCTGAACGCTGCAGAGCTTTACACTTTTCAGTCTAATCTAGTGAATCTAATTTCATTTGCCTGAAGCCAAAAATATCCTTAGGCAGCAAAGATAAAATATGTTTTACTTTACAAAGTCGGTTAGCCCTTCATAGCTCCTTCATAATGCATCAATCCGTAAAACGTTCGCTTGGTTTCAATTCCTTAATTCAAATAAGGAATTCCTGGACAATTTCTTCATGGTTATCATGGGGGAAAGCTGGTTGGCTCTCTAGAACTGAATATGTGCAGAGAATTGTTAAAGTCAAAAGCCAATTCCCTGTCTCACCTCTGGAAGCCTCATATCCTCATATTTCAAATGGAGATGGCCTGGGGGCATTTCACAGGGAAATGGCTGGATCAGGTTAGGAGCGCAAACGCTGCTAGAATTTTGGTTTGTCTGGAATGTCTTATGATATCGCCTTCTTCTTTGATACAGTTAAAATAGGCTTTTATTAGAGCTAAACGTTTAAAATATTTGTCATTTTCCCTTAAAAAATTTTTTTTTACACTTAACTATTTTTTGAGATGGAGTCTTGCTCTGTCGCCCAGGCTGGAGTATAGTGGTGCAATCTTGGCTCACTGCAACCTCCACCTCCCAGGTTCAAACGATTCTCCTGCCTCAGCCTCCTAGGTAGCTGGGATTACAGTCTCCTGCCACCACACCTGGCTTATTTCTGTATTTTTAGTAGAGATGGGGTTTCACCATGTTGGCTAGGCTGGTCTCAAACTCCTGGCCTCAAGCGATCCACCCACCTTGTGCTGGGATTACAGGTGTGAGTCACCGCGCCTGGCCCAATTAGGATTTTCATAAAGCCAAAATAACGTGGCCGCACCCCAGGTGCCCTTTAGTGGCCTCCAATTGGTTATCGCCTATGAAGGATGGGCCTGCAGCCAATCAGAGGCTGAAGTGGAGACGGCCGTGGTCAATCAGAAGCTGAAGTGGAGACGGCAGTGGTCAATCAGAGGCTGAAGTGGAGACGGCCGTGGTCAATCAGAGGCTGAAGTGGAGACAGCAGTGGCCAATCAGACTGCAGTGGAGACGGCTGTGACCAATCAGAGGCTGCAGTGGAGACGGCCGTGGCCAATCAGAGGCTGCAGTGGAGGCTTCTGTCTTGTTATCACAGGAGGAAGGCTGTGGCCTGTGCACCGCCGGATCCTGCCCGGAACTGGCTGCACCTGCTCTTCCTTTGCTAAAGCCTCAGCCCGTGGCTGCCCTGATTCCCTGTTCTCCTGCTCACAAAGCCCATAGCTGTTGGGAAAGACAGTCCTAGGGTCCTTCCCACGTCTAAGCGTCTTCCTCAGGCGTGCCCAGAGCACAGTGGCTGGACTGCTCTTTCCCGGACCACCTCTCAGGGCTGTGCCTGCAGGGAGCCACCCTCGAGGGAGGAGGAACGTGTCCCCCGCGGACAAGGTGCAGGCATCGACTGTCTGCTGTGGAACAGGGTCCTAGCGTCCGGGTCCGCCGGCCGGGACACAGAGCCAGCGTGCACGGGGCACCCAGCTGAGCTGTTCCACGGGGCCCCGTGGGACGTGGGGCCAAGGGAACCACAGGCTGCTGCTCGTGCTGTCTTCTGCGCAGTGAGGAATAAAACCCGGTCTCTGATCCACGGGGCTCCCGACTTCTACCAGCGTCAATGAAATAGCAACAGGTAACTTTTTAACTTGTAAGTAAAGCAAAAGAAAATTCGTAACTTTGTAGTTCAACGTAAGTTCAGAGCTTATTATTTTAATTTTAATTTTTTTCCACATGGGAATTGCTTTAATGACCTTTTATATCCCCTGCTGATAAAACAATTAGAAAACTAAAAAGAGTTTTACAGTGGTAACAGATACAATTGCACAACACTGAATTAGACATTAGAAAAGGTGAAGTAGACTCTGCCTATGTCCCTAGGGTCTGCAAAATTAACATGTGCCTTGAAACTAATAATAAAAAAACTCATTAACTTGAGAAACAAGTTTGTGGCCATAACACTCTCCAATGTCACCTTCTCTACCATGATCTGTGCTTAAAATTCTGCAGTACTATCTTTGGAATAAAGATGATGAGTCTGAAATACAAGCATTTCTTTTCATTGTCCTTGATAATTATCTTTTTTCTTTTTGAGAGAGGGTCTTGCTCTGTCACCCAGGCTGGAGTGCAGTGGCGTGATCTCAGCTCACTGCAGCCTTGAACTCCTGGGCTCGAGATCCTCCCATCTCAGCCTGTTGAGTGGCTAGGACTACGGGTGTGAGCTACCACACCTGGCTAATTTTTAAATATTTTTGTAGAGACGGGGTCTTGCTGTGTTGCCTAGACTGACAATTACTTTTGTTTCCGTATTTGTTGATGTTTTTTCTCTTTTAAAATTGCTTCTTGTGGAGCGGGGCTAACTCTTAAGCAGTGCAGTGGAGCTGCCAACAACTACTGCTATACAGAGAACATAAGAGTGTGTAATTAGAGGAGGTGGGATATCATTGGTGCAGCTATACCATTTAAAATTGGTGGAAGTCCAGGCCGGGCATGGTGGCTCCCACCTGTGATCCCAGCGCTTTGGGAGGCCAAGGCGGGTGGATCACCTGAGGTTGGGAGTTTGAGACCAGCCTGACCAACATGGAGAAACCCCGTCTCTACTAAAAATACAAAATTAACCAGGCCTAGTGGCATATGCCTGTAATCCCAGCTACTTGGGAGGCTGAGGCAGGAGAATTGATTGAACCCTGGGAGGTGGAGGTTGTGGTGAGCCAAGATCGTGCCACTGCACTCCAGCCTAGTCAACAAGAGCAAAACTCCGTCTCAAAATTGGGGGAAGTCCTGAAGCTGGTGAGGCCAAAATTAAAACAAACACACACACAAAAACCAAAAAAAAAAAAAAAAAAAACGGGGGAAGGGCACATGTTGAGACCTGAGACAGCTTTTCCAGAGGGGCAAAAAGCCAGTCTCCCAGCCTGTCCTGGAACGTGCTCTAAGGTAGTCGGTAGAGTAAGGTGTGGATAGTAAAGCAAGCAGGCGGATACCAATAACAACAAGGGCTTTCCCTGGCACACTTCCCGCTGCAGCTGTGTGGAGTCTGCCTGGCTAGCTTAGGGTTCGGCAGTTCTCCGGGAGTGAGTTCTTCCCTGCTGAGATGTCCCTGAGAGAATGCAAGCTCTGCGTCTGTGCAGGGCGAGTACCTGGTCATCAGCCTCTTGAACAGTTTGTCTTCATAATGTCCCAGTTCAAAGCAACAGCCAGTGCCTTGGGGTCTCCCTTGGTAAGCAGCTCCACATCCTGAATGGACACACCCAGCTCCAGGCCCGGCTTCTCCTGAAGCGTGGGAAGGGACTGGCTCCTCAGTGCAATTGCTGGTTGGTTGGTTGGTTTGTTTTTTTGCCCCAAGATAGAGTCTTGCTCTGTCACCCAGGCTCGTGGGCAGTGGTGTGATCTCAGTTCACTGCAACCTCTGCCTCCCAGGTTCAAGCCATTCTCCTGCCTCAGCCTCCCAGGTAGCTAGGACTACAGGCGCCTGCCACCACGCCTGGCTAATTTTTTTTTTTTTTTTTTTGTATTTTTAGTAGAGATGGGGTTTCACCATGTTGGCCAGGCTGGTCTCGAACTCCTGACCTCAAGTGATCTGCCCACCTCAGCCTCCCAAAGTGCTGGGATTACAGACGTGAGCCACCGAGCCTGGCCCAGAGGAGGTCTTTTTGTTGAAATCGTATCTATTGCCTCTGCCTCGTCACTGAAGGCTGCTTTGGAGTCCTCTTGCTTTGACAAGAGGCTGCCCTCTTTTTCCAAAGCCTGGAGGTACAGCTCCAGGAGCTGCCCGGACGGACCGCTTCCTCTGCGAAACACTTGCTGGAGTGCGTTCTGCAGCCCTGGATGCTGGCACAGCCTTGGCTTAGTTCCTGAGCCAGGTCTGAGCACGGAATGGTCCTCTTCTGTTAGGAGGATGGCACTGGATGGAGCCTTGTTCAGCTGCGTGGCCACATTCTTCCACTTCAACCACGACCCACTATATTTCATTCACATAAAGGATGCCTGGGAAACCAAAGCCACATCTCCGTCAGAATTGTCCTATGCCCTCTTCTCATTATCGGTCACTACCAAGCCCTTAGTATTGGAAGGCGGACACAGGAAGTAATCCTCATCACCACGGTGCCAGCCTCTGCAGGACCTGGGTGACCAGTGGCAGGGACTTGTCAATGACCAGGCTGTCACAGGCCTTGCTGCTCAGGTCCTCGAGGCGGGAGGTGACCACCTGCTCTGTTCATGGCCGTAGTTGCAGTGCCGCTAGCCCAGCTTTAGAGTCTGAATCTTGCTGGGTTCTTGTGCCCTGGTGTCCCCTGTCACCTCCATCCTCTTCGAGGTGGGACCTGACTGCCTCCAGGAAGCCGCACCCATTGTAGTTTGTTTGTTTGAATACAGTATTTCCGGCAGAGTGGACAGCACATAAGCATTGTTCGGTAAATATTTATTGAATCAGTGAATGATACACAGAGGAGTTTGGTCTTTTCATCATCCAGCCAGTCACCCAGAGCGCACTAAGAACACTGAGGATGTATCCAGTGCCATACTTTCTTGGGAGCCAGAGACATAAAGAGGAATATGTATATTCGTTCCTAAAAGGCTCACAACTGATCACAAGCAAGTTAACAAATGCTTGCTGCTCATTGTGATGTATGAGGACAGTTACCAGGTTGACTATCATTTTGGGAGAGGGAAGAGGAAGGTGACCAGCTCACCCCGAAGGACCAGGGAGGCCCTTGGAGGTGATGGTCCAGGCAGCATGGGGGTGCTGGCACTGAGGGCATGTGGAGGGAAAGGCACAGCCCTGGACGGAGCATGGATTTGGGAATAGCTAGGATATCAAGCATAGGGTGGCTGCTGGAGGAGGCAGGGCTGGAGAGCAAGGCGGATTAAGACGTGGACAGGTTCTGTGAATGTGAGGAGGAGTCACTGAAATGGTTTAGCCAGGAGCAGCCATTTGGGGAATTTGAATTTTAGAAGCAGCTTATTGCCAGCGTTATGCATGTGCTCAATAGGAAACGGATGTTTTGTGAGCACAAGTGGAGGAGGCTGCCGAGGGCAGTAGGGCTGACTGTGACCAGGAAGACAAACAGGAGTGAGAGGCGTGGACATGGGCTGCCCGCCTGGGTCCCTGGTGCCCACCCCCCAAGGCAGAGTCTCAGCTCCCAGAAACTGGTGCTCCGTGCTAGGGTCCTGTGCTGTGCAGAGAGCGGGGAAGGTTGGGTGAAGGCTGGAGACCTTGAGAAGGGGTAGGGGGCCCAGAAAGGGGAGGCTCACGGAGCAGCCTTAGTCTT
This sequence comes from Rhinopithecus roxellana, assembly GCF_007565055.1. Taxonomy (NCBI): domain Eukaryota; kingdom Metazoa; phylum Chordata; class Mammalia; order Primates; family Cercopithecidae; genus Rhinopithecus; species Rhinopithecus roxellana. The sequence continues at coordinate 21,995,980 of NC_044557.1, forward strand.
CCTCGTGTGGCCTGCCTGCGGAGGGCCCCTCAACGGAGGGAAACTGAGGGCAAGGCTGTGAGCACCAGGCTGCCACCAGGGAGGACCAGAGCCACGGCGGCCCACGCACCAGGTGGTGTGTCCTGAATGTGGTCTGCATCTTCAGAGAATCTTGGCTATGCAAAATGTGGTGTTGGTATAAAATTGAATTTTTCACACTCTAAGTTGTTACAGACCATAGCAGTGTGATGAGATCATTTGGAAATGGATTTCCATCTGCACTGGACCCTAATTGTTTGGGAAAAATCCATTTAGCCCATTTTAAACTCCAGTGGAGGCTGTGTGGAGAACTCCCCAGAATTCAAGTTGCACCCTGTGGCTGGATGCCAGTGCTTGGAGCGGCCCTTTCCAACATCTTTTCTTCTTTCCCGGCCCAACACCTGTGCACTGCTCCTCACCTTCACTAAGACACAAGTAGCAATTCTCGGGACATATTAAGTGATGCTAACTTAAGAACTCACAAGATTAAAAATAAGGAACAGAACTCTTTCCAGTGTTCTAATTTTAAAAAGGCAACTTCATTTAAAATTTCAAATAATGGAAAACAAGCTGAAAACATTCAAATTGTTGTATCTGACATTTTCTCATCATTGCCTCCTGTTTTGTTGCTGATTTTAATTTTAGCAGTTTAAGTTCACAGAAAAATTGAGCAGAAAGTACAGGGAATTCTCATACCCCTCACTCTGAAGTCCATTTCCCCTCTTGTTAATATCTTGCATTGGTGGGTATATTTTATCATTGATTTTACAATTACACATTAATATTAACTAAAGTCCATAGTTTACCTGCAGGTTCACTTTTGGTGTTGTACATTTGTGGGTTTGGAAAATGTGTCATGACATGGATCTACCAGTATGGTACCCACAAAACAGTTTCACTGCTCTAAACATCCTCTGTGCTCTGCCTGACCCCACCCCACCCCAGCTGCCCTAACTCCTACCAACCACTGATCTTTTTACCATCTCCATAGTTCCGTCTTTTCCAGAAGGTCATGCAGATGGAGTCACGCAGTGTGTAGCCTTTTCACGTTGACTTCTTTCACTTAGTAATAAGAATTTAATTACCCCCAGGTCTTTTCATGGCTTGATAGCTCATTTTTAAAAAGTGCTGAGTAATATTCCATTGTCTGGATGCACCGCAGTTTATTTTTAAATTCTGAGATATGTGGCCGGGCGCGGTGGCTCAAGCCTGTAATCCCAGCACTTTAGGAGGCTGAGATGGGCGGATCACGAGGTCAGGAGATCGAGACCATCCTGGCTAACACGGTGAAACCCCGTCTCTACTAAAAAATACAAAAATCTAGCCGGGCGAGGTGGCTGGCGCCTGTAGTCCCAGCTACTGGGGAGGCTGAGGCAGGAGAATGGCGGGAACTCGGGAGGCGGAGCTTGCAGTGAGCTGAGATCCGGCCACTGCACTCCAGGCTGGGCGACAGAGCAAGACTCCGTCTCAAAAAAAAAAAAAAATTCTGAGATATGTATGCAGAACGTGCAGGTTTGTTACATAGGTATACATGTGCCATGGTGGTTTGCTGTACCTATCAACCCGTCATCTAGGTTTTAAGCCCTGCATGCATTAGGTATTTGTCCTAATGATATCTCCCCTTGCCCCCAACCCACCGACAGGCCCCCCTGTGTGATGTTCCCCTCCCTGTGTCCACGTGTTCTCATTGTTTGACTTCTACTTATGAGTGAGAACATGCGGTGTGTGGTTTTCTGTTTCTGTGTTAGTTTGCTGAGAATGATGGTTTCTGCTTTATCCATGTCCCTGTAAGGGACACGGTCTCGTTCTTTTTTATGGCTGCATAGTATTCCATGGCATATATGTGCCATATTTTCTTTATCCAGTCTGTCAATGATGGGCATTTGGGTTGGTTCCAAGTCTTTGCTATTGTAGACAGTGCTGCAATAAACATACGTGTGTATGTATCTTTATAGCAGAATGATTTATAATCCAGTAATGGGATTGCTGGGTCAAATGCTATTTCTGGTTCTAGATCTTTGAGGAATTGCCACACTGTCTTCCAAAATGGTTGAACTAACTTACACTCCCACCAACAGTGTAAAAGTATTCCTATTTCTCCACATCCTCTCCAGCATCTGCTGTTTCCTGACTTTTTAATAATCTAACTGGCATAAGATGATCTCTCACTGTGGTTTTGATTTGGATTTCTCTAATGATCAGTGATGATGAGCTTTTTTTCATATGTTTGTTGGCCACATAAATGTCTTATTTTGGGAAGTGTCTGTTCATATACTTCACCTGCTTTTTGATGAGTTTTTTTTTTTCTTATAAATTTAAGTTCCTTGTAGATTCTGGATATTAGCCTTTTGTCATATGGATAGATTGCAAACATTTTCTGCCATTCTGTAGGTTGCCTGTTCACTCTGATGATAGTTTCTTTTGCTGTGCAGAAGCTCTTTAGTTTAATTAGATCCCATTTGTCAATTTTGGCTTTTGTTGCCATTGCTTTTGGTGTTTTATTCATGAAGTCTTTGCCCTGGCCTATGCCCTGGATTGTATTGCCTAGGTTTTCTTCTAGGGTTTTTATGGTTTTAGGTTTTACATTTAAGCCTTTCATCCATCTTGAATTAATTTTTGTATAAGGTGTAAGGAAGGGGTCCAGTTTCAGTTTCTGCATATGGCTAGGCAGTTTTCCCAGCACCATTTATTACATAGGAACTCCTTTCCCCATTGCTTGTCTGTGTCAGGTTTGTCGAAGATAAGATGGTGGTAGAGGTGGCATCATGATTCGTTCACCCACAGAAAAACATCTTGGCTGCTTCCAGGTTTTGGCAATTATGAATGTAAACATTTCGGTGCAGGTGTTTGTGTGGACACAAGTTTTCAGCTCCTTTGTGTAGACACCAAGGAGCACAATTCCTGGATTGAATGGAAAGTTCAATTCGAAATGTCTAAGCAGTGTCCATGGTCCAGGTCAGGCCGCGCTGATGTCAGAGCTGCTCTGTTTGAAAGTCTTGGATCTGAATCTGTTTTAGGCCTAGAGATGGGCCAGCTCAGGAGGGCAGTACGTCTCCAGATGAGACTGATATGTGGATGGACATTTCAACAGGTAAGACTACCCAGTTACCAACTTCAAAGAGTGGTGGTTCTCCCGGTTTAAGGTCTGTTGTAGGAATTAGATAGGGATCAAAATTTAGGTCTTCATACTCTGCATATTAATAGCTTCGGTATAATATTTAGGTTTATGAGACACTGCCAAACTGTCTTCCAAAGTGGCTGTACCATTTTGCATTCCTACCAGCAGCCAACGCAGGCACCTGTTACCCTGCATCCTCACTGGTGTCTGGAGTTGTCAGTGGTGTGAAGAGCAGACATGCTCACAGGTGTGTGGTGGTATCTCACTGTGGCTTTAATTTGCATTTCCCTGATGGCACGTGATGTCCTTTTCATATACTTTATTCGCCTTCTGGATATTTTCTTGGTGAGGTATCTCTTCAGGTCTTTGTCTATTATCATTATTATTATTATTATTATTATTATTTTCTTTTGAGATGGAGTTTTGTCACCCAGGCTGGAGTGCAATGGCATGATCTTGGCTCACAGCAACCTCCCCCTTCCGGGTTCAAGCGATTCTCCTGCCTCAGCCTCCTGAGTAGCTGGGATTACAGGTGACCGCCACCACGCCTGGCTAATTTTTGTGTTGTTAGCAGAGACAGGGTTTCACCATGTTGGCCAGGCTGATCTCGAACTCCTGACCTCAGGTGATGTTCCCCCCTCAACCTTAGTGCTGGGATCACAGATGGCAGCCACCATGCCTCTTTGCCATTTTCTTAATTGGGTTATTTGTTTTCTTACTGTTGAGTTTTAAGAGATGTTTGTATATTTTGGATGCCAGTCTTTTATTAGGTAAATGTTTTGCAAATATTTTCTCCCAGTCTGTGACTTGCCAATTCATTTTCTGAACATGGTCTTTCAATGAATAGATGGGTTTTAAAATTTTCATGAATTCAAACTTATCAATTCTTTCTTTCATGGATCACACCTTTGGTGTTGTATCTAAAAGATCATCACCAAATTCGAGGTCACCTAGATGTTCTTCTATGTTATCTTCTGGAAGTTTTATAGCTTTGCACTTTACTTTTAGGTCTATGATCTATTTTTTATTTTAAAAGTTTCTGTATTTTTACTTTTTACTTTTTTGAGACAGGGTCTTGCTCTGTCACTCATGCTGGAGTACAGTGGTGTGATCTTGGCTCACTGCAGCCTCGACCTCCTGGGCTCAAGTAATCCTCCTGCTTCAGCCTCCCAAGTAGCTGGAACTATAGGTGCCGCCACCACACCTGGCCAATTTTATTTGTTTTTTGTAGAGTCAGGGTCTCTCTATGTTGCCCAAGCTGGTCTCAAATTCCTGGGCTCAAGTGATTCTCCCACCTCAAACTGCCAAAGTGCTGGGATAACAGGAGTGAACCGCCTTGCCAGCCAGGCCATGATCCATTTTTAATAAGAATTTTTGTGAAAGGTGTAAAGTCTAAATCTAGATTCTTTTTTGTTTTTCCCCCTGTGGCTGTACAGCTGTTTTAGCACTATTTGTTTAAAAAATGATCTTTTCACCACTGACGTGCTTTTGTTCCTTTGTCAAAGATCAGTGGACTACATTAATGTGGGTCTGTTTCTCGGTTCTCAATTCTGTTTCATTGGTCTGGTCTGTTATTTAGCAAATCACACTACTGTCCTGATTGCTGTGGTGTTAGAGTCAGACTCGAAGGTGGGAAGTGTCACTCCTCTGACTTTATTTTCCTCCTTCCATATTTTGTTGGCTATTCTGGGTCTTTGCCTTCCCATATAAATTTTAGAATCCGTTTGTCAGTAGCCACAAGGTAACTTGCTGGGATTTTTATTGCGATTGCATTAAAGATGTTTTGGAATTTCAGATTCCAATTGTTTATGATTTCTATGTAAGAAAGCAATTGATTTTTCATACTAACTTTTTATCCTGCAACCTAGCTATAATTACTTTAGGTTCTGTGAGTGTTTTTTTGTTGTTTCTTTGGTATTTTCTACACAGACAATTGTCGTCTGCAAACAAGGATTTTTAATCTCTTCCCATTGTGTGTGTGTCTCGTCTTTCCTTTCCTTGCTTTCTTGTGGTTAGCTGGGATCTTCAGTGTGATGATGAACAGTAGTGGTGAGAGGGACGTGCTTGCCCTGTTCCTGATCCTGCTGGAGAGCCTTCCAGTTTCTCATAATTAAATATGGTGCTTGCTGTAGGCTTTTGCAGATGTTCTTTATCAAGTTGAGAAAGTTCCTTGTATTACGAGTTTGCTGAGAGTCTTCACTGTGAATGGGTGTTGGGTTCTGCCAAATGCATTTTCTGTATCTACTGATATCATTCGATTTTTTTTCTTTGGCCTGTTGATGTGATGATTACATTAATTGATTTTCAAATGTTTGTAACAGTCTTGTATACTGGGGATAAATCCCTCTTGGTTGTGGTATACAATTCTTTTTACATATTGTTGAACTTGATTTGTTAATTTTGGGTTTTTCTTTTTTTGAGAATTTTGCATCTATGTTCCTGAGAGATACTGATCTTAGAATTTCTTTCTTTTAATGTCGTTGTTTGGCTTTGGTTTTAGGGGAATTCTGGCCTCAGAATGAGTTAGGAAGTAGTACCTCTGCTTCTATTTTCTAAAAGACATGATGGAGCATTGGTGTGATTCTTATAGTTACTGGTGAGTTTAGTGGAACTCTTACAGTTACTGGGATGGGTGCTTTCTGTTTGGGAAGGTAGTTATTTAATTTCTTCAATAAATATAGTCCTATTCAGAATACATGTTTCTACTTATGTGGGTTTTGTTGGATTATATGTTCCTAGGAATTGGTCCATTTCGCCTAAGTTATCAAATTTATAGACATTAAGTTGTTTATACAATTCTTTTTCTTTTCTTTTTTTTTTTTTTTTTTTTGAAGCAGGTTCTCTCTCAATCACCCAGGCTGGAATGCAGGGGTGCAATCAGGGCTCACTGCGGCCTTGACCTTCCAGACTTGAGTGATCCTCCTGCCTTGGCCTTCCTAGTAGCTGGGATTACAGCTATTCTATCAGGTGTATGCACCAGAATCTGGTGCAGGCTACTATGCCGGGCTAATTTTTTAAAATTATACTGTAAGTTCTGGGGCGTATGTGCAGAACGTGCAGTTTTGTTACATAGGTATACACGTGCCATTGTGGTTTCTGCATCCATCGACCCATCACCTACATTAGGTGTTTCTCCTAATGCTATCCCTCCCCTAACCCCCACCCACCGACAGTCCCTGGTGTGTGATGTTCCCCTCCCTGGGTCCATGTGTTCTCATTGTTCATCTCCCACTTATGAGTAAGAACATGCAGTGTTTGGTTTTCTGTTCTTGTGTTAGTTGCTGAGAATGGTGGTGTCCAGCTTCATCCCTGTCCCTGCAAAGGACATGAACTCATCCTTTTTTGTTGGCTGCATAGTATTCCATGGTATATATGTGCCACATTTTCTTTATCCAGTCTATCATTTATGGGCATTTTGGTTGGTTCCAAGTCTTTGCTATTGTGAATAGTGCTGCAGTAAACATACATGTGCATGCATCTTTATAGCAGAATGATGTATAATCATTTGGGTATATACCCAGTAATGGGATTGCTGGGTGAAATGCTATTTCTGGTTCTAGATCCTTGAGGATCGCTACAGTATCTTCTACAATGGTTGAACTAATTTACACTCCCACCGACAGTGTAAAAGTGTTCCTATTTCTCCACATCCTCTCTGGCATCTGTTGTTTACTGACTTTTTAGTGATCACCATTCTAACTGGTGTGAGATAGTATCTCATTGTGGTTTTGATTTGCATTTCTCTAGTGACCAGTGATGGTGAGCTTTTTTTCATATGTTTTTTGGCCACATAAATGTCTTCTTTTGAGAAGTATCTGTTCATATCTCCCACTTTTTGATGGTGTAGGTTTGTTTTTCTCTTGTAAATTTAAGTTCTTTGTAGATTCTGGATATTAGCCCTTTTGTCATACGGATAGGTTGCAAAAATTTTCTTCCATTCTGTAGGTTGCCTGTTCACTCTGATGATAGGTTCTTCTGCTGTGCAGAAGCTCTTTAGTTTGATTAGATCCCATTTGTCAATTTTGGCTTTAGTTGCCATGGCTTTTGGTGTTTTATTCATGAAGTCTTCGTCCATGCCTATGTCCTGAATGGTGTTGCCTAGGTTTTCTTCTAGGGTTTTTATGGTTTTAGGTTTTACGTTTAAGTCTTTAATCCATTTTGAGTTAATTTTTGTATAATATGTAAGGAAGGGGTTCAGTTTCGGTTTTCTGCACATGGCAAGGCAGTTAGGGAATCCTTTCCACATTGCTTGTTTTTGTCAGGTTTGTCAAAGATCAGATGTTCGTAGATGTGTGGTGTTATTTCTGAGGCCTCTCTTCTGTTCCATTGGTCTATATATCTGTTTTGGGTACTGTAGCCTTGTAGTATAGTTTGAAGTCAGGTAGTGTGATGCCTCCAGGTTTGTTCTTTTTGCTTGGGATTGTCTTGACTATGTGGGCTCCTTTTTGGTTTCATATGAAATTTAAAGTAGTTTTTTTCCAATTCTGTGAAGAAAGTCATTGGTAGCTTGATGGGCATAGCACTGAATCTACAAATTACCTTGGACACTGTGGCCATTTTCATGATATTGATTCTTCCCATCCATGAGCATGGAATGTTTTTCCATTTGTTTGTGTCCTCTCTTATTTCCTTGAGCAGTGGTTTGTAGTTCTCCTTGAAGAGGTCCTTCACATCCCCTGTAAGTTGGATTCCTAGGTATTTTATTCTCTTTGTAGCAATTGTGAATGAGAGTTCATTCATGATTTGGCTCTCTGTTACTGGTGTATAAGAATGCTTGTGATTTTTGAACATTGATTTTTGTATCCTGAGACTTTGCTGAAGTTGCTTATCAGCTTAAGGAGATTTTGGGCTGAGATGATGGAGTTTTCTAAATATACAGTCATGTCATCTGCAAACAGACAATTTGACTTCCTCTTTTCCTAACTGAGTACCCTTTATTTCTTTCCCTTACCTGATTGTCCTGGTCAGAACTTCCAATACTATGTTGAATAGGAGTGGTCAGAGAGGGAATCCTTGTCTTGTGCTGGTTTTCAAAGGGAATGCTTACAGTTTTTGGTCATTCAGTATAATATTGGCTGTGGGTTTGTCATAGATTGCTCTTATTTTGAGATACATTCCAACAATACTAGTTTACTGAGAGTTTTTAGCATGAAGGGCTATTGAATTTTGTTGAGGGCCTTTTCTGCATCTATTGAGATAATCATGTGGTTTTTGTCATTGGTTCTGTTTGTGATGAATTATGTTTGATTTGTGTATGTTGAACCAGCCTTGCATCCCAGGGGTGAAGCTGACTTGATTGTAGTGGATTAGCTTTTTGATGTGCTGCTGGATTCGGTTTGCCAGTATTTTATTGAGGATTTTTGTATCGATGTTCATCAGGGATATTGGCCTGAATTTTTCTTTTTTTGTTGTGTCTCTGCCAGGTTTTGGTATCACGATGATGCCGGCCTCATAAAATGCATTAGGGAAGATTCCTTCTTTTTTCTATTGTTTTGAATAGTTTCAGAAGGAATAGTACCCACTCCTCTTTGTACCTCTGGTAGAATTCAGGTTGTGAATCTGTCTGGCCCTGGACTTTCTTTGGTTGGTAGGCTATTAATTACTGCCTTAATTTCAGAACTTGTTATTGGTCTATTCAGGGATTTGACTTCTTCCTGGTTTAGACTTGGGAGAGTATTTGTGTCTCAGAATTTATCCATTTCTTGTAGATTTTCTAGTTTATTCGCATAGAGGTGTTTATAGTATTCTCTGATGTTAGTTTGTATGTTTCTGTGGGATTAGTGTGATATCCCCTTTATCATTTTTTATTGTGTCTATTTGATTCTTCTGTCTCCTTTATTAGTCTGACTAGTGGTCTATTTTGTTGATCTTTTCAAAAAACCAGCTCCTGGATTCATTTTTTTTGAAGGGGTTTTCATGTCTCTATCTCTGTCAGTTCTGCTCTGGTATTAGTTATTTCTTGTCCCTGCTAACTTTTGAATTTGTTCACTCTTGCTTCTCTAGTTCTTTCAATTGTGATGTTAGGGTGTTGATTTTAGATCTTTGCTGCTTTCTCTTGTGGGCATTTAGTGCTACAAATTTCCCTCTAGACCAGGCATGGTGGCTCACGCTGGTAATCTCAGCACTTTGAGAGGCCAAGGTGGGCAGATCATGAGGTCAGGAGATCGAGCCCATCTTGGCTAACACAGTGAAACCCTATCTCTGCCAAAAATACAAAAAAATGAGCCAGGCGTGGTGGCAGGCACCTGTGGTCCCAGCTACTCAGGAGGCTGAGGCAGGAAAATGGTGTGAACCTGGGAGGCGGAGCTTGCAGTGTGAGCTGAGATCGTACCACTGAACTCCAGCCTGGGGGTGATGCAGCAAGACTCTGTCTCAAAAAAAAAAAAAAAAAAAAAAAAAATCCCTCTAAACACTGCCTTAAATGAGTCCCAGAGATTCTGGTACGTTGTCTTTGTTCTCTCTGGTTTCAAGGAACATCTTTATTTCTGCCTTAATTTCATTATTTACCCAGTAGTCATTCAGGAGCAGGTTGTCCAGTTTCCATGTAGTTACACAGTGCAGTTTTGAGTGAGTTTTTTTTTTTTTTGAGACAGAGTTTTGCTTTGGTTGCCCAGGCTGGAGTACAATGGTGTAATCTCAGCTCACCGCAACCTCTGCCTCCCAGGTTCCAGGGATTCTCCCACCTTAGCCTCCCGAGTAACTGGAATTGCAGCTATGTGCCACCATGTCCGGCTAAGTTTGTATACTTTTTTTAGTGGAGACAGGGTTTCTCCATGTTGGTCAGGCTTGTCTCGAATTCCTGACCTCAGGTGATTCACCCGCTCCGGCCTCCCAAAGTTCTGGGATGACAGGCGTGAGCCACTGTCCTCAGCCATTGACTGAGTTTCTTAATCCTGAGTTCTAATTTGATTGCACTGTGGTCAGAGAGACTGTTATGATTTCCATCCTTTTGTATTTGCTAAGGAGTGTTTTACTTCCAATTGTGTGGTTAATTTTAGAGTAAGTATAATGGGGTACTGAGAACAATGTATATTCTATTGATTTGGGGTGGAGAGTTTTGTAGATATCCATTAGGTCTGCTTGGTCCAGAGCTGAGTTCAGGTCCTGAATGTCCTAGTTAATTTTCTGTCTCGTTGATCTGTTTAATATTGACAGTGTAGTATTAGACTCCCACACAACAATATGAGAGATTTTAAGTCTCTTTGTAGGTCTCTAAGAACTTGCTTTATGAATCTGGGTGCTCCTGTATTGGGTGCACATATATTTAGGAGAGTTAGTTCTTCTTATTGCATTGATCCCTTTGCCATTATGTAATGGCCTTCTTTGTCTCTTTTGATCTTTGTTGGTTTAAAGTCTGTTTTATCAGAGACTAGGATTGCAACCACTGCTTTGTTTTTTTGCTTTCCATTTGCTTGGTTAGTATTCCTCCATCCCTTTATTTTGAGCCTATGTGTGTCTTTGCATGTGAGATGCGTCTCCCAAAAACAGCACACTGATGGGTCTTGACTCTTAATCCAATTTGCCAGTCTGTTTCTTTTAATTGGGGCATTTAGCCCATTTACATTTAAGGTTAATATTGTTATGTGTGAATATGATCCTGTCATTATGATTCTAGCTGGTTATTTTGCCTGTTAGTTGATGCAGTTTCTTGGCATTGTGTCAATGGTCTTTACGATTTGGTATGTTTTTGCAGTGGCTGGTACTGGTGGTTCCTTTCCATGTTTTGTGCTTCCTTCAAGAGCCCTTGTAAGGCAGGCCTGGTGGTGACAAAATCTCTCAGCGTTTGCTTGTCTGTAAAGGATTTTATTTATCCTTTGCTTATGAAGCTTAGTTCTCTAGATACGAAATTCTGGTTGAAAATTCTTTTCTTTAAGAATGTTGTATATTGGCCCCCACTCTCTTCTGGCTTGTAGGGTTTCTGCTGAGAGATTCACTGTTAGTCTGATGGGCTTCCCTTTGTGGGTAACCCGACCTTTCTCTCTGGCTGCCCTTACCATTTTTTCCTTCATTTCAACGTTGGTGAATCTGATGATTTTGTGTCTTGGGGTTGCTGTTCTCGAGCAGTATCTTTGTCATGTTCTCTGTATTTCCTGAATTTGAATGTTGGCCTCTCTTGCTAGGTTGGGGAAGTTTTCCTGGATAATATCCTGAAGAGTGTTTTCCAACTTGGTTCCATTCTCCCTGTCACTTTCAGGTACACTAATCAAACTTAGATTTGGTCTTTTCACATAGTCCCATATTTCTTGGAGGCTTTGTTCATTCTTCTTTATTTTTTCTCTGATCTTGTCTTCTTGCTTTATTTCATTAAGTTGATTTTTAATCTCTGATATCCTTCCTTCCATTTGATCGATTCAGCTATTGATACTTGTGTATGCTTCACGAAGTTCTCGTGCTGTGGTTTTCAGTTCCATCAGGTCTTTTACGTTCTTCTCTACACTGGTTATTCTAGTTAGCAATTCCTCGAACCTTGTTTCTAGTTAGCAATTCCTCGAACCTTGTTTCCAGGTTCATAGCTTCCTTGCTTTGGGTTAGGACATGCTCCTTTAGCTCAGAGGAGTTTGTTATTACCCACCTTCTGAAGCCTACTTCTGTCAAGTCGTCAAACTCATTCTCCATCCAGTTTTGTTCCCTTGCTGGTGAGGAGTTGTGATCCTTTGGAGGAGAAGAGGTGCTCTGGTCTTTGGAATTTTCAGCCTTTTTGCGCTGGTTTCTTCCCATCTTTGTGGATTTATCTATCTTTGGTCTTTGGTGGTGGTAACCTTCAGATGGAGTTTTGGTGTGGACGTCCTTTTTGTTGATGTTGATGCTATTGCTTTCTGTTTGTTAGTTTTCCTTCTAACAGGACTCTCTGCTGCAGGTCTGCTGGAGTTTGCTGGAGGTCTACTCCAGACCCTATTTGCCTGGGTATCACCAGCGGAGGCTACAGAACAGCAAAGATTGCTGCCTGTTCCTTCCTTGGGAAGCTTCATCACAGAGGAGCACCCACCAGATGCCAGCCAGAGCTCTCTTGTATGAGGCATCTGTTGGCCTCTACTGGGAAGTTTCTCCCAGTCAGGACACACGAGGGTCAGGGACCCACTTGAGGAGGCAGTCTGACCCTTGGCAGAACTTGAATGCTGTGCTGGGAGATCCACTGCTCTCTTCAGAGCCACCAGGCATGGACATTTAAGTCTGCAGAAGCTGCACCCAAAGCCGCCCTTTCCCCCAGGTGCTCTGTCCCAGGGAGATGGGGGTTTTATCTATAAGCCCCTGACTGGGGCTGCTCCCTGTTTTTCAGAGATGCCTTTCCCAGATAGGAGGAATCTAGAGAGCCAGTCTGGCCACAGTGGCCTCGCTGAGCTGCGGTGGGCTTGCCGAGTTTGAACTTCCTGGAGGATTTGCTACACTGTGAGGGTAAAACTGCCTACTCAAGCCTCACCAAGCTCAAGCATTTCAGGTCGACCTCAGACTGCTGTCCTGGCAGCAAGAAGTTCAAGCCAGTGGATCTTAGCTTGCTGGGCTCCTTGGGGGTGGGACCTGCTGAGCCAGACCACTTGGCTCCCTGGCTTCAGCCCCTTTTCCAGGAGAGCGAACGGTTCTGTCTTGCTGGCTTTCCAGGTGCCACTGGGGTATGGAAAAAAACAAAAAACAAAACAAAACAAACAAACAAAAAACTGCTGCAGCTAGATCAGTGTCTGCCCTAACAGGCTGCCCAGTTTTGTGCTTGAAACCCAGGGCCCTGGTGGCGTAGGCATTGGAGCGAATCTCCTGGTCTGCATGTTGCAAAGACCGTGGGAAAAGAGCAGTATCTGGGCCAGAGTGCACCGTTCCTCACAGCAGAGTTCCTCGCAGCTTCCCTTGGGTAGGGGAGAGAATTCCCCGACCCCTTGTGCTTCCTGGGTGAGGTGACGCCCCACCCTGCTTCAGCTCGCACTCCATGGGCTGCACCTACTGTCCAACCGGTCCCACTGAGATGAACCGGGTACCTCAGTTGGAAATGCAGAAATCACCCGCCTTCTGCATCCAACTTGCTGGGAGCTGCAGACCAGAACTGTAGCTATTGAGCCATCTTGCCAGTGAATCCCCATCAGGCTAATTTTTAAAAAAATTTTTTTGTAGAGATGGAGTCTCACTGTGTTACATAAGTTGGTCTCAAACTCCTGGACTCAAGCAATCCTCCTGCCCCAGTCTTCGAAAGTGCTGGGATCACAGGTGTCAGCCTCCACATCTAGCCCTATGATTTTCTTTTGTTATCCTTTTAATGTTCATGGATCTGTAGTAATGCTTTTTCTTTCATTTCTAGTATTAGTAAATTATGTCATCTCTCTTTTTTTTCTTGCTTAGCTTGGTTAGCGGCTTATCAATTTTATTGATCTTTTCAAAACACTGGCTTTTGATTACATTATATTTTCTATTTCCTATTTTCAATTTTATTAATTTCTGCTCTAATTTTTATTATTTCTATTCCTGTGCTTACTTTGGGTCTAACCACCTCCTAAGGTGGAAATCTAAATGATTGGTTTTAGATCATTCTTTTCTAATACAGGCATTGAATGCTAGAATTTCTTCCAGGTACTGCTTTTGCTGCATCTCACAAATTTACATATATTGTGTTGTTATTTTCATTCAGTTTAAATATTTTTAAATTTCTTTTGAGACTTCTTTGTAGATCCGTGTGTTATTAGAAGTGCATTGCTTAATCTCCACGTGTTTTGGGATTTTCCAGCTCTTTCTGTTACTGATTTCTAGTTTAACTCCGTTGTGGAATTGAGAGTGCATACATTGTGTGACTCTATTCTTTCTATTCTTTTACATTTGTTAAGGTTTCGTAGCCCAGAGTGTAGCTTGGGAAGCATGTGTGTTCTGCTGTAGCTGGATGAAGTAGGGTGTTAGGTGTTCATTATAGCTAGGTAACCAGTGGTGCTGTTGAGGTCAGCTATGTCCTTCCTGATTTTCTGCCGGCTGGATCTGTCGGTTACTGGTAGACAGGTGCTGAGCTCTCTGACCATCACAGTGGATTTCTTTCTTTGTAGTTCTGCTGTTTTTGTGTCACTTGACACTGTTTTTGGGCACAGGCACGTTGAACACTGTCACGCCTTTGTGGAGAACTGGCCTCTTTATCATGTCATGTCCTTCTGTGTCCTGGAGGAGACTCCTTGTCTGCAGGGTGCCCTGTCTGGTGTTGGTGCAGTACCTGCAGCTTTCTTTGGATGGGTGTCAGCACGGTGTGCCCTGTTCCACGGCGCCACTTTTAATCCGTGTCTTCGTATTTAAAGCGCTTCTCTAGTTCACAGCATGCTGTTGGGTCTCTTTTTTAAAAAATCCTGTGCTCAAGTGATCCTCTCACCTTGGCCTCCCAAAGTGCTGGGATCACAGGTGCGAGCCACCATACCCAGCCTCCCCCTTTTTTAAATACAGAAGTGCTATGGATGGAATGGTAAGGTGTGAGGGGAGGGGAAGCTTTCTCTTATCCTATGATTGGGTCTCAGTCTTTCAGTGAGTCTGTGCCCTGAGGTCTGATCTTTGTAAATCCTTCTCAGTCCCTCCTCTCCACCCCTGCCTTAGGATGGCTAGAGGGGGCTTCCCCTAGATATGTCAGACTCTGGCAAACCCCAAGTCTGTTTGTTAGGCTTTGGTAGGATTCTTTCACTGGAGGGCCTTTTTTCAGGTGAACAGGTGCTCTGGGCATATTTCAGAATGGCTACTTTCTCCCCACCTGCTGGAAACACAAGGGCATTTTTCTCTGATCTACACCCTGAGAACCTAGGGGGTTTCCTGGGGTTGAAGGGGTTAAAGCTCACAGAGTGTGAGGGGCGTCCTAAGACTGGGCCCCTAGAGTTTTCAGTCCTCAGGTTTGTCCGTGTTGAGCTTCTGGTTTGTCAGCCGCAGGTCAGGCTTCCCCAGCCCAGCACGGGTCCTCACGGAGGCGTCTGTACCTGGGCATCTGCTCAGTGGGTTGTGAGTCTCTGTGTCAGCCTCCGTCATTCTGGAGGAGCTGTTTGCCTGTGACATTCATTCTGATAAGAATCTACAAAGACTTGCTGATTTTCAGCTTGCTCCACTTTTTCTTGTTGTGAGGATAGAATGCTTTATGAGAAACCAGAAATTCTCATGCACTGGTCCCTTGGTTTTTAATTAAAAGGTTCTATAAATTATCTTGTTATAATTTAAAATGAATTCCATATTTATTTGTACTTTTACCGACTTCTGGGAAAATGTTTGAGCACATGAGGATGAAGGTATCAAGTTTCAAATGAAAGGCCAAGTAAATTAAAGTATTTATTGAAGGCTATGGCATTAAAAAAGAAAAATATATAAAGCTTTGCATTTGCTGGTTATAAGTGTATCATGAAAAGAAATACAGTAAAGGAAAGACAGGAAAACCAATGCATGAAACACAGTCCTGATGTGCACTGGGGGAAGGTCATCCTCAGGAGCTGCACTGTGCCCTTGGGGAGACGGGAGAGCAATACTCAGAGTATCCAGGCAAGGAGTGCATAGAAAGAAGGCGCAGAGACATGAGGCAGCAGGATTTCTCACTGATGGGAGTGAGACTAGCTGGTCACAGGCAAGAGAAAAAGTGCAACTGATCAAGGAGGTGGAAGGCAGGGAGCAATTGCTCAGAGTGGTAACGTGTGGTCCCCTTCCCCAGACTGGTCCCCCTCCCTGGACTGGTCCCCCTCCCTGGACTGGTCCCCTCCCTGGACTGGTCCCCCTCCCTGGACTGGTCCACCTCCCTGGCCCGGTCCCTCTCCCCGGCCCGGTCCCTTCCCCAGATTGGTCCACCTCCCTGGCCCGGTCCACCTCCCCGGCCCAGTCCACTTCCCCGACTGGTCCACCTCCCCAGGCTGGTCCACCTTCTTTAACCGGTCTACCTCCCGCACCGGTCTACCTCCTGGAGTGGTCCCCTCCCCGGACTGGTCCCCTCCCTGGACTGGTCCACCTCCCTGGATGGACTGGCTCGCACTGCTTCCTGGCAGCTGCAGGCTCAGTGGAACCCACTTGTCCTCCTGGAGTTTTGTCACCATGTCCACATCCCACCATCTCACTGGAGCCTGGATCCGTGAGGTCCAGGGAGCTAATGTGCGTCTCTTTTCAATGCAACTCAAAAGAGCGTAAAACAACCGTTAACTAAATACTGTAGGATTTATTAATTAAAAACTCATTTAATCTATACCATTTTTGCATACATATTAAATCTGTAGCCTTAATAAATGTCCATTACTTCTTAAAATATAGAGAAATTGAGGATATTTCAACAATGAAATATATAATGGAGGAAGAGTGTAATTTCTTTTCGGATAAAACTCTTTGGTCTATATAATTTTTCTGAGATTAAAATAACACGAGAATTCACTCCAATAAAAAAGTAAACATTACTTTTCTCAAAAAATTTAATTGCAGAACTATTTACAGGAGGTGAACAGCGATACAGAAGTCAAATGGAGGCATCATCACAGGGGGTTATGGCGGAAACAGTGCGCATTTTCTTACAGTCAGATGAGTGAAAAAAAGTCATGGGAAAAAAGAACACAAATAAAGCAATCCTTAAATGCCTTAAAGGAATGACCAACATTCTGATAAGTTATTAAGAAGAAATAAGAAATTGTCAGTGGTGATGGATAGCATATTGCACATTCAGATTAGGTATCCTGCATGCTACTAAATAGAATTTATCAAAAGAACCATAAAAGCATGAGAAAGAGAATTACATAAAATAGTTTAATTCTAGTGAATGACTTTGTACAGATGCTGAATATTTGGCACTCTGTTCATCCTCACACTCGATACGATTTCATATTTATATATATATATATATTTATATACTTCTTTAAAACTTTAACTAAACAGCTAGTTTCCTGGTTCTAACATTCCTTGAATTTCTATAGGAGGCATTTAATGTAGTCCTTAGGCCACACCTGGGTATTTTGGTCTGTAGTATGGAAGGTCGGGGAAGTATGGAAGGTGTCTCTGCAGGGATGACCTGTCCTGTCCGAGAGTGAAGTGGCTTACTGTTCAGAAGGAAGCATTCAGAAGGAGCCTAGGTCTCACTGCTTGTAAGGGGAAGCTTTGTTGAGTTCAGCAAACCAGTTAGAAAGTGGAGTGAGGGGGACATTCATGCTGAGCCCTTTGAAAGTGATATGATTGTATTATTCAAATGAGTGGGGCTGGGACATGGTAGTGTTTTGGGGGCAAATCAGAGAGTGGGCGAGTGGCTTCCATAAGGTACCACGATCAAGCTGGGAGCATTGTACTGGCAGACACAAACCAACACGCTCTCTAGGGAGACCATGGTCTACTTGAAAGAGATAAATTTGAACTTAAATTTGTCCAAGAAACCTGGTGTCAATCTTTTCATTCATTATCACCTCTCCTCCATTGAGTAGGTGAAAGCTTGGATGCCCAAGGCTTTCAGGTTCTGAATAAGCACCAATGAAAAGAGTTACATAAAATCTAAGAAAGTAGGGAGGTAAATCTCTGTCACCTTGGTGTGTGTATGTACAAAATCTGTTAAAAAGTAGTTTGATAGTAGGTAACGAACATTTCCTCTGCAAAGTCATCTGTTAAGTGTTTACATTGAAACTTGAAATAATTTATTTTAACACTGGATAAAAAAGCCAGAGTTAGGACAGCAATTCATAAAATTGTGGACATTTTCAATGTGGCAAGGATGAAAGATGGTAATTTCCCAGAGCTTTCCCACGGACCACCTCTGCCTTCTCTGAAGTGTGAAATAGAGGAATTAATTAGAGGGGTGGGCTTCTCAAACCCTTCTGTGGTTTAGGTCAGTGTGTCTGATTTTGTTCCTGCTGTTTCCCCACCCATGCAATTTTCTGCTTCCAAAATTTTTTTTTCTTTATCACTTTAATGTTTAGTGTATCTCCTCATTTCATCTAAGAGGCAACTGAGCTTAAGTAATGGTGAAAACATGGCCTAATCCTGTTTGGTGCTGGGTTCTTGTTCTTGGAAGCATCTAGAAACAGTTGAAATGAAAGCCAGAAGCTAAGGAGAATGGCCTTTGTAGTTATTTCTCCATTTCCAAACCTTTCCAAAGACAGTCTCATGGCCTTTGCCCCTGGCGGTCCCTGATTATCTGAGATGTTTACAACCAGCCTGGATTTTGGCAGCGTCCCCTGCAGAGCTGGGAGGGCAGCATTCCAGAAGTGGCCAGGGACTAATCCTTAGCAATAACTCACACTTTCACCACCTGTTCCCAGGAGCTCAAAGGACTTTAGAGCCAATATATCATTAATCCTCACAATGTGTCCTCAAGGGAGACGGGGACAGGAACTATAATCCCCTTTCCAGAGGAAAAAACTGAGATGAGTTGCTGGCTGAGGATGAATAAAAGCCAGGTTGCCTGACTAACGGCCTAGAGATTCCTAGCAATATCTCCTTTATTTCCAGAACATTCTGCTGCTACTCTGCGCTGGGGGACATTCAGCCGAATGCATAGAACAAGCCCTTTCCTTTAGCACTTTGTTTATGGCCAACAATGTATGGCAACTCCCGACTAACAGCAACAAGATGGGGCTCCCGCAAGGGAAGCCGTGGCTCTGATCTGACCCCCCCGTGGTGTGTGTGATGGCTAACACGGTGCTGAATGAGGCACATTGCGTTGCCCCAGTCCACAGAGTTACGGATCCTACTCAGAAAGGGGTCATCTTTTTCATCTCTTAAGCTCATGGTTTTCTCTTTTATTTTCAAGTTTTGGAAACTTGTCTTCAACCCATGCCTACAGAGAAGTGTAAACAGACATGCAGATCAAAACAAGAGAATCCTCGCACATTCCTAGGGGCTGTCGTCCGAAAACTGCTGTTTTAAACTAGCCTGTTAAATTTGCAGTTAGGAAAAAAATGAAGTTCAGGCTTGAGAAGAAGAGGGCTGGGAAGTGAGCACACGAGAACCATGGGGAGTTAAGTTATTTCGGCCCGTGTTGGAGGAGCTTTGTTTCTATGCTCAAAGGTGGGGTGATTCCAGTTTTCAGTGTGGGCCAAAGGAAGTATCCAGGGGCCCTCCCCGAACCAGTGCTGTTTTGGGCAACGCTTTTACGTCCGTACCCCTGCACACACTCTTACACATTTCCTGCTGCCTCTCCCAGGTTCGTGGGGGGCCCTGTCATCAAGGATGGCCCTGCTGGTGACTGGGGTACCCAGGCTGACTTGGCCACGGCACACGGGCCTCCTGTCTACTGAAACACCTCAGGGAACCTGCCAGAATTCCAAGCAAGGCTGACTGATGAAAAACGCAGCTGAAACATGAGTTGCGTCTCCCAGGAGGTCCCCTGGCCCCTTAGTGCTCAGGACCACAGGATGGCTTGACTTGATGGAGGTCCTGCCAATAGAAAAGGCCCTCCTGAGGAAGACTCGGACCCACCTCCCCGACTCCCTACTCGCCCCCAAAAGGTTTGGCCCAAACCGGAGAGCGGTCCCTAATAGAGCTCATTCCATGGTCACCACAGGCGCTCCAAACACAGGCCTGCAGCATCCCTTCACTTTCCTGTGAAATTCCATCCTGGACTGGGGTAGCGATGCTTACAAGGATCTCACAAAAGCAGAGGTGAGCGAATTTACAGATGCAGGGCCTTCTAATGAAAGGGGTGGAAACAGTGGCTGCTTAATATGGCATTGAAAAGGCAAGAATCAAGACAGGGAAGACAAGGACATACGCTCCGAGAGAAGTAATCAGAACCTATGCACGTGTGTGCTCTGCCACTGTGTCTTCTAATCATAAACCTGACCACTGTCATAAGCAGCAGCAGGGAGAAATTCCCTCTACTTAGCAGGTCACTGATTTTGTAGCCTTTTTTTTTTTTTTTTTTTAAACAAAAACCAGATAACCTTACATGTAATTCATATTTTTATCTGACCATTTACCTTTCCATTACGTGCCTGAAGTTTTTAGAATTGATTTGGAGTTGAAAACATTTCCTTTTAAACAAAACTGTAATTTTTTTGGTATCATAAACAGTTCAATTTTTTATATACCATTCTAAGATGGTGATATAAATTTACTGAGAAAAATATGGTAAAAATTGTCATTGATAACAGCTAGTTTTACTTCAAACACAGTAACACGTGAAGATGCATGAGATGCATCACAAGAAAAGCACTCTGGGTAACAAGCAGCATTCTCCTTTCCTGGGCTAAATGGGAGGTCCTGTTTATCATACTTGTGTTTTATTAACTACAGCCTTCAACAGAGCAGGATCAACCTGTTGGCTATATGGAAAGTGTCTGGGTTTCACCCGTCATTGGTTGTATCATTAGAGGATGTGGCTGTGGGGTTAGAGCGAACATCACACTCTCTCAGATGATGTTCCTAGAACAGCACAATAATTTTCAGCCGTGTTCTCCAATGGATGTTTACTCTTTTCTTAAAATTATATTTTAAATATGACGAAATGGTCACACGTGAGCCCCATGGTATGTATCTGCTAGAAGTGGCTGAAATAAGCTAGTTCGAGTAACTAACACAAGTATCATAAACAGTTTTATTTTTCTTGACATGTACAATACATAAACATGGCTTATCTTCTGCGTTTCATGGTAGAATGTCACCTGCATGAGAACTGAGTATATTGCACTTGATTATGTAACACGGACAGGTAACATTCCATCAGGTCTAGCAGCAGGTATCTGTTCTACCATTAAATCATCTTCTTTGGAACATGGTGGACCGAGCAGGTCGTGTCCACATTCACCACATCGAGTCACCAACCCCTGGGCAATGTAGTGGTAGGTTGATCTGCTCACCTAGGGATGGTTTAGGCCAAGACTTTTGGGGATTGAAAAATAACAATGAGTCTACACAACATAAGAAATCAACCTACATCCAGTGAACATTTTAAGCAGGGATCATAGAATCTGGGATCTGAGACGAATAATTATTGTCTACTTTAACAGTTTGTTTTTATACGTGTTTGTATAAGCTCAAGGAAATGAGTTAAACATATCAGCTGCCAGTAGATAGACCAACGTGAGGAGGTGGCGGGCCTGTATCCACATTACATTTCCTTTCACTCGGAGTGCACACTGACTTTGCTTTTCTGTGGTTATTTCTAAACAGCAGAGTTCATCTGAAATCATACAGCATTTTTAAAGTCTAAAATGCCAATACTTGCAAATACGTTTGTTTTAACATAATAGAGTGGATATAGGAAGAAGCGTCATTACTGTACACTACTCAAAATTTAGGTATTTAGGTAGAAAAATGCTTTGAACACCCTGGGGAAATAGGATTCATTTATAGAAGAATATTTCAGGGATTTTTTTTTTTTTTTTGCATTTTTCAAGGAGATACATTCGTACTGATTTTTGCTTCCAAATATATTTTAAGGCTGTTTGGTAAAATATATATCAGATACGAGGCTCAATTTACAGGGTTTTGTTGTTACAGGGAATTCTTAACTACTCAGCTTTAAAAAAGTAAAACTTCGAAGCTAAACATGCTTTAGTATCAGCTCTGCTCCCAATGGTCCCATGCTCTGTGGGATGTGGGGAATGAGGCAGGGAGACACCGCAGCACTGGAGGGCATTCTGCCGGACAGCTGCGCCTCGAACGCCCTGCCAGCCACGGGCTGCAGAGGGGCCAGGGACGCTGTAAAGTGCAAATCAAGGTAAAGAAACAAAGTGCTACGGGGTCGTCCTCAAAAGCGGTTCTGCCTGTGGCTAAGTACATGGTATTCCTTAAGCCGGGAAGGAAGACCAGGTACCGGGGTGGAAACATCTTGAATCGCAGTCCTGCTTTTACTTTGAGTAATAATGAGGACTCTGAAACTGGAACCCAATGGAAAAATCTGATAGGCTTTTCCTTTGAAGACTGGTCTGAACTGTGAAACAAGTCGTGTTGGAACAATGGTCGTGGCAGTTGAATTTAATGATATACACGGAGAGCCTATTAGAGTTCGTTCCTATTTTCCTCTGGCACCAACCACAGAGTCATGAACACTAATTTTTTTTTTTGAATTCTACAGCTGGAAATCACAATATGTGACCTCTTTTTCCCTTCAGGTCTAACACAGGCAAGGAATATATTCTTGACGTTAGCAATACTGCATAGGACAAAAGAATTCTGGAAAAATACAAATGTAAACTACATTTCTTCTTTACCATTTAAACTGAGATATACTTACCACTCACATTCATATTTCTTAAACTTTTTACAACATCACAATTGTCATTTTAAACAAGCAAACTTTTTGTGTTTTTTTGTGGTTTTTTTTTTTTTAAGGATACCCTGGAAAGTCAGCTGATAGAGCAATTTGAGAATATATATACATACATTAAAAAAATCACATGTAGCATAAATGGTGAAACTTAAAGAAAATACTGGGTGTCGTATTTTAAGTTACAAAGAAATAAAAAATACAATAACTATTTCATAGAAGGAAGGACATTGTTTCCCCTTTATGCTCCCAGCCCTCCATAAGACTCTCCTCTCTCTGTGCGTAACTTCCTCGTGGGAACACTCAGCTTATCTTCTGAATGTGTAGATGCTATGTTGGGTATTTTAGTGGGTTCAGATTTGTCATCCCCTGGGATTCTGGAGAACTGTATGGTGGGGAGTTTGGTGGTTGGAGAGATCACTTTCCATCACAGTAAGCTGGACACAAGGAGCCTAATGTTTTCTATCTGTGACAAACAGGAGTAGGAGAGTGGAGCGGGTGGATGGGGTGCCTGCGCTCAGGGAGCAAAAGCTAGGGTCTGCGAGGGGAATGGGCCTTTCTTCCTGCACTTCAGGTTGTAGCACCTTCCACTTGGGTGTCTAATGCCTCTAGGGGGTGGTGAGATGCACCCATTTATAGTTATTTGTTATTCTTATCTCTAATTATCACACAATTTATAAAAATAGAAATAACAAAATGTAAGCTGGGTTCCAGCTCCAGAGGCATTTCTCGCCGTCCTCTGAGAACACGGAGGAGAAGTCAGGTCTCACCACGCCTGTCCCTCAGAGCCGAGTGTGAGCCAGGCCACCAGTTTAAAAAAAAAAAAACAACAAAAGTCGTACTCGCCACGAGCTCCATGGACTCTGAGGCCACTGACCGCATTCCACTGTGTTCACGGTACAAGGAGCATAAGAGCAAGGGCGTGTTCAGTGGAAGAAATGAGACAGAAACCACCAGGGAGGCAACAAACTGTACAAGCGTTTTGTGAAAAAGCAGAAACAACCAAGGGGAAGGTGGCTGGCCTCCGTCCTCAGAGCCGGGTCTGGGCCTCGGGGATGTAGATCTCGATGCTGTCCGCGCGCTCAGTGGCAGAATTCTGCCGGAAGGACGCCGCTCGCTTGGCGGCCATGAGTCGTCTCCGGGCTTCCTGACGTTGTCTGTCGGGCAGGTCCAGGGATTTTTCTCTTGTGATGGGAAATTTCCCTTTGGGGGGCTTCTTTGGTATTGGAGGTGGGACCTTTCTTTCTTCCTGAAAAGCATCACAAGTCAACATTGGCAGGTGGTTGGAGGTGGGTCCTTAACAGGTCAGTGGCCCTGGGGTCTGGCCTACACCCTTCCCGACCGCAACCCCCACGGCAGCATCCTTCATTCCCTTCCCATGTTTCCCCTGGTCCCTGACTCCCAGGCCACAGGCTTGCCTTCTGCACAGTATGTAATTTTAGAAGCTTCCTCACACTCTGAATTTAAAGGGGGCAGAGGCGTTGGAGGCAGTGTTCACGAATCAGGAAATACATTCTGCAGATTCGCACCTTGTGTCTCTGGAGTGACTGAGTTATTCTGACATTGTTGCCCAATTCCCGCACTTCCCGAAGCCCTGTGTCATCTTCTCTGAGCATCGGCCAATACCTGCGTCGCCAAGCTCGGCATTGCGAGGGTTTTGGACACCATCGCTGGACATCCCTATTAAACACTGCAGGGTTTTCCGTAGACTCTGGGATTCCAAGTGTGTTCATGAAAACCATCTTACATGGGTGGGTGTGTCGGGAAACACTGGCTGAATTCTCTTATTGGCCTCAAATCCCACTGACAGGGATGATATTTATAAAATCACTATTCACTGGCTTGCTTTGTAAAAAGATGCCAATAAGTATTCCTGACCCTTAGCTCAGATTCTCAGATAAGTCATGCTAAAATATGTGTATGCATTTTTAGAAAGATAAATCTCACAATTATGCAACAAATGCAAAGGGTAATGCTTGCACTTGCCCCCGCAAAAGGTCTGTGTCCACAACTGTGCCATTCACATCGTTCCTAAAGACAGTGGGACCTGCCCCATCTCCCCTTCTGGATGGAGCCATGACAGGGACTCTGTAGCCAGCTGTTTCCTTCCAAGGAAAAGGAGCATGGCAGAAGGCGTCAGAACCACTTTCCTAAGTCGATATCTAATTTTGGGGGAGAAAAGCACGAAAACTCCACTCGTGTCTTTTTCTCTTCAGCCTCTGAAACATTCCACAGGGAGCCCAGAGGTGCTTGGAGATCGGGGGAAGACAGGCAGTAGTGTGAATACGGAGGAGGCCTGTGGCACGAAGCCTGCTTTGGTGTCTGGAACTTTGTTCCCTCGGCTTATTTTACACGACCTAGGCCAGAAGCAATGACTCTTACCTGACTTCTCGGCATCCATCTAAAACAATGGGGCGATGGGTTCACTGAAATCTTCAGCTACTTTAACAAGTAATTCCTGGTTTCAGCACATGATAACTGTCCTCATAGTTCAGAGGACGCCAAGAGAAGGGGAAAGAAGAGGGTCTCTTTCCTCCTTTGTTGTCCCCTGAACTGTGAGCCTGTGAGGCGCATACATCAGTATTTACTGTGGGGTTCCCCGTTCAAAGGAGCTTCTAGGCCTGCGGGTGTGGCACTGTAGGAGTGTCCAGCAGACGCCGTGCAGGGCCCACCCCAGGGAATTTTAAGATGCCATGTTCAGGAGGGGCGGGGCCGCCTCTTCAGGCATGGAGCCTCTGCTCGCTTTCTGGGCGGGTGTGCTCTGCCCTCAGCGGGAAACCGTTTCCTTTTTTTTTTTTTTTGAGATGGAGTCTTGCTTTGTCGCCCAGGCTGGAGTGAGTGGCACGATCTTGGCTCACTGCAAGCTCCGCCTCTGGGGTTCCCGCCATTCTCCTGCTTCAGCCTCCTGAGTAGCTGGGACTACAGGCTCCGCCACCACGCCCGGATAATTTTTTTGTATTTTTAGTAGAGACGGGGTTTTACCGTGTTAGCTGGGATGATCTCCATCTCCTGACCTCATGACCACCTGCCTCGGCCTCCCAAAGTGCTGGGATTACAGGCGTGAGCCACCGTGCCCTGCTAACTTTTTGTATTTTTAGTAGAGATGGGGTTTCACCATGTGAGCTAGGAGGGTCTCCATCTCTTTACCTCGTGATCCACCCAGCCTCCCAAAGACATTTCCGTTTTGAGAATCATGCTCTATGTGCAGCTTGGGTAGATGGGCTCACATTCGCTCTCAATGACCAAAGAATGGAAACTAGATGGAACCATTGCATGCACCTGGGCTAACTTCAGTACATTCCATTTGAACAGCCTTCTTACTCAAGAACATCACTGATCATTTCCTTCATCTCAGATCCAAACCATGGCTTACTTGGACCTGCCTAGTCCCACGTGTGGCTTATGTGGACCTGTCCCACATGTGGCTCATGTGCATCTGTCCCATGCGTGGCTTACACAGACCCTGGGTGCTTCCGCCCCACTCCCCTGTCATCTGGGATAAGAGGGAATCTGGATCGATGGCATCTGGCCTGGAACTCCTCTAGCGGCCAGGGCACCTGCTGGGAGGAGCTGACGATGAGGACGATCAGCCTTGGCTCTCGTTCTAATGACCCAGGTGTGCATCCTTGCTGGATACCAAACACCACTTCCCCCAATGGAGGCTGACTTGATTTTCTTTATCATTTTCATTGATAACATTTGTCTAGAAAAATCCAATTATGGTTCCTCAGGACGTCTCTAAGACGTGTGAGGAAATCAATGTCTGCTGCTGACTCAGACGATCTACTAGTTCTTCTGCTGACAGCATCATGGAAGAAGTGAAATGCCAGGGTTCGATTTAATGGGAAATTTCAGCCTATTTTAAGGGCTGAGGCTGATAGATCTACAGGAAAATTAATTCATCAAACTGTTCAATAAGGTATAAAATGTGGCCTTGCCTATCATGGCTGTACTAGAAGGTATATTGAATAGCAGATAGTCCATAACCAGGCCTAAAACTTGCCCTGTGGGAAACCAGCTTAATGTTTACACGATCAGAACAAGTTTGATGAATATAATTCAGAGGTGAGATGCCTGTCAGGAATGAGGCTGCAGATTTGCTTGTCATCTTGGCTAGTGTCTCTCTGAAAGGCTTATATAGAAGAGACAGAGCAGGGAAGGCCCTATAATTTACCACCCATGCCCAAGGCTTCAATTTCACCCCATTTTGGGCACAGCCGCACACATGCACATGCACACATACATAGAGGGAAACTTGCTCCTGTGTTGCCAGCAAAAGACTGAGAACCCCATTGTCATGCTGTACCTGCAGCAGGTCGTTACTGCAGTGGGAAAGGGGGTTTGCTGGGAGCTGGCCCTGCACAGACGCCCTTACCTTTCTTTCCGGGGACTCCATCATCTTCCAGTCATTGAGCCGAAGCCGCTGCAGCTCGTCGAACTTCATGCTGACGTCCTCAATGGAGAGCTGCAGCATGTCCCAGTAGCCGGCCAGGTCCTGCGACGTCGGCCTTGGCATGGCGCTGGGGTCCTGGGGACACACACAGGGTGTTCAGAGCCAGGAGAGTCTCCTGCGGGTGCAGGGTTGGGGAGGCTGCTCCTCCCCACGCGCGCCATTCAAGAGGTGGATTAGGGAGAAGCCTGGCTTATTCCACCCTCAGGCAAATATTTGGGAAGGCCTGCCGTGCTTCCATGACAGTTTACTTTAGCACAAGTATTTGCTGATGGCTTACAAACACGTAGCACAGCCATTCATTGTCCCATGTTGAAAATGCTGGGGATAGGGAAGATGGGAGAGTTTCTAAATGCTTCACGGCTCATAAAAGCAGTAGGACCCTGTGTTTTTGGTCACCTGTGGATGATTCGGAAGGGACAGGGCTCTGTGAGCCTGCCGTGGTATTGGCCTGGTGGTGGTGGTGGTGGGGAACCAGCTTGGAGCCTGTTCTATACCTGCTTGTTCTCTGACGGCTCTTAGCTCTTGTTCTTACGGGATGACACCTTACAAATGTAATGCGCCAAGGAACAGGACGCTGTCACCAACCGGTGCCCACACTTAGGAGGCACAGGTGATGCTGCTGGGCTGCAGCCCTGGCCAAGTGGGACCCAGAGATGTGCTTGGTTTCTCTGCACAGTGCCTGATAGATACATGATTTCTACCAGCTGCCTACATTTATGTATTTATTTTTGAGACAGGGTGTTGCTCTGTTGTCCAGGCTGGAGCGCAGGTGTGATCATGGCTCACTGCAGCCTTGACCTCCTGGGCTCAAGAGATCCTGCCTGCTCAGCCTCCCAAGGAGCTGGGACCACAGGCATAGGCCACGACACCCAGCTAATTTCTTTAATTTTGTAGCAATGGGGTCTGGCTATGTTGCCCAGGGTGGTCTTGAACTCGTGACCTCAGGTGATCCACCCGCCTCAGCCTCCCAAAGTGCTGGGATGACAGGCATGAGCCAACGCGCCTGGCTTGCTCCCTACACTGAAATCCGAATGACTTTTCCAGGCATGGTTCCCTTGATTCAGTGGGGGTTCAGCAGTCAGGAGTTTCTGGTGGGTCGACATTCAACTGGATTTGCTTCTGGTTTCAGCAGTGCACACTCAGCACGCTCAGTGAAGAGCACGCTGAACGGACAGCTCTACGATTCCTCATCCAGAGCCAGGGCCTGGGGCCCCAGCTGCCCTCTGCTCGGCTGAGCCCGTTCTTCTCTGCAGCCACACGGGGGCAGCCTTGGCCGCTCAGAGCCCCACCAGGCCATCTAGGCGCCCCCCACCCTCCCCGCGCGGAGCACGGGAGCGCGGCCCTGGCCGCTGCCTGGGAGCCGGAGCTCAGCCTCTGTGGGTGGAGACAACCAAAGTGCCTGGCAAGGAGGCCACGTTCTGCACCGCAGTCAGTCGAGGGACGCCAGGAGCTGCAGCCTCAGGGCAGGCCGGGCCGGGTGAGCAGCAGCAGGGAGGCTGCTCAGAGGCTGTAGGGGTGGTGCCTGCCTGGCTTCCAGAAGTCTTTGCCAACCTAGCAATGTCCCCTTTCTGGAGGGCTGGGCATGGCTGTGCCCCCTTTCTGGAGGGCTGGGCACATGGCTGTGCCCCCTTTTTCTGGAGGGCTGGGCAGGGCTGTGCCTTCTTTCTGGAGGGCTGGGCATGGTTGTGCCTGATGGTGTGGGGGGAAGCGGAGCGGCTTCTCCTCCCTCGCCCCCAGCTGAGTGGTCCTGGTCACATCTCCCAGGGGACGCAGGAGGAACATGGCCGGCCACTGTGGCGGAGGCTGCCCCAGCCTGAGAGCAGGCATCGCCTTCCCATGCCCCTCTCCTCCTCTCCGCAGCAACAACACACCTGTCCTTCAGGCTCACCCAGACCACACACTGGGGCCGGACGGGCACAGCCTGGCATGGTCAGGATTTGGCTTTGTCTTCTGTTCTCTTTTGGTGGGGGAGGCGGTTGCACCTGAATCCACTGGACATTCAGAGATGATAGGGTGTTTATAATAATAAAAAAGTCAATGGTTGTGCCATGCCATTCCCTTTACACCAGCAAAGTCATGCAGGGCCTCGTTCCTGTGAAATTGCCATTGTTTTAAATTCACACAGCTCTGTGGCTCTGGCATCTGGTGTCCATTGGATAGGAACTTCGGTGCCCCGTGTGGCCTGGGGCAGCTCTCTGTGCGCTGGCACCTGCTCAGGCACACACACCTCTGGGGTTGGATGGAGTTAAAATTCAGAGTCAGGCTCAGTGGGTCTGAATGAGACTGAGTTTGTAACAACCTTTCTGGGGATGCCAAACTGCTGGTCCCACAAGCACAGCAATCAGGCCGCACGCTTTGGGGGAAAGTTTTTTCCGGGTTCTGTGCCTTCTGGTTGCGTCACAAGCCATCTGCCCATCCCGACCCTGAGAGGCTCCCCTCCCTGTGGTCCATCCTGAGAGGCTCCCCTCCCTGTGGTCCGTCCTGAGAGGCTCCCCTCCCTGTGGTCCGTCCTGAGAGGCTCCCCTCCCTGGGGTCCGTCCTGAGAGACTCTGCTACCTGTGGTCCGTCCTGAGAGGCTCCCCTCCCTGTGGTCCATCCTGAGAGGCTCTGCTCCCTGTGGTCCGTCCTCAATCTCGGGGTGGGGCTCTGACATTTTCTAGGGTCACTCTTTGACTTAAAGCTTAGTTACCCACCAACAACTTTCAGCAGACAGTGGTGCTACTTTGTGCTGTGGACCATTTGGCTTTGATGAGCAAAGCATGTCTTACCATGTCAGCACTCCTCTCATGCCAGGCCTGTCTCAGGCACCAGCCCCTCCCCGCACCACTCTTCCCCAGCAAACGTGTCAGAGTGTTTTTGTACTAATCCTGAATAGAAGTCGAAAGAAGAGGATGTAGCCAAGCCAGCTATTTCAAAACTCAAAAGGCATAACAAATATTAGGATGAACAATTTTAAGCCAAATATTAGCTATTTCTGGCAGAGCAGAAAGGAACATTTAGCAAGCCTGAATATGCACCTTGGGCTGTGCGTGGGAAGCTTTGGATGGGCGTTCCTAAAGACAGCGCCTGCCTAGGCTCACCCGAGTCTGCATAATATGACACAGAGTTCATCAGTGGTCCGAATGAATTCCTTTAAAGGTAACAATTAGATACTAAAGAGGAGGCAAGGACGTTCACAGGTGACACGACAGCTCAGTGTTTACAGTTACAATCTTCTTTCAAGGCGCTCCAAACCTTTGTTTCCCCCTTTTAAATGATGATTATAACTTTGTCAGGGTGATGTGTTGATAACTCTTTAAATTTGCTGTGAACTTCAATGGGGTTGATTGGAAAGTGTTAGAGAAGGCACACTTTTTAATGATCCTAATGAAAAGACATGAGATGGCAACTCTGGCCTGCTTGTGCATCCTTCGATATGTAAGAATATTATGATGTCTCCTTGCCTGTGAAAAAGCCAGGGAAAACATAATCAAAACACCTGGCACCATTGCTATGAGAGGCCTAGAGGAGACCTATTTGCATTTGACTGAAAATGTTTGGTCTGAAAAAAAAAAAGATGTATATTATTATAAAACAACCTATTAAGTAGCATAAATATTATTTAGCTATTTCTCAAAATAGTGAATACTTTAGTCAGCTAAGGAAAAGTATATGTGTATGTGTGTAGGCAAGTATATAGTATATATAGAATATATTAACATATATGTAAACTTACATATATAGTATATATAAAATGTATATGTATGTATGTGTGTAGGCAAATATATATATATTACCAAGTAAACTTACATGTTTTATATATACTATATATTTGCCTACATATATACTATGTGTATTTTATATATACATTTATATATATAAAATATAGTTAATATGTTATATATTTGTTATATGTTAATGTTTAACATGTACATATAAAGATACATAAGCAAACCTTCATATACATGTTAATATTTATGTTTATAATTACACCTATATATGTTTATATAGGTATATATAAACATATAGATGCATACATGATTATAATCATGTATAAATCTAATATATATGAGATGTATATATGAGCTTTTCTGCTCTGCCAGAAATAGCAAATACATATTTATATATTAACATGTGTATATATTTGTATATAAGCACATATAAGCATATGTTAACATGTATATATGTAAGTATATGTAAATATATATGTGGTTTTTCTTTGTCAGGAATAACCAAGTTTAACATCAACTGTATTAATGCATCTAGTTCATGGTGTATTCGTTTCACTACCGACTATAAAATACAAAGGATAAATTATTTGCAAAATATCTTCTTAATCTCTTCATTGTAATTGTTTACGTGTTTTTATTTCCAGGCACCTCAGATCATTTTCTTCATTTATGACATTAGCCATAATAGAAATTTCGGTTGTTTCTCCTCTTCTAAGATGCTCTGGTGGGACATCTAGTTGCAAAGACACAGCGTTGCCCCATGCTGCTGTAGCCCCCCTCTTCCTGCCCCCTACTCTCCCTTGCAGCCTCCCTGCCTTGGTATCACGTTTAAACCAGGGCTGTATCAGCCTCCCTGCCTCGGTATGGTGTTTAAACCAGGGCCATATCGTCTCTGTCCCCAGGGCGGGAAGTCTCTTCTGTGTAATGCATGTGATAGTCTGCATACTGATAGGAACTCTTTGACAAGGAAGAATACAGGGAGGATCTAGGGAACGACACCCGTTAACTTGGTTACAGGGAACAGGGGTTCCCTGAGGATCCACTTACCATATTCTGTTGGCAAAGCCAATAAAACTGCTGGAATTTCTGGGACATGAGAAGCTGGGCACTCCCAACGGCACTCCTGATTTTCCCGAGAACTGTTTAAAACAAAAACAAAACAACAGCTTCAAAACTGGGTCGATTAAACAAAAGCAGAAACATCACACCAAGGGAGCGGGTCCTGCTGGAGAGGAAACTCCGAGGACTTCATTGTGCGGAGTGCGTTTGCTGGTGAGTCGGGCCTCCGCCTGCTCCATCCCCAGCTCACGAAGGAAATCCAGAGATGACCAGATGTCACCGCAGGGACATTCTCCTTGGGTATTGGGAGAAACTTAGTTTAAAAGGCGGCCTATACCTTAGGGAGTTTTCCTTATTTTGGCATCGAGACGATTTCAGTGCTGCTGTTGGGATGAGCTGGAAGACACAAGAACACGTGTGAGTAAAAGCAACATTGAGTTCTTCCTGTTTTTATGAACTGCGTGACGTGTTAGTGAACTGTTAGGTGTGAATTCCTTCATTTTTAGAAAAAAACACATCCATAGGTGTTCTCTCATTGGATTTGATTACATAATTTCTAGTGAACTGTGGGCCGCTGTCTCCTGGTAGTGCTGTGAGGTGTGTGCTATGTAGGAAGAGGCTGTGTGGACAGAGGCCGCACAGGAAGGTCGCAGCAGCTAAGAAGACGTGGCTCCTCTCCTGGAGATGGCAAAAGGGTCACGAGTTTGTGAATATGCTCACAGCTACTAAACTCACCAATCCAGATACCCAGTAAATGTGTAATGCTCACGCTACACTTCTGAGTGTGCTGAGTCAGCAGACCACAGTTGAGTGAGGTAGGAAGAATTAATCTACAAATGGTTCCTAATTGCAATGACTTTATTTGGTTAATCAAATGGTAATTTTTTTTTTTTTTTTGAGACAGGGTCTCACTTTATTGCCCAGGCTGGAGTGCAGTGGCGTGGCCTTGACTCACTGCAACCTCCGCCTCCCAGGTTCAAGCAATTTTCCGGCCTCAGCCTCCCCAGTAGCTGGGATTACAGGTGCGCACCACCACGCCCGGCTAATTTTGTATTTTTAGTATAGACAGGGTTTCTCCATGTTGGTCAGGCTGGTCTCAAACTCCCGACCTCAAGTGATCTGCCCTTCTCAGCCTTCCAAAGTGCTGGGATTACAGGCGTGAGCCGTTGTGCCCAGCCATAAAATTTTTTAAAAGAATATACTGTATGTGTGTGTGTTTATTTTTATTTATTTATTTATTTATTTATTTATTTATTTATTTATTTATTTTGAGGAGTCTCACTCTGTCATCTAGGCTGCAGTGCAGTGGCGTGATCTTGGCTCATCGCAGCCTTCACCTCCCAAATTCAAGCGATTCTCCTGCCTCAGCCTCCGGAGTAGCTGGGATTACAGGCGCTTGCCACCAAACCCGGCTAATTTTTCTATTTTTAGTACAGACAGAGTTTCACCATGTTGGCCAGGCAGGTTTTGAACTCCTGACCTCCAGTGATCAGCCTGCCTTGGCCTCCCAAAGTGCTGGGATTACAGGCATGAGCCACCGCACCTGGCTCGTATGTGTGTGTGTTTTAGAGACATGGTCTTGCTCTGCTACCCAGGCTGGAGTGCAGTGGCAGGTAGCTCACTACACCCTCCAATTCCTGAGCTCAAGCCACCCTTCCATCTTGGCTGCTTTAAGTGCCGGGATTACAGGCGTGAAACTACCATGACTGGCCATAATATAATTCTATCAGTGGAAATAATTTAACCAAGAAAAATAGGTGCAGCTACTTTTGCGTTTAGACTAGTCAGATAAAATACTCTGTTCAAGGAGTCTGTCTCTAAGCCTTCCGAGCTTTCTCATTTTTCTCCTCCCCGGTGTTCACACCCACTCTTGAGTCTGCTGTCAGCCTGGTCCCCACTTTGTAAATGATAGCTTTGGTAGATCCTAGCTCACCATGATCCTCAAAACCACACAGGAATCCACTGGAACCCATTTCTTACCAGTGCACCCCGGGCCCACGGATCTCTGCTAGGTTTTATTTGCTGGAGCAACCATTCAATGTTATTCCATAGAGTGTGCCCAGTACACGTATGTGGCTTTTCTGTACCTAGGTCAGCACTTGGGGCCAGGCTGCCCACCAGGCGGGGGGAGGGGGCGATGATCTAAGCATCTCCTCGCCTCTCAGTTCACACCAAGTCTCCCCGTCGCGGGCTTTCAGCGCAGGCGCTTCAAGGTGGGGCCGTCTTTCCTGAGCTTGCTCGTGAGGCATCTTCCGCTTCTTCCAGCCAAGCTGATTATTCCACCTGCTCTTTTTATTCTCCCTGGAGATTCTCTGCAGAGCACAAATCACTAACCTACACGACACACCCTAAAACTGAAAGTGCTGCTGGTTTAACTAGCCCAGCCCTTTCTCTTGCTTTCACTGGAAGGAAAAGGGGGCATTTATCCTGGAGATTTGCCCCCTTGAACGCAGGGGCGAGAGATCCATCCCCACTTACATCTGCGGCTTTATGTACTTCGTGAGGGAATACTGATGTGCTTGAGGTTTTGCCTAGAGACGTGCAGGTGCGTGGAGCTCAGGGGACTTTGCAGACCCACCTGTGCCTCGCCTGGGGATCTTGTGCCAGGCATGGCCTGACTCATGGGGTCTGGGTGAGCCAGAGAGTCCATTTCTTTCGAGCGTTTAGGAGATGCCCCCGCTGGCTCCCAGGGCACACCTGACCGTGGAAGCCTAGACAGCATTTCCAGAAGTCGAAACCGAGGTCCAGGGAAGTGAACTCAATCCCTGTGGAGGTTCTTCCACAACAGCTCTTTACCCAAACATTCCTTAACAGTCAGTCCCAGAGACAGTTACTGGTGAGATTCATTCCACACAATCCAGAAACTGGCATCACAGACCCTGGCATCCTGCCGTCCAAGCTAGGGTGCTGCAGTATCTCCTCCTTAGCCCAACTTTAGGGAAGAAGAACCACATGTCATGGGCACAAAGGGCCTTAATGTTCATGTGATAAAATGCTATGAGCCAGGTGAAAATGATGTTGCAGAGATAACTTTGATTTGAGAGGGCTCATGACACGCTGTGACCCGGAAGTCGACCACACAGCAGGGTGTGCGGTGCGTCCCTCATTTTTTAGAACAGGAAGGCCTGGCATTCTGTGCCACATGTTTTCTCCTGGGTGGGATAATGGACTTAAAAACATCCTTTTCTGTCTTATTTTTCTAAAATGAAGATTGTTTTGCTCCCCAAAGTCTTATTATGAAGCTTTTCATACATGCAGAAAATGGGGAAGAAAAGTGGAACCCACAGCTCCCTCCCCATTCCGTGGAGATGGCTGTTAGTGTTGTCCTGTGTTATCTCTTCCTGAGCCCTTTACCTGCGACCACCTTGTAGGACCAGGGCCACTGTCACCCCCACAAAGGTGACAATAGTTGCTGAATATCATCTAATTCTCCATTGCTTCTAGGGTATGAAATAGATGAAGAAAGCATAACTTTAATAAAAGCAAATAACTCAGATAACACTTTGGCATCATTTCAGTCTTGAAAAGAAGAATGGAAGGTTGTCTGTCAGGCATCTTAACACCAGGGCCTCGTGCTGCTCACAAATCCACTTCAAGACAGGCTGTTCTTCCATGGATCTGATTTGCCAGCCAGCCTGGGAACAGAGCAGGGAGGGGAGGACTGGAGAAGGAAGGCTGGAGCCCCTGCCCATGTGGCATAGGATGGAGCTGGCAGGGCTCTGAGTTGGGGTGAGGGGAGTGGAGGGGCCGCTGCGGTCGAGATGCAGCTGGAGGCGTTGGGGCTTGAGCGGTTTCTTGAAAGGGGTGATGGTGAAAGCACCTCATCCTTCCTCTGCTTGCCGATGCCCCCAAAATGAACGTGTTCTGCAGCCTTGGTCTCGCTGATGATGAGGGGAGGAATCATCTTTGCTTTTGAAATGTTGAATTTCTATTTCTTTTGTATTCTAAAACCTGGGTAATTAATGAAGATATTTAAAGGGACTATTTTAAGCAAGTGGTTGCTGCAGAAATATATAGAAGTGGATGAATAAATGAATTTATTTTGCCAACTCTATTCTTCCTCAAACTGTAATTAAAGTCTATCAGTTTTTTAAAATTTGAAGTTTAATCCCCAATTTTCACATTTCTCTTAAAGTGGAATTCAACCTAACTCTTAATACAAAGTACTTCAATTTATACTCTCTAACACAACATGAATACATGGGCAATATCTTGGTATCGATTTAATGTAGTGGAGAGTTATTATAAAGGGAATAAATTGAATATTGCTAGGGAGAGATAATGAATGTCAAAGAGTGTAGCTAACAACATGCCTGCTAATGGCAGGAGAATTTTGCTGTTCAGTGAATGAGAATGATCCTATCTGATACCTATAATGTAAATAGCTTCCTATAATTGCAAAGAAGTTGAAGTGAAAATTCAATTTATTCTCTTCCAGTATACGTCTCTAATTTCGCCATAGTTTAGACTCTTGCAGGAGCTACACTAAGGACTAATTCTCATCTGAATGCAAATTCACAAAGAACCTGCTAGAACCCTTGCCTTTGATGTACAAAGAAATTTGATTAACATACTTGGCTCTTTTACTTTTTCTATAATTCCAATTCTGTTTAAATTTGGTATGAAGTAACATAATTTACACTATTCTGGTGTTCTAATATTTGAGATGGATTTTTATAAAACTTGCGGAGAGTCTGAAATGATCATTTGAGTATTTGTAACCTCTCTGATCCCCTGAGATTCCCTTGTGACTAATTTTGTAGTGGGGTCTGCCTAAGTTACGGCTCCCAGAAATCTCCCTTGAAGATGGGCCTCATCATTTTCATGTTTTTGAGCACATCTAGTCTGTGTTTTTAATGGATTTATCACAGTTGTACATATTCCTGGGGGCATATGTGATATTTGGACATGTCTACAACGTGCTATGATCAAATCAGGGTGATGGGGATGTGCATCACCTCAAACATTTATCTGTGTGTGCTGGGAACATTACAATTCTTTTAGCTAGTTTGAAATACACAATACATTATTAACCATGTTTTCTTACTGTACTATTGTATACTAGAACTTATTTCTTCCACCTAACTGTATTTTTGTACCCATTAGTATGAATCAACTTCTCTTCCTCTTCTCTCCTGTTCCCTTCCCAGTCTCTGGGAATCTACTAGAGTAGACTGGAGAACCATCCACCTTCATGAGCTCTGCTTTTTTTTTTTTGTCTTTGGGATAATAGCCATTCTAGCTGGGATGAGGTGATACGTCACTGTGGTTTTGATTTGCATTTTCCTGATGGTTAGTGGTGTTGAATCTTTTATCACATACCTGTTGCCCCCTTGTATGTCTTCTTTTGAGAAATGCCTATTCAGGTCTTTTGCCCACTTTTGAATTGTGTGTTTTTTTTCTGTTGTTTGAGCTCCCTTATATATTCTGGTTCTTAGTTCCTTGTCAGATGTGCAGTTTGCCGACATTTTCTCCCATTCTGTGAGTTGTCTTTTCACTTTGCTGACTGTTTCCTTCTCCTGTGCTGACAAGCATCCATGTCTTTTTATGGTCTGATTTCCCCATGGCCATTTAGCTGGGTTGTGTGGTGACATCTTCACAGGTGCTTAGCAGAGGCCTGGTCAGTGGGT
This sequence comes from Rhinopithecus roxellana, assembly GCF_007565055.1. NCBI lineage: Eukaryota > Metazoa > Chordata > Mammalia > Primates > Cercopithecidae > Rhinopithecus > Rhinopithecus roxellana. The sequence goes on from NC_044557.1 coordinate 22,033,115, forward strand.
TGATTCTCTTAGTCGGATCCGCATAATGGACACAGTCCATGACCTGCATCTCCCAGGAGGTCTGGAAGCAGTGGATGTTCCATTAAGCTGTGTGATACATTGACCCCTAAGGCTGGTAGCTGTCAGTATGTGCACAGGCATCTGCTGTGCTCAGAACATCATCAGTATTTCTGATTCCTCCATCTTCTCTGTTGGTCTGAGACCGCCTGGGTCAACCATGGACATAGGCACAGTTTCTCTGTGGCCGTGTCCTCCTCGTCCCCTGCACGGAGCATGTGTTCTGCTTGTTCTCAGAGTTGCTCTGGGCTCTTTGTCATCTGCTGACCTCTGTGTGAGTGCCGACTGCTCGGGTGCTTCTCCCCATCCAGACCATTGTGTCTCAGATGGAAGATGGCCCAGTAGATACAACGCCACACATCTGACCCCAGCTCTTGTGTTAATATGTCTTGTGGTCATTCTGGCTGTAAAAGGAGACCTTAGTGAGCAAATCCCTATGCGCCTCCCAGCATTAGTGTTTGCCTGGAATGTGGCATCTGACCTGGTGAACACGTAGATTATTTGTTACTTCAGGAGGAGTTGTTTGGGGCAAGGAAGTTCCCGATACCGTTTGAAAGATCCTGGGTGTACATGTGCTCCCTTGGTGAGTTGTTGATGAGAGTTGCATCTCAATGGAATTATTCAATAAAGTCTTAGCTTGGGAAGGATTCCTTTTGTTTTAGAAAATGTGCAAATTTTTGATTTTTCCTTTGTGTATTTACCCATTTGGTTTAACATAATTAATACAAAAATCTTAAAACATTAGTAATGATTTACAATGTCTTGAAAGTACTTTTATTAACAAGAGGAGGCCTGCATTAATGTGACTTCATGCAGACCAGCATTTCTTTGGGTTCACAATAGTTTTATTAACCATAGAAGATTGAATGAATCTAGATTCATTCAATCAGTTCAGGGAACTGTGTTATGAAATTATATTTTGGGCAAAAATTACTTCATATAATGGAAATTTCAATATTCAGAGATCAGAGTCTGTCTCATAAGCCATTTAATTTAATCTTTATTTTAAAAAGTGCCATAACCAATAACCCTGTATCTGCTCCTAAAATTAGGACTGGAAATTAAGGTTATCATCTTACCTTTTAAACATTTAGGGAATTATCTGAGCTTGATTAATACTGTGCTAGTTTTATGGACAAAGTACATAGATGAGAGGCATAACAAGGGTTTTGACATCTTTGTCCGCAAAAAGATGAAGGTATCTGGGCAATTTAAGAAATTAAGAAAATCACAAAAAGTATCAAGTTCATCCATTCTCTGTTCCTTGTGTTCAAAGTTTATAGCAATGCGGTTACATTTTCTGATTAAAAATTAGCCGGGCATAGGGGTGCTCAGCTGTAATCCCAGCTACTCAGGAGGCTGAAGCAGGAGAATTGCTTGAACCCAGGAGGTGGAGGTTGCAGTGAGCCGAGATCGCGCCACTGCACTCCAGCCTGGGCGACGGAGTGAGACTTCATCTTAAAAAAAAAAAAAAAATATAGTGGAGCAAAGACAAGCAAAATCAGGATCATTTCAGTGGATGTCTATAGAATGCGAAGTGTATAAGCTACTTCCAGCCTCCGAAACTGAGGACGGCTGGGTGATTCTCTGGGATTCTAGATGTTCTGCTTTTATAAATGTGTGAGCAGGAGTGTGGCATCCTGTTCGCTAAGAGGGCCCATCCTCCTGCTTCCCTTTCTTCCTCCCCATTCCTATTTGCATGGCACTCTGTGCCAGGCGATGTGTGAGGCACTATCTCTGGATGATAAATGTTAAATGTGACCACTGCATTGAAGGAGACTAAAATCTCAAATGATGGCAGAGGGTGGAGCTTTAGGGAAGTTTCATCCTTTGAGAAACACCTGTCCCCCAGGGCATGGGGCATGGCCCCGACAGAGAGGGCTCTGAGAGGTCAGGTAGCGCAGACCCTCCCCGCAAGCAGGGTGAAGGGCAGTGCTGACGTGAAGATCTTTCTCCAGAGGAAGGAGACAAAGGGGCCTCTGCTCCCCAGTTCTCTGTCTTTGTGTGGACTCTTGAATCTCCTTTTCTATCATCCCCATCCACCTCCTTGGCCAAATCCAACCGCGCGTCAAGGCCCAGCACGGTGCCGCCTTCTCCGGGAAGCCTTCTCAGAATCTTCCCAGGTGAAAGCGTTGCTGAGACCCCTGAGTTTTTAAGGTACTTTAGCTGCACCTCTCTTATGACACTAAACAGTTTCCACTTCCTGTAGATAGTTTTTCCCTGGTCTGTCTGCTCCCACTGTTAGGTGATTGGTTAGGTCCTTTGCCATGTCTTACTCATTGTTGCATCATTTTTGTCTATCGGAGAGTGGCTTGCTCCATCATAAGAAATCAGTAAATACCTGTTGAATGCAGACATCACTGAGCTGAGAGAGTCCAGAGGAGGATCCTGATGGCTCCAAAAGGTAAAAAACAAGACGAAACAAAACAAAAAAACCCCACAACAAAACCAAACATGTGTTTAGGGAAATACAATTTGGAGGCAGCAAAAATTAACTTTCCACCCTACCTTACTGAAGAAAAATAGTTTTTCAGATGCCTAATAATAAGGTAAGTGAAATTTAAATACTAGGTATCCTGGCTGGGCGTGGTTGGTTCATACCTGTAATCCCAGCACTTTGTAAGGCCAAGGTGGGCAGATCACTTGAGGCCAGGAGTTGAAGACCATCCTGGCCAACATGGTGAAACTCTGTCTCTACTAAAAATACAAAATTAGCCAGGTATGGTGGCACGTGCCTGTAATCCCAGCTACTTGGGAGGCTGAGGCAGGAGAATCACTTGAACTTGGGAGACGGAGGTTGTAGTAAGCCGAGATCATGCCATTGCACTCCAGCCTGGGAGAAAGACCAAGACTCCCTTTCAAAAAAGAAAAAAATTACTATATATCCTAAGATTTTGGAATCTTACTATTGATCTGGGTCCCTATATGTCATCAAATCCAATTTTACATGTAGTACTTTTATGGCATAATTTATAGAATTTTCTGGAATGCCTCCAGTGACAGAAAACCAGGACTTACTGCGAGAGGGCCTCAGCACTAAAGCCCTTTAATTGTAAGGACTTTCATTCTTGGTTTGAGAAATAATTTGCCTCCTTACAGCTCCTGCCACTTATTTTCCAGTGGCTAATGTGGGAGAACCTTGGCCTCTGTTTTCGTGGCTGAGGGACTCTGTGGGCCACATGTGGGTCACAGCGGTGGAGGGTCAGGGATGGGACACAACCTTGTCTGAAACAGCAGGAGAAAGCATGGGATGCACATCCAGTGTGGAAGCAGGCAGTGGAGGGGGTGCTTCCTGTAAGGGAACATCTTGACACCTTTGGACCATGGGTTAGCAAGGCAGAGCCTTCAACGTCAGAGGGCTGTGACTCCCGGACCCGGGTCACTGCTGGAAAGGCAGAGCCTTCAACGTCAGAGGGTTCTGACTCCCAGACCCGAGTCATTGCTGCTATTCTGTGATTTGGGGCAAGATCTTAATCTCTCGGAGTCCCAGTTTATCTGTAGAATGCTTGCACTACTACCCACCTAGTCCATCGGGATGAGCATCAGTGAGGTCTGCAGTGCATTCAGCATAGGACCTGACCTATCATATGTGTTCAGGGAGAACCGGTCTAGATATTCTTTATTTTTTGAGACAGGGTCTTGTTCTGGAGCGGTGGCGGGATCTTGGCTCACTGCAACCTCCACTTTTGGGACTCAGGCAATCAATCCTCCCACCTTAGCCTCCTGAGTAGCTGAGACGACAGGCATGTGCCACCACACCAGGCTACTTTTAAAAATGTTAATCATTATTTTTTTTTTTTTGGTAGAGACAAGGTTTCACTGTGTTGTCCAGGCTGGTCTAAAACTCCTAGGCTCAAGCAATCCTCCTGCCTCAGCCTCCCAAAGTGCTGGGATTATAGGTGTGAGCCACTGTGCCCAGCTGAGGAGTCTTTTTTTTTTTTTTTTTTTTTTTTTTTAAACAGAGTCTTGCTCTGTTGCCCAGGCTGGAGTGCAGTGGCAGGATCTTGGCTCACTGCAAGCTCTGCCTCCTGGGTTCACGCCATTCTCCTGCCTCAGCCTCCCGAGTAGCTGGGACTACAGGTGCCTCCATGCCTGGCTAACTTTTTGCATTTTTAGTAGAGACAGGGTTTCACCGTGTTAGCCAGGATGGTTTCCATCTCCTGACTTGGTGATCCGTCCACCTCGGCCTCCCAAAGTGCTGGGATTACAGGCGTGAGCCACCGCACCCAGCCGATTCTATTTTTTTTAAAGGTATCTTTTCAAAAATGATAATCCTTGAAGAAACTAAATTGAAAGTACACACGAAACATGGAAAATGACAGGGAATGTAGTCTCTGTGTTATAAACACAGTAATGGCTAATGTCTCAATGTCTTACACCTTCTAAAGAAGACCAGAACTTTCTGAATGTGTCCTGAATGGGATAAACTAAAATGTTAATAAGATACAATTTTATAGGCATTTTATGGGCTAAGCCCTGACGAACATAACCTCTTTGTAAATTTTTTCCTCTCTCCTCCTCCTCAAAAGTGTTCTTTTGAGGAACCACATACTGTAGAAAACACACCTTGATTGAGTGACACGCAGGTCTCACCACCTGCTCTCATTCTGGAAGGAAGGTACCCCAGCCCGACGCTGCCCCTGTCAGCACGCACCAAACCAGAGCTGGCAATTTAACTCGAATTTGGCATCAACTTAGGCAATACAGTTTTTCTGTGTTTTATCTTTGTGCTAAAGATTATAAATCCCTTTTATAATTAAGACAGTTTTGCCAAGTTGAGGCATATACCAACAAGGGGGAAGATGCTGCAGAAAATGAGTGATTTTTAGATGTCAAAATCGTGAACAGTCACTCTGTTAAATGTACCCTAACCATGGAAATGCAAACGCCATGTGAACGATCGGAACACGGCTACACTGGCTTGCGCCAGCCCTGTGCAGCCGTGGGTGCTGCGGGGATTGTGGGTCACGTGGAAGGCTTTCCCACAGCAACATCTCCTCCCCAACACTCCGTGTCCAACGTCACCTCCTGTAAAGGATACGTGGAATTTGATGATTAAGAGACAAACGTGGAAGAACAGGATTAGTCAATTAAAGGCAATCTCTTTCTTTCTTCATAGGTTCAGACCTTAAGTTATATATAACAATAAAAAATCAGCACGCCAATGATTTTCTCAGACTGCTGAGGCTCCAAGGCCGTTGTTCTCTATAAGTCCCAGTCAATGTAGTTTCATTGTTGTGCTTCTATTTCTAGGATTAGTGAATGCCCTATTAAAACAGCCATCTAGAAATGGAATGTCCGGGACAAATTCCCAAGGATCTCAGCTATCCTTTTGAAGTTCAGAATTTATAGTGATCATGTCAATGTACAAATAAATTCAAAGAAAAAAATACTTTAGAAAGAGCATAATTTGTCAAGACATTCAGAAATAGCTTTGTGAAACTGTACTGTGTTCAACATAAGCACTAGTTGTAGGTACTCTGCAATTATGTAATTGATCTATAAACAAAGACAGGTGGTATTAGCTTAGAAGTCAAATACAGCAATTTATAATGGGAGCTGCTTCTGAACTCTTTTTTTTTTTTTTTTTTTTTTGTTTCTGAGACAGTGTCTTACTCTGTTGCCCAGGCTGGAATGCAACAGCATGATCTTGGCTCACTGCAACTTCCGCCTCCCAGGTTCAAGTGATTCTCCTGCCTCAGCCTCCCAAGTAGCTAGGATTACAGGTACCCACCACCACACCTGGCTAATTTGTATTTTTAGTAGAGATGGGGTTTTACCACGTTGGCCAGGCTGGTCTCGAATTCCTGACCTCAGGTGATTTGCTCACCTCATCCTCCCAAAGTGCTGGGATTACAGGTGTGAGCCACTGTGCCTGGTCTGAACTGTCTTGATGGTAGGTTTCTCTAGGCAAATGGGAGGAAGGTGGAGAATAAGGGGCTGTCCCCTTCCACATGGAGAGGCAGAGGCACAGCTGAGCCCCAAAGGGGCTGGGACAGATCTGCCTGGTGACACCTGGTAGAGGAATGACGTGGCCTTCCCATCCCACCTTCCACCCAGGTGACAGCCACACCTGGTAGAGGAACGACGTGGCCTTCCCATCCCACCCAGGTGAGGAGACCTTTGGGTATGTCATCACATAGTTAACTAACTTAATCTTTTACTTACCGTCAACTTTTCTTTGGCATAATGCCAAGGCATTTTCTTGTAAAGCATAAGCTGGTAACAATACTAGAAAATAACATGAATGCTCCCAATGAAGTTTTTGCCAAAATCCAAGAGAACTGCTAGGTGGAATATGAGATCAACTGTGCTCCCAAGAAAACTGTTAGCACAGCTGATCTTCTATTCAACTTACCTGAAAAACAGAACACACACTTTTCCATCGATATCTTAGTGACTGCTTCTCTTTTCATGTAATTTATATCTTTTCTTAGAATTGAGGGGGATATACTAGAAAGCACGTTTATTTTCATTCACTTGAATACCAAAGGAAGGAACTTTTCTCCACTTATGCTGTGATGTGCATGTTTGCATTACTGAGAAATGATGTCTAAGAGGCCCCAGGGAAGCCTGAGCTCTTACTTTCCTCCGAGAGATCGTTCTCCTCCGCCTCTCGCTCCATCTCTTTGCACCAGCCTTCCATCCTCTTCGTCTCCGTGTGCAGCAGCTTCAAAAACCACGAGCCATCCCTGCGGCACGGAGACATCCTCCCAGTCTCTACTGTGTCGATGGCGGGCTCCAGCCACGGGTCCGGAGGGGGCAGGGGGGAGGTGTCCACTTGGGTCCGATAGTCTTCTCTATAGCTGAAGAGCCCCTGGGTCCGTACAGTTCTCACCGCGCCATACTGGGTGGGGGTGCTGGGCTCGGAGTGCCGCTGGAAGGAGGAGCCAAACTGGAGGCCTTTGTCCTCCATGGTGATGTGGCCTGGGAACCCCTCCAGCTCCAGGTCAGCTTGGACGGCAGCCGTGACGCTGTTAGAACGTTTAAAACGCCCGTGTCTGCAAAAGGAGGGAAGGAAGAGAGATGGTAGCCTTTCTGAGAGGACTTCGTGCAACAGAATCCTACACGTAGCTTGTCAGGAGCGCACCTGAGCGCAGCAACGTGGCAGCTCCAGGGTGGGTGGTGGTTTGTCTATGGAAGAACATTTGGTTTTGCAAATCGTTCAACTTGAACATCTGCCTAAGTCTCAGGCCCTTAAACTTTAACATCTGCCTAAGTCTCAGGCCCTAAAAAACGCCCACTTGGGATTTAAGTTTATTGAATGATACAATGCGAGTTAATGTGTTTCATGAAACCGCTATTAGCAAATGGCTACCTCCCTTTCAGAAATATGCCACGAGCTTATACAGCCGAGGTCATGAGTTGCTTCTTTTATGTAAACAATAGCCACATCATACTGAGTTTTAGTGGCTTCCAAATTGTGTTTCAGGGCCTGAGCCACTTCTGTCTGAATAACTTAATATGTCCCCATTAACCCCTATATGCAAAATAATGACTCCAAATTCTGACTTTGGTGTTTGAAAAACATTTTCACTGTCTATGTTTTAATGTCATCCTTTTCCACATAGCTCATCACTGAAATAGTTGGCAGGAAGGGGCTTACAGTTGGAGACCAGCATGCTGGGTGAGAATGCTGTGAGCGTGTGTGTGCACGTGTGTGTGCTCTGTATCTCTATGTTTGGGATATGTGTATATATGTGCATCTGTAGTGTGTGCTTGTGTGGTGTGTGTCTCTGTCTACATAGCCCCAGCTACTGCAGCCATCCCTGTGGCTCTGCAGGCTGAACCCACAGAAGCGCACAGCTGTGCATGCACAGCTGTGCATGCAGCTGGTTAGTAATGTTGCCACGTGTTCCCTTTGTGGGAGGGACAGAGCCACAGAGCAGGATGGAAGGCAGCCTGCCCAGCTCCCAGGTGCAGAAGATGGCCAGGTTCTAGGAGGTCTACTTGGAAACTGGGAAAGCCATGAGCTTGGGTCAGAATCTCTTTGTAATCAAAAGTCTCCATAGGGTGGGTGCTAAAATGCTCCCTGATGAGGGAGGCCACCCAACACTGTCCCTATCAGATGCTGGCTGAGCCCTCACAATGTAATATTCTCATCAAAATTTGTTTTTATGAAATAGACAATACATGCTATTTTAAATATAAACTAAAATGATCATCCTGCCTCGTTGCAAAAATGATACTAATGGACATCACTTTATGTTTCCAGGTAGTATTTTTGAAGTGAAACAACTTCACGTTATTCGAAGGTCTTGAATGTGCTTTGCTATCTTTCCATCATTTTACGTTTAACATGACAAGGTGTGAAGCCTGCATTGGTGTCACCCTCAGCCCGTCCTTCTTTTTTTTTTTTTTTTTGAGACATAGTCTTGCTTTGTTGCCCAGGCTGGAGTGCAGTGGCACGATCTTGGCTCACTGCAAGCTCTGCCTCCCGGGTTCCTGCCATTCTCCTGCCTCAGCCTCCTGAGTAGCTGGGACTACAGGCGCCGCCACCACGCCCGGCTAGTTTCGTGTATTTTTAGTAGAGATGGGGTTTCACCGTGTTAGCCAGGATGGTCTCAATCTCCTCACCTCATGATCTGCCCACCTCGGCCTCCCAAAGTGCTGGGATTACAGGCGTGAGCCACCGTGCCCAGCCTCAGCCCGTCCTTCTTTCCTTTGGATCAAGGACTCTGACTTTCAGGCCGTCAGCTGCTCTGCTTTCAGAGGTGACAAACCACTTTGGAAAGAATTACTCCCTTGCCTCTTGCAAAAACAAGACATAGGCGGGTCTTAACTGATACTTGGGGGCTATCAATGGAAAAGTATAAACGTATGGCCCTGTTTCCACAAGCACAGGCATGATTGAGGGCCAGCAGGATCTAGGAGCTTCCATCAGGCATTTGACAAAGAGCTCTCGCTCGGGGGTGACCGCGTGTCAGAAGGGGCTGAGTTACCGCTTCTCATCTTCCACTTGCACCCCGACAGAGTGGTATTCCCGCAGACCGCGGCTCTCCGTGTCAGAATCTGTGGCCGTTTCCACCTAATTCAACAGAGAACATCTTATTTTAGAACTGAAACATGGGGCCTGGGCAAGGGACTATTTTGTTGTTGTTGCTCATTTGCTGTAATTAATTACGCATTTGTTTAATTAATGCAGAGATACACTTGACCCAGTAGAATCACAGAGAGGGAAATGCATTCACATTGGAGTCATTACATCGCTCCTGCGTCTCATCACATTTTACATAACTACCTGAACTCAGTGCTGCACTTTGGTCTTTTAAATGTATGCAAATAAAACTGCTTAGTTCAGCTCAGGCAAAAAATAGGTTTTGTTGAACTGCATTATTACAGGACTTAAAAGCTCTTATCACACCCTACGGTGATGAAAGTACAGCATGAACCAAACATAGCTAATGACAACAAATAAGCAATTTAATAGAATTATACTGATGGCTGCATCCACATACAGAAAGACACAGAAAGGAGTTTAAGCATTGATCAGAAACAGAGGCAAACTCTCCACCTTGATCTCCATAGAGCTGTCTCACATCTGCTAAGAGGATGGCCAGCAGGGTGACGTAAGATCAGAACAGAAATCATATATTCCACAGAGAATTCTTACTGTGGCTGTATTTGCCAAAAAGTCCCCACAAACCCACCAGACGTTTCAATGATCATCAACTATGTAAAGTTATCTCACAAGGGAATTCTACTACAGTATAGTTTCTTAAAAACAAAAAAACCCCTAAGTCTCAGTAGGAAAACTCTGAAACCAAACATTAGTTAAGCCATTGATAATGATTCCAGGCACTGAGTCATTCCTCTTTCCAGAAAAATATTACCTATTGTAGCAAAAGGGCTTTTGATCCCTCTCTGAAATGTCATAGCTAAGCTATAAAACATCTCTCTTTTCTTAAACATATTACTGATCACTACAAGGAAAAGGTGCAAAGCATTAAATAATTATGACCCTGTTCTCTGGGAGTCAAGAGAGGAGCTGCACGTTGACATTTGAGTTGCAGTTTGTGACTGTCCTAAGGTTAAGCCTGTGTCAACAAGGACTGGCTCAGATTTGTGGCTAAGAGAAGTAATCATGGTAACAGCGAAGACTTACTTGGTGCGTACTCTGTCCCAGGCACTATGCTGAGGTTCCAGCGTTACCACGTGTAATCCACACAATAACCCCAAGCATGTTTCCAGCCCCAGGAGAGAGTTGGGGGATCAGAGGAGGGGGGTGACTTGCTCAGGAGTGCCCAGCTGGTTGGGGGCAGGGCCAGGGCTCTTGCCCAGGTCTCTCTGACCCCAGAGCCATGTGCGGCATGGAAGAAAACATATGAGAAAACCCTGGAGCTCTTGGCCGGCCACAGAGCCAGGGGAGTGGACAGAGACGTCCACTTTCATTGGGTGTAATTCTGAAGACAGGCGCAGAAGCTGTCCCTAGATTGGGATGCGTGTTCTGATAGCTGGGTGAGACGGGCTACAGGAGGAAGAACGTTCTTGAGGGAAGATCCTGGCCTTCCTGTCAGAATTTACCATTTCCCTTTCTAGTTTTAAGTGGGTCACGGCTTTATTAAACCTTACCTTGCTCGACATAAACATTATTACACAAAAGGATTGTAATAAAGGGAATAGATTTAAAATTCCATGTCTGTACCTATGGAGCTGCCTCGTGTTTTACCTGCAAAGGATCCCATTTGATGAATACAACCTAGTGCATTTAATGAGCCTTCAGTGGAGGGAAATTTGGTTGTTTCTAGTTTTCTGCCATTATAAATGATGCTGCTATAAATACATGTCTGTACTTGTGTGTGTGTGAAAACTTCTGTGAATGTATTCACCGGATGGGAGGTCTGGGTCAGAGGCATTTGCACTTTATAATTTTGGTAGATACTGTCAAATCTGATATGAGCGAAATAAATTCCAATGGATACTTGTAAAGATATTTTGTAAAAGGGGCACTCATTTTTATCATAAAAATGTGGAGAATATTTGTCTCACTTATTCTATTTCTAGGAATCCAGCCTAAACAAAGGATCTTAAATTCTGACCAATGTGTGAGGTGTTCATTGCAGCATTATTTGTAAGGTAGCACCTGGGGAGAATGAGGAGGATACAGTGGGATAGGAATGTGCAGTAAATCATGATTTACTCGTGACATGGACTAGCACACAGCAGTGAAAATGATGGAGCTGGGCATGGTGGCTCATGCCTATAATCCCAGTGCTTTGAGAGGCTGTGGCAGGAGGATCATTTGAGCCTAGGAGTTTGAGATCAGCCTAGGCAACATGGCAAGACCCCATCTCTACAAAAAACAAAACAAAAATCAGCTGAGTGGCAGCACCTGTGGGACAAGCGGCTCCAGAGGCTGAGGCAGGAGGATCACTGGAGCCCAGGACGTTGAGGCTACAGTTAGCTATGACTGCACCACTGGACTCCATTCTGGGCAATAGAGTGAGACCCTGTCTCTAAAATGTAAAGATGGTTATAAAGATGACCTCAAGAATGCTTACAATACAGACTTTAAAGGACACAGATTAACAGGTGCCATGGACAACAGAATTACCAGGTGCTTGCACACACGGAGAGACACCCATACTCACAGGCAAGTACATGTACCATGGAAGAGATGAAAAATACAAAAAAAAAGCAAAAGCTTTTCCTTTCTCTGTCTCCAAATTTCCTCTAATATATTTTTGTTATTTTTATAGTGAATTTGAAAAATATAGCTTTTGGAACTGGTCAGATTCTGCTACTTACTGGCCATGCAACTCTTAGGAAAGTCTTTTGAATTTTGTTGAATCTTTGCTTCTTTGTCTCAAAGAGGGGACACCCAATGCCTCAGTTAACTGATGTAAAACTCAGCATGAGGCGGCCGGGCGCGGTGGCTCAAGCCTGTAATCCCAGCACTTTGGGAGGCCGAGGCGGGCGGATCACAAGGTCAGGAGATCAAGACCATCCTGGCTAACACGGTGAAACCCCGTCTCTACTAAAAAATACAAAAAACTAGCCGGGCGAGGTGGCGGGCGCCTGTAGTCCCAGCTACTGGGGAGGCTGAGGCAGGAGAATGGCGTGAACTCAGGAGGCGGAGCTTGCAGTGAGCTGAGATCTGGCCAGTGCACTCCAGCTTGGGTGACAGAGCGAGACTCCGTCTCAAAAAAAAAAAAAAAAAAAAAAAAAAAAAAAAAACTCAGCATGAGGCCTGACTCAAGTAGGTTCGTCCACAAGTGCGAATTCCCTGTTCTATCATCCCAGCTTTAAGGACGGCCAGGTGAATACTGGTATGTATATTACATTAAAATTACATTAAAGGTGCACGCATATGATGAACTGTGCAGATTTTATCATGGCTGTCTTATGAAATCTAAGGAAAATGAAATTCTCCATTGCTGGAAGGTAAAGTCTGAGGGAGGCATGGTAAAAATCACACTTGGCCAGGAGGAGCTAAGTATCAATTTCAGAAATCCTGGGCATAGGCTTCCTGTGAGACAGAAAAGCAAATCTGGGACAAAGAAAAGAAATTATTTTGTACAGTGGAAAGGCAATTCAAGAGTATTTTCCAAAGGAAATGCTGGCTAGAAGTAGGTTTAAAAAGTTTTGAGGCCAGGCACACGGGTTCACACCTGTAACCTTGGTGCTCTGCAAGGCTGAGGGGAGGATCACTGGAGCCCAGGAGTTTGAGGCTGGAGTGACCTATGATTGCACCACTGTACTCCAGCCTGGGCAACACAGCAAGCCCTCATCTCTTCAAGTTTTGAAAAACACATGGGTGCAAGAAAAAAGATGAATGAGCAAAATCACTATCCCGCCTCCCATGCAGTCCCAGGCTAGCAGCAGCGTCAAAGCCAACCAGCTGTTTCTGAGCCCAGCTTCTGCAGGGACGCTGAGAAAATGAATGTGGGCAGGGCTGGCAGGAGGAACTGTTCACTAGTAATATCGGGCCAGGGTGCCAACCTGTAATCGCTGCTCTCCTGACAAGCTCATTTTCTGTTCTTCCTTCCAAACCTCACAGGTGCCCTGGATTTGATGCAAACTCCTCTTTCCCTCTGAGACGTGCTCTGCCTCCAAGAGTTAGGGGTGAGTGGCCAGCCCTGCCTGTGAGGCTTTGAGCTCCGGGGCAGCTGTAAGGAAGAGCAGCTGACTGTGTGTCTGGAGAATCAGGCAGACAGCAGTCAGCCTTTTCCAGGTTGCTCTGCCTTCTCACAACCTGGTGAGATCACAGAATAGAAACTGATCTCACTGGCCAGGTATGGTGGCTCACGCCTGTAATCCCAGCACTTTGGGAGGCCGAGAGGTGGATCAGCTGAGGTCAGGAGTTCGAGACCAGCCTAGCTAACATAATGAAACCCTCTCTCTACTAAAAATACGAAAATTAGCCAGGCGTGGTGGCAGATGCCTGTAATCTCAGCTACTTGGGAGGCTGAGGCAGGAGAATCACTTGAACTCAGGAGGCGGAGGCTGCAGTGAGGTAAGATCAGGCCACAGCACTCCAGCCTGGGCAACAGAGTGACTCCATCTCAAAAAAAAAAAAAAAAAAAAAAATGCAACAATAAAACTGATCTCATTTATAAAGGCGGGGCTCACAAGGCACCAGGGACAGAAGGATCATGACTATTAGACCAGGCCTCCACCTCACCTAACTGCAGTATCTGGGAGCTGTAAACATTTCCCACAGAGTTCCCCAAACACACACATGCACACAAAAGAAAATGGAAAACTTAGCAGGAGAGACAAACCGCAAAGGATAAAATGGTCTAATTGGAAGGAAGAAAAGCAAGGTCAGGCCAGACTGGGTCAGAGGACCTCTCCGAGGCGGCTCAGCCCACAAGCGCTCCTCCTTATCCTAGGCCTGGCCTATGATTGCCAAGACTGGGGCCCATTCTCTCCTACGGGCATCTGGCCTGCAAATTTGGAGCTCTGATGAGACCTGTCTGTGTGTCCTGCTGTAAGGGCCAGACTCCTGCGGCCATGTCCAGACATCTGCGGAATAGGGGACTTGCCACTGGCTTCTGCGCTAAGCTGGGCAGGGAGGGAGGATGGGGGCCATGGGAGGTGTGAGCTGAGGACCCTCACTGGGGATCATGTTAGACACAGCCCAGTAATTATAATGAGAATCCTGAATTCAAACCCTGGTAGTAAAAGGTCATGCAATGCACTGTGAACAAGTGAGCTGCCTTGTGGGACAGGATCCCTTGGGACGGGACCCCCTGGAGCTGTCTTTCTGCGAGGCAGCGGGTCACAGCGGGCGTGAGCTCCACAGAAGATGTGTTCAGTAGCATGGACGCTGGTCATCTGTAGGAATGACATTTGCAGAACACAGATTCTCCTATCTGCACTCAGACAAAACTGCCCAAAGTTTCCCCCGGAAGCCAGTCCCGTTGAACGCTGGTTGAACACAGGCTAGCCAGCTTTGTCCATGAGCTGCAGAACAGCGTGACACCTGCCCTGTGCTCCAGAACAGGAACAGAACCAGGGCAGGCTCCTAGGGGCACAGAATCATTCTGGGCTTTTCTCCTCTTTGAAAAGCAGAGCAGACAGGAGTGGAGTGGAGTGCAGGCTCCAGAGTCTCACCCCTGCTTCACTCATGGTCTTGGCCGTGAGCCCTTAGGCAAGTCCCTGACCCCCCCTGAGCCTCAGTTTTCCCATCCATAGGCTGGGCACAGTAACAACCAGCACCCAGGGTTATTATGAGGATTAAATGGTGCCTTGGTGCCTGGCGGGGACGTGGCCACCTGTCCACAGCCTGCTCACTCCTGTCTCAGCCTGTCACCTCCTGCCCTGGCAAGGCTGCTGTCTGCAGCTCCCCTCCTGAGGCCTCCCAGGCACCCACAGGAACCTGTCTTTCATCCACTTGATTCCTTCTTTTCCTTGCCTTTACTCCTGCAGTGGCTTCAATTCTTTGGCTGTTTTCCTTATCCTGACACTGGAGCTGCTCCAACTACATTTTCTCCATAGCTTTTCAATTCGCTTCCTTTGGATAACTGTGAGGTCACCAGCTCAAAGGATGCACAGAAAACACACACGATGTTGTGCGTTTTTTTTTTTTCTTACTGCCTTGAAAGGTGACTTTGTTATCCACCTTCATTACTGTCTTTGCATCCATCCTCACCCAGCACACACCCAGCGATCCATCCGTCTACTCGCTCACCCAACATTTACTGAGCACTCCCTATGTGCCAGGCACAGTGCTGGGTGCAGGGTGGCAAGAGGCTGGGAGTGCAGTCCCCTTCATGGGACACATTGTGTGGGGCTGGGGTCCAGAGAGGCCCCCGGGAGAGCGTAAAGGCACAGGCTGAGCTTTGCAGGGGAAGCTGGGGGATTGAGGAGAAGCCTGTACTGAGCAGGGGCTGCCGTGCCAGGGGTGGGAGCTGGGAGTGGAAGAGGGCTGACCACTGAGGGGTGTGGGATCCTGGCTGTGGGCAGGGCAGGAAGCGGCGGCATTGTGCCCAGCGTGCTGACTTAACTGCATGAGTTTCCAAAATTATGTCCCACTCATTTCAAATAAAGTCGGTACTGCACGTGCTTAGAAGTGGGCGCTGCCTCGGTCATGGCTGGGTGACATCCTAGAGGGCACCTGTGGGAGGCAGCTGAGGAGAAAAGAGAGAGGGTGGGAGTATCTGGCAATGGGAAGTCACCTGGCTAATTTGGGGACCTCTCCAGTCTCTACTGCAGACGTGAACTTGGAGGCGGAGACAGGCGAGGGCACCCTGGCTTTCCTGCTTACGGGTGCCCGGGCCCAGCGAGGCCCAGGGCTGCAGGCAGGTTATGGACCCTGGTGAGCCCCTTGTCCTCATCTAAGAGGGGATGGATGGAAGCACCCAGCACAGTGCCTGGCATATAGAATCAGGACAGCGGCAAGAGGGGATGGATGGGGGCACCCAGCACAGTGCCTGGCATATAGAATCAGGACAGCGGCAAGAGGGGATGGATGGGGGCACCCAGCACAGTGCCTGGCATATAGAATCAGGACAGCGGCAAGAGGGGATGGATGGGGGCACCCAGCACAGTGCCTGGCATATAGAATCAGGACAGAGGCGACGAGCAGTCGCATAAACATCCAAAAAAGGAGAGAAAATAAAAGTCATGCGGACGCGGCTTTGGAGCACATTTCGGTACTTACATCTGACCTTGGGTATGGCTGATGCTCTGGGAATTCAGAATCCTAAACAAAACAATGAAGCCACAGTGTGGAGACCTGGTTCGGAGGCCCTGGACCAGTGGGCGGCTCCCCTGCTCTCTCCGCCCGCATGCCTAGCTACCAGCGCTGCACGGCCGGGCTCTCACTCACGCTCCACTCACCCTCCTCCCTGGGCCGCCCCAGCGGCAATCAAGAATCTGATTGTTAAAGCTCTGAGGAGTGCAGGCTGAATGCAGGGGTAAAAGGAAGCAGGAGGTGGGCTGTGTTGGCAGAGGACTTGACACCCAGCCCTGCTCAACCACATCTCCCAGATCCCGGAGGGATGGGCTACCTGACCCAGATCACAGGACAATCTCCCGACCTCCCTGGGTGCACAGCACTGCACCTAAAACGGACTTGCAGAGGGAGGTGCAGTGTGGGCGGGAGCCGGCCAGAGCTCTCCATTCACGGGGAAAGGAACCGTCTGCCACGCCTGTATCATGGGTAGCCATCTGGGGACCCGGATGGACAGTGGGTCAACCATCTGTGGTCTGAAACCACGGATGCAGCATCTGTGACCCCAGCTGAGGGGACTGCCTGTACCTGAAATTGCTGTGAGTACGCCCAGGTTCTGTACAGACGAGGGCCTACCTTTCCTTTTACCTCGTCATTCCCAACACCTTTTGGTTCCCCCACTCAACTCTTTGGCCACAATACTGAGAAGCTTTTTGAAAAATCAGACTTCAACAGAAACCCTCCCTTTTAAGCATCAAAATAGCGTTATCTCCACACTCTCTAGGCAGCCTTTGGCCCTTGGAAAATGCGTGGCCAGGAGTGTATTTTCAGGGGGACGGGACAGGGAGCTGGAACCCCTGGCTTTCCTTCAGCCCTGGACCGGGGTCCGCGTCACCTCAGGGGTCTCCCGCCTACTCGCCGTGCTGGCAGGTCTGCAATGCAAACGCACAGGCTTGCTCTCAGGTTCCACAGCCCTGCTGGGGTTAGGGTCAGTGCTAAGGACCCAGGGCCACTGGTTGGGTTCTGGCTTATTCTATGCTATTGGCAGGGCAGAGTAGAGCGAGGCCCTGATGGGCGGCCACGAGCGGCTACCTGAATCCCGATGGAGGAGCAGCGGCTCTTGAGGAGTTCCTCCGCCTTGGACACCAGGATGGCCTTGTCGCTGGTCCTCACGGAGCTGCTCTGGCTCTCGGGCATGTGGCGCTGGGCTGCGGCCGTCTCCAGGGCGAGGTTCATGGCCTTGTTGCTGTCCAGGCTGTCCGTGGAGTTGTAGAGGCCGCGGCTGTCCTGGGGCCATGGGGACATCCTCTGTGCGCGGCTGTCCTGGTAGGCATCCTGGGTGGATTCGGTGCTGCTCTGCGCCGTCACTGAGATCAGAGGCTTGGAGGTGGTCCGAGGGGGCACCGGTGGGGGGGTTTTCTTGTAATTTGTATATGAGACAGCTGTAAGAAAAGAAAGTCCCAAGTCAACACGCGTGTTCTCCCCCATCAGCCTCTGGTCTACCGTTTCACCACGCCCACGCCCTGTGATTGACAGAGCAAGTCTGTTCCTGGACGTCTAGCCTAAGACAATAGCATGAAATGTGGGGAAAGTGAGACAGCATACATGAATATACTTGTAAAAGTGCAGGATTATAAAAATACCAACAAATCCAGCAGCAGAGATACAGCTAGGCAAGATGTGTCCCCACAGGAGAGCACCCAGGTGTGGCATCATTTCTACACAGGTCACGTCATCTTGGAAAACGCTCACTCTATCACGTTAGGTTCAGAAGAGAGATGGAGTCTTGCTTTGTTGCCCAGGCTGGAGTGCAGTGGCGCGATCTCGGCTCACTGCAGCCTCCGTCTCCTGTGTTCAAGTGATTCTCCTGCCTCAGCCTCCCAAGTAGCTGGGATTACAGGCACCCCCCCACCACACCTGGATAACTTTTGTATTTTTAATACAGATGGGGTTTCACCATGTTGGCCAGCCTGGTCTCAAACTCCTGACCTCAGGACCTCAGATGACCCACCCGCCTCGGTCTCCCAAAGTGCTGGGATTACAGGTGTGAGCCACCACACCCAGCCCAAAGTGGATACATTTTTAAAAACCTTGCATTGGAAAGAGAATCTGAAGGCTAGAAAACGGAGGAGGATGATCAGATGTTATTAAACCAGTTGGGTGCTGAGCTGCTCTTTGACCAGAGAAACATTCAAAATCCTGTTGTCTTTTTGTTTCCTTTTGTTCCTGACTTTTCCCCCTAATGTCAATCCATCCCTTAAGGAAAATTATTGAAAACTGACAATATTCAAGGCACTATTTAGGAGATTCAGAAAGTTCCCAAGACTTCTCCATCCCAAAGGCCAAGAGTGCTGGGGAGAGAGCTGGGTTAGGAAATCATTTCGTCTTTCTGGGTGGGACGCGTTGGGTTACCACACATTCATCTCACCGTGGCAGGGGTGAGGTCATTTAAACACTTGTTTCTCATGACGCCTTTCCTGACAGTGTTTCATAGTGTTGACTTATCAAGGTGTGAAGTGCGACATGGACACATGATCAGAGAGACGGCGGGTGGAGGTGTGAAGAGGGCTCATCGATAAAGGGGTTTCCACGTGACAGCCCTGGAGAGCAGGTGGCTGTTTTCACGTTAACCCATTTGTCATGGGACATTTACAGAAAACAGAGTCTTTATCATTAATGACATGTCTTCAGATTCTATGGCTCTAGCCGAAGGCAGGCCGGGTGTCTGCTGCGCGCCAGAGCGAGACTGCGGACGGGGGCTCTCAGTGACCTCTCCAGTGGCAAAGCTGGCTCTGCTTTGGTTCTCTTAAGCAGAAATTCTGATTCCAAAGAAGTTTTGAGTCCCAGCAACAGGGGTAGTAACAATCAAAAGCGACAGAGACGCAGGAATACAGATTAAAATGTGACATCTGCCTTAGCATAATTATATTTTTCTTTGGCAAGTTTGAGGTGAGTAAAAGGTGACACTAAACACCCCAGACTGGTTGAGGTGAGTAAAAGGTGACACTAAACACCCTGGATTGGTTGAGGTGAGTAAAAGATGACACTAAACACCCCAGATTGGTTGGATTTTCCCAGCGAGGTTCACCTTGGCAGGGAACAATGGCATGTATCAAACATCATAACCATGTCACGACACGTCACAGGGAAACGCAACAGGGAGGAAAGTAATCAGTTAGTGACCTTCCCAGAAAATTTGAGCAAATGCATGCAAATTCATCCCCACCTTGGCTCATTATGTGTTTCATAGTTACTCTCAAAGGTCTCCTGTCACCACTGTTCAAAATCACAGACCGTACTAAGTGTATTTAAGTAAAATTTAAAGAGTGAAAAATTTTACAAAACAACTAAACCTTCCTTCCTGTATGGAATATCTTGTAAATTAAAAAAACTCATGGGGCAGGTTATGACTTATCTCCATATCACAGGAAAATCGCATACCACATCTTCTCACTTTATAAAGTGTTTGCTACAGGCCGATGAAATGAGTTTTTAAACTGATTTCTTTGTAAAAATGTAGTTGCATGCCACACTTTAAAAATAAACAGATTAAGAAGGAGCAGTTCACCTCCAGCATACAAAAAGAAGAATTTACTACACTCCACCTGGGAGGGCACACAGTGATTTTTCCTGGATGACTAAAGAAAGAGATTATGCTGTTTCTAAATGTGTGTGCACATGCCTGCCAGGCTGTTCTCAGAACCACTAAAATGAAAATGCGGTTTGAAGCAATTAGCTGTGCTGTGGTGGTGCAGAGATGATCACTGACTGACTTTCGTTAAGTTATAGTTAGAACTTTGTGGAAGAGTATTGTTTTTCACCGAATCAGCAAGGTTCCAGTGTCAAAGTCATTATTTAGCCTCCTGTATTCTCGGAATCCACATTTTAGTATGTAAATCCAAGTATTTTAAAAAAATCATTGCTTAAAACAACTGCTCACTGGTATTGAGTCTGTAACGTATCATCAATTTCATGGTGAAACCCCACACTGACGTTTGATGACGGCATTCCGTTCAACCTGAGTGTCCATATGGTTGCTGTTACCATATAGTCTTTCCGGAGACCACTGATAAGGAGGCTGAAGACCCTGGGCTTTCTTCCACATTGGGCACGGATGGAAAGTGCCTGGCAAGCTTCGTTGGTGGATATAATATTGTAAGATTCACTGATTTCAGGAGGCATTTATCTAGAGCCTAAGAGCCTGGCCCCAGTGAGGTCCATAATCACACTGAAAAGGCAGCCCTGAGAACCGAGGGTGCAGCATCAGAGACTAGGGATGCCCAGAGAGAGACTCAGGTTGAAGGAAGCTTCCTGGGGGTGAACCTGGTCGTGCCTTGAGGTGGATGGAGCTGCTCCTGGGAAGCGGGAGTGGGACAGGCCAGTGGACGTGGCCTGTGCCTCGATGCACCAATGCCACCACGGGAAGGGCCAGCAGACATGGCCTGTGTTGTAGACGCACTGATGCCACCTCAGGGGACCTCAGGGGGCCAGGGGACATGGCCTGTCCCGTAGATGCACCAATGCCACCACGGGAAGGGCCAGCAGACATGGCCTGTGTTGTAGACACACCGATGCCACCTCAGAGGGCCAGGGGACACGGCCTGTCCTGTAGACACACCAATGCTGCCACGGGAAGGGCCAGTGGGCATGGCCTGTCCTGCAGATGCACCAGTGCTGCCACAGGAAGGGCCAGTGGGCATGGCCTGTCCTGCAGAAACGCTGATGCTGCCGCATCCGCACCCACAGCCTCAGCTCTAGAAAGGCAGCCCTAGTGGAGGAGGGTTTGATATCAATGGGTCAGTTGTCATCAACAAAACCACTATTCTCTGGCATAAAGATACTGCAAACTTGACTTGGATTTCCCCAGTGGTCTGCAGGCTCCTCTGGGGCTGAACCGGCTGGTCACGTTAGTGCTCTGGGGATACAGCCTGATCTCTTCTTTACAAGTGTCGTGGAATTTTTCCTCAAACTATTTACCTTCTGGCAGAATAGCAAGTGACCGTTCTGCCGTTCTCTCTTCCTCTAAATAAAAACATGTGCTGTGATGCTTGAACTCTTGTTTTGCTCTGTTTTCCTTTGGTGATTTAATATCTTGAGATGATTTTTACTACTCCCTGAAGTTGAGTTTCACTTACAGGATCCACAGACTCATAGGCAAGTTACAGCTGTCAGACCAAACCTCCCCTGTTAGTTGAAATTAACCATTTTGCTCAGGGCCCTCTCCCTGCCCGGTTAGTTGAAGTTAACCATTTCGCTCAGGGCCCTCTCCCTGCCCTGTTAGTCGAAGTTAACCATTTCGCTCAGGGCCCAAGGGAAAGGGGGCTTCTCGGTCCTTTCCTGCAAAATCTTTGGACAGGGAAATCTCACACACTTCCTTCTGGTTCTATTAAACTCAATCTTTCTTGCTTCAGACATGAAACGATGTCATCGTGTGATCTTGGAGAAACTGTCTTCCCTTGGTCTGAGGGTGCTCTGTGGTGTCCGGCATCTCATGAAGTGGAGATAAGCATCCAGAGAAGCGGGCGGAGATGGGTGCACAGTAAGGGCACTGTCACCACCGGATCCCTGAACAGCACTGGCCGTCTCCACCATCAAAGAAGAGAAGAAAATGCCAGAAGCACCTGCAAACTTGCCACCACCCCTTCATTTCTTCAGTACGAGAAAGAAAAGTCACCTTGGAGTGTGCATGTGCATGTACACACACACACCGCACACACGTGTACACACAGGCACACACACTGCCCCACACTCACGTGTACACACACCCACGTGCACACACTCAGACATGCACACACACTTGTGCACAGACCGCTCACACTCATGTACACTCACACTTGCACACACATACCCCTTACGTGCACACACCCACGCTGTCATGCACTCACACATGCACTCACATGCACACACGTACACACACGTGCACACACGCATGCACACATGCTTATACAGTCATACACACTCATACACAGCCACAGTTCACTGAGCATCCGCTCTGTGCCAGGCACTCTGCAGAGCACGTTATATTTTGCAGTTCATTAAGCTTTGTAACAACCTTGTGGGGTAGGCGGTCTTGGCATTTCCTTACCTTGGAAGAGAAGGTGGAAGTTTGAATGGGCTTAAACCTCTTCCTGACATCAGCCCACAAGAAAAATGGTAGAACTGGGATTCAGATGCCTCTCCAGTTGTTGGTTATGAGTCTAGTTTTCTTTTTGTGACCATTTACATAGCAGAACCTTATTTCTCATGACCTGATCTAGTATTTTCTCATTTAAGAGACGGGTCCAAGAGTGCACATTGGAATCCTTGCCCACCGCAAAATTTAATGAAAGAGGAACTTATTTCAGCAAGATTTATGGCGGTTCCAGGTTTCCTAAAAACAAAAAATCAAAATGCCTTTGGTGGAGGAAGACATTTTAAAGATTACACCCTGACACTCCATGACCCAAATTGTTTAAAGGGACTATTAACTAATGGGCTTAAGCCAGAGTAAGAGGAGATTATATGAAATGATCTTTCAATTCCTTAAATCATAGCAAATCAATGAAAATTATTTTGGGAAAGAGGCCTTCGAATGTTTGTTTATTGGCCTGATGATGTATTTCCCTGGTTCACAGGAAAGGCGTGCAGGACCCACTGATTTCCACAGCGTCAGTTTCTCCCTCATGATCTATGGGCGGAAGACCCTTTGCAGCAGACCCGTAACCATGACCGTGTTCTTCCCCTGTGGCCTTGCTCTGGCAGAGCACCCAGGCTCGCCGTACTGTGAGGAGCGGGCTTTGCAGGAGATTCGGTTCTCTGTTTCCGCTGAGTGATGGTGATGACACTGGCTGAATTGCCCCATAGGGGTGGATGTTTATGGTTTCTTTGAAATAAACATAGAAACTGACCCTCCTAGTCTTGATACCTGAGAAAGTTACATCTGTCTTATCTGAGTTCCTTTCTAAGGACAGCAGCCATTGGGCCTCCCAGATAGCATCATGGAGCTGCAATTCACCAGATCACTGCATCTAGACAATGAGACCACAGACCCTGCATCCACCCTGACTGCCCAACCCATCACCTGCTTCCTGGTGGCTGCCTCTTCCTCACAGCTCCCTCATTCCTGTTTTCCCACACATGGTTACACTTCTTCCCTGCTATATAAACCTTTAGTTTTAATTTGCCAGGGAGATGGATTTGAGATGGATCTCCCATCTCCTTTCCTGTAGCATCTGATTAAAGCCTTTTTCCCTGGCAATACTTGCTGTCTCAGTGATTGGCTTTCTGTGCAGTGAGCAGCAGAACTTAAGACTCAGCTTCTGGCCTTTTGGCAACAGTGATGTTATGCCCTGTCTCTTCTCAGTGCTCCTTCTGGCCATGTGAACACAGAAGAGGCCATGGAGAACAGGTGGCCATGCCTCACACAGGTCTGCTGCCCCCACTGCCCTGAGGCACAGCACCTCAGCGGGGTGAGGAGAACCAGGGCCCAGCAGGCTGAGAATGAGAGCTCTCCTGGGGCTCCAATGTGAACAGGAAGAAAACCAGCTTGAATGGCTTTGAAAAGGATTTCTATTTAGACAACGTTTTCTTGGAAACAGCTAGCGCTCGAACACTTGTGAACTGCCAGTCACTGCTGTCTTTACATGGATCTGTCCCCTAGCCTCCCCTAACCCTTGCCAGCAGAAACAGGTGAAGTTTCTCCCTGTCTTGTAGACAGGAAGTGGAACATTCGGGTCTCAGAAGCCTCGTTGCTGAAGGTTGAGGTATTAGCTATGGAATCACGGAGCCTCGTATTCTTCGGTGACACCATTCAAGAGGAAAAGCCCACTGTGTTATCAGAACTTCAGGTTCTCTCAAAAACACTTGGGCCACTTAGCTAAAGGACCAAGGGAAAGTTTCGATTGATCATCTGAGGGTTTACCAACCACAGGATCTGAAATGCCATCTCTGCAGGAGGGAACAGGTGTCCTGGTAGGATACTTTTAATCCCCTAAAAATATTAATCACTTGTCCATGTGAGTCCCTTTGTTAATGATCCCATGGGAAATCCAACACATAGTTTTAATAGGAGGAAAGAACTGACCTGTACTGTTTAAAGAATTGGAAACACTATAGAAGTTAAAGAAACATTTAGCAATACACATAAAAACTTCCAGGCATGCAGATACCAGACTCATTTTTACATGTGAGTACAGAAGTCCAGGGGGATCTCTGTGTGAAGACCTGGGACAGGCACTTAAAATCTATTTTAAATACAGCTTTTGTCATTCTCACTTACAGTGGGCCTATATGCATATAATATAATCCCTCATGTGTTCTGAATGGGATTGTTTATAGCAGAACAATAAGTTTCAAATAATAGAGCAGTTATTAAGAAATTATTTTTAGGCAACTAGAAAAGGTGAAAGATCTCACTAGATTTTTCCTTTAATAAAAAGCAGCCCTCCAGCCAGAGAGAAAGGTCGGGTTACACACAAAGGGAAGCCCATCAGACTAACAGCAGATCTCTCTGCAGAAACTCTACAAGCCAGAAGAGAGTGGGGGCCCATATTCAACATTCTTAAAGAAAATAATTTTCAACCCAGAATTTCATATCCAGCCAAACTAAACAAACTAAATAAGTGAAGGAGAAATAAAATCCTTTACAGACAAGCAGATGCTGAGAGATTTTTGTCACCACCAGGCCTGCCTTATAAGAGACCCTGAAGGAAGCACTAAACATGGAAAGGAAAAACCAGTACCAGCCACTGCAAAAACATGCCAAACTGTAAAGACCATCGACACTATGAAGAAACTGCATCAACTAACGGGCAAAATAACCAGCTAGCATCATAATGACAGGATCAAATTCACACATAACAATATTAACCTTAAATATAAACAGGTTAAATGCCCCAATTAAAAGACACAGACTGGCAAACTGGATAAAGAGTCAAGACCCATCAGGGTGCTGTATTCAGGAGACGCATCTCACATGCAAAGACACACATAGGCTCAAAATAAAGGGATGGAGGAGTATTAACCAAGCAAATGGAAAGCAAAAAAGAGCAGGAGTTGCAATCCTAGTCTCTGATAAAACAGACTTTAAGCCAGCAAAGGTCAAAAAAGACAAAGAAGGGCATTTCCTAAAGGTAAAAAAATCAATGCAACAAGAAGAGCTAACTATCCTAAATATATACACACCCAATACAGGAGCACCCAGATTCATAAAGCAAGTCCTTAGAGACCTATGAAGAGACTCAGACTTCCACACAGTAATAGTGGGCGACTTTAACACCCCACTGTCAATATTAGATCAGTGAGACAGAAAATTAAGAAGGATATTCAGGACTTGAACTCAGTTCTGGACAAAGCAGACCTAATAGACAGAACTCTCCACCCCAAATCAATGGAATATACATTCTTCTCAGTGCCACATCACACTTACTCTAAAATTAAACACATAATTAAAAGTAAAACATACCTCAGCAAATGCAAAAGGATGGAAATCATAACAGTTTCTCAGACCACAGTGCACTCAAATAGAACTTAGGATTAAGAAACTCACTCAAAACCGCACAGCTACATGGAAACTGAACAATCTGCTCCTGAATGACTACTGGGTAAAAAACGAAATTAAGGCAGAAATAAATAAGTTATTTGAAACCAGTGCTTGAGCCGCGTCTCAGAATCTCTGGGACACAGAATTTCTGGGACACAGCTAAAGCAGTGTTTAGAGGGAAATTTATAGCACGAAACAGCCACAGAAGAAAGCAGAAAAGATCTAAAATTGACACCCTAATATCACAATTAAAATAATTACAGTAGCAAGAGCAAACAAACTCAAAAGCTTGCAGAAGACAAGAAATAGATCAGAGCAGAACTGAAGGAGATAGAGACACAAAAAACCCTTCAAAAAAAAACAGTGAATCCAGGAAACAACCAACAAAATAGATAGACTGCTAGCCAGACTAACAAAGAAGCAAAGAGAGAAGGATCAAATAGACACAAATAAAATATGATAAAGGGGATATCACCACTGATCTCACGTAAGTACAAAATACGTTCGGATAATACTGTAAGCACCTCTATACAAATAAACTAGAAAATCTAGAAGGAATGGATAAATTCCTGGACACATACACCCTCCCACGACTAAACCAGGTGTAAGTCAAATCCCTGAATAGGCCAAAAACAAGTTCTGAAATTGAGGCAGTAATTAATAGCCTACCAACCAAAAAAAAAAAGCCCAGGACCAGACGGATTCATAGCCTACGTAACAAACCTGCACGTTCTGCACATGTATCCCAGAACTTAAAGTATATTAAAAAAAAAAAACCCAGAAAGTAGCCCCTAAACCATTTCTTCTTCTTTAAGGGAAAGCTGCCTAAGAGGTCAGGCATAGATATGCAGACTAGGAGCTTTCATATGTAAATAGCGCAGCTGTACCTGGAAGCCAGGTACATTCATCACGGCATCTCCTGCTTGCTTTTGCTTGTCACCATGTGTGCAGGGTGTCATGGCAGCCTCCAGGTAAAACCACGTATACAGGCATCATGGCGACCAACCAGGTGCGGGGTGGAGGTCACATGTGCATAATAAAAGACAAGGGTGGGAGGGCCCGTCTTTTTGTGGGCTATGTAAATGTAACACCTGGTCTAAGCAATCCCCTGGGCCCTCTGTAAACCAATCACCACCCCCTCAAGCCTCTGTACGAAACTGATTGTATTCTGCTGTAAACGGGAGACCTTCTTTTGGGCGATCTGTTTTCTCAGCATAAGGAAGCCTTTTCTCTCTCACTTCTTTTTCTATTAAACTTTCCACCCCTAAAATCATGTGTCTGTGTCGTAAATTCTTTCTCGGCCGTGACAAAAGGACCAGGGTATATACCCCAGACAACGAAGCTGTTTCACTTACATTTTTCTTATATCGGCAATATTTGATTTTT
This sequence comes from Rhinopithecus roxellana, assembly GCF_007565055.1. Taxonomy (NCBI): domain Eukaryota; kingdom Metazoa; phylum Chordata; class Mammalia; order Primates; family Cercopithecidae; genus Rhinopithecus; species Rhinopithecus roxellana. Next base: position 22,060,198 of record NC_044557.1, read on the forward strand.
ATAATTTAAAAATTATCAGTTGTCCTGGTTAAATAAAAATCGCAGTACATAAAATGCTTTCGATATAGAGATTAACATTAAGAAATGATTTCTGAAACATGGAAGTATATCACTGCATCCATTCGTTCATTAGTCCATTCTTTTGACAAACATTTGCTGTGCCTGTACAGCCCTGTGCGATAGAATTGTAAATTCCTACATGGCTTATTAAAGTTAAAATTGGAGGCTGGGAAACAATAGTAAATAAAGAATTTAAAATGATCATTTGATCACATCAACTTGCTGCTACAGATTAAAATCAATGAATGAAAGCATTTTACACATTACAGAAAAACATTCAGCCATTCAGTTGGATGGTGTGGGTGATAATACTTGTCTTAATTCTGTTTCGTGAATGCACGCTTAGCATGCGTTTATCAGAACTAATCCTTATGAGCTATAGGCTGTGTTATCTATCACTTTCTATACATATGTCCAACATTAAATGTATTTGAAAATTTGAAATTTAAGTTAGCAATGTAATTCTAGTGTACATTCTCAAAAAGAAGATGAATCAAGGCAGAGACAGAGATTACTAAACAGTCACATGGGATTATATAAGTGATCAAATATGTATTTTTCAATTAGAAGAAGAAATGATTGTTTAATAACTGAAAGTTTCTGAAGACCTGACTACTCTCTTTAAAATAATTACCAGTTCCTTCCATGAGTGTCTGTTTGGTTTGAAAAGCCTAGCATTGGTTTCTTTTACCATGTAAACAACACTATAAAATCCTTGATTTTTTTTTTAAGTGTCTTCCAAATTACAGGGAAATAGATGACAATATACCTGGGCTTTGTAATTCAACGACTGAACTGGTTTGGATTTTGTTGTTTTCACAGGGATCGCATACATTGGTGTCACCCCGAGAATGATGGGGTTGTGGTCAGAGGGAACTGTATAAAATGCCTTGCCTCTTGAGTACTCTGAGGCCAATGGAATGACTTTCGGCATGAAGAAAAGGTTAAGTACATGACTTAGGATGGAGAGAACCATGCATATAGTAAGTTTTAGGAAGATTTCCACAAAAATTGCATGAAACGAAGCGTGTTGATGCTTAAAGGAAATGTATTCGGGTGGATGTGTCCCTCCCTGTTAGAGCTGAATACATGGGGCAGGGAAGAGGTGTGTAAAAACTGACCTTCCTCACATGTATCTGGAATTGAGCCCATCTCATTTGCAAACCCTTTCTGAAGAAATTGGTCAAATTTCTGGAGTCAAAAGGACTGTCAGAAGGGGAGATGGCAGAATTGATAAATTCACAGTGGGGGCTGCAGTGTTGGCAGAGTGAAGGCGGGGAGACTGCTACCCACGGAAAATGCCCACATTCTTAGGTTTACCGCAATTGTGTCAGAAAGCCTCCTTTCTAGACTGCCCTGTCCAATAGCTTAGCCACTGGCCACAACAAATGGCCCAAACTGTTTTTTTTTTTTTGAGACAGAGTCTTCCTCTGTCTCCTAGGCTGGAGTGCAGTGGCACAATCTCAGCTTACTGAAATCTCCACCTTCCAGGTTCAAGCAATTCTGCCTCAGTCTCCCAAGTAGCTGGGATTACAGGTGCCCAGCACCATGCCCGGCTAATTTTTTTTTTTTTTTTTTTTAAGTAGAGATGGGGTTTCACCATGTTGGACAGGCTGGTCTCGAACTCCCAACCTCAGCTCGGCCTCCCAAAGTGCTGGGATTATAGATGTGAGCCGTCGCACCTGGCCTCCAAGCTTCTAACATTTCTGAATACCTAAAATACCATTACACTTGGGTTCCTCTGCGGCACACGCTGTGTGTCCACCTCTCATAGTCAGGTGTGGCTGGCGGCTACCGCACCGGCCTGCCTCAGCGGAACATCTTCTCATCATGATGGCTGTGCTGGCAGCCGTGTCTAGGACATGTCCTGCGTGAAAAGGCCGTGTCTGGACATAGTTCCCCGAGTGTTCTAACACAGCACATGAAGCAGAGGACTCTGATCGTGAAGGTTCTCCTTCAGGTCTTCAGTGTTGGGTTAGACAGCGTCGTGGAGATTTTGGACCAACACATTTTACTGGAAAGAAGCTCATGTGAATGAGATGAAAGGAACTGCGCCACAATCCTCACATCACACGGCTTTGAGGAATCACAAATGTGAATCCATCATCGCTTTAAACACGTGTTTAATTATCCTTCTGCACCTGGAATTCTGGACACCACTTCTGAATTCAATCCCTGAAAGTCATTTGCAAGCCCAGCGGGAATTTGAAAATTAGCATTCCATCGTATAAAGCACAAATACGTAATCAAGATAAAATGCACTTTGAAGGACAAGCATTGCCATTCTATTCGAATGCAGCAGCCATACTGGAATTCACTGCACTCTCTTAATTAGAACTTCAAGGATGAGAGCATAAAAGGAATTACAGTCATTAAGCCCATGAATGTCTGAATGAGAGAATGAATAATGGACAAACTAAACTTCTAAGGCAGAAGTATCAACATAGAGGATTAAAGCCATTTTGACACTTTAATTAATGTTAGTCACAAAACAGAAGTATACATCAGACGGGACACAGAAGTCACATCCCACAAGCATACACACAATGGTTTTCCTGAAGTTACAAGAAATTATGTGGGCCCCCCAAGTTCTGGGGCAACGTTGATAGGTTAGCCGCAAAGATGTCTATTTGAATGTGTTAATTAGCAAGAAATTATAGTCTAACCAGCATTTAACATCTTGTAGACAGTAAAATGAAGTGATGACAGCTGCTTTGCTGTTCGAGACACTTCCTGTTTCCATTTAAAAGGTTTGAACATCACATCACACAGTGAGAACTTGTATTTTCTGAAGAATACTGAGAATGAATCAACTTTTAGTGAACCGAAGAGTCACATGTTTCTAAGTACAGAATTTTGAATGTTCAAAGGGCCAGGTAACAAAACTAAAGGATAACCCAGAAAAGGAATCCATCATCAGTGATAGCACACACTGACTCTTAGGATGATTTGACATCAACACACAAAAAAAGAAACATATCAGCAACATAGTTTGGTTCCTTCCCAATCCAATTGATCAGTAGGACACAAGTATGTTCCAATTATTATTATTATATTTTTTTTGAGACGGAGTTTCACTCTTGTCGCCCAGGCTGGAGTGCAATGGCACGATCTTGGCTTACTGCAACTTCCGTCTCCCGGGTTCAAGTGATTCTCCTGACTTAGCCTCCTGAGTAGCTGCTAGTACAGGCGCCCACCACCATGCCCGGCTAATTTTGTATTTTTAGTAGAGATGGGGTTTTACCATGTTGGCCAGACTGGTCTCGAACTCCCAACCTCAGGTGATCCGCCCGCCTCTGCCTCCCAAAGTGCTGAGATTACAGGCGTGAGCCACCGTGCCTGGCCATGTTCCAATTCTTTAGGAATGCAAAACTTTTTAGATGAAAACATGTTTGAAAGGAATAATTTTTCCAGTGGAAAAATGGAAAGACCAAGAAGTGGAGGATGCTGGTGAGCCTGTGTTTTGAAATGCTGTGAACTGTACAGGAGGCAGCATTTTTTACACACTTGCACAGTCAGTGTGTCTCTCCGTGTGTGCATGTGTGTACATGGGACACCTAATTGTGAATGACGTCTATGCTGAAGTTGTATCAGAATGAAATCTTTCCAACAAGATTTAGAGGGAGGCCTAATTCTGTAGGTGGTATTGCATTTAATGATGTAAGAGTTTATTTTTAGCATGCACATGGCAAATAGTGAGTGCACAGACATTGATCTGTCAGCTAATATACCTGAAGTTACTAATGTCTCTCTTTGTATTTATTTATTTATTTATTTATTTATTTTATTTTATTTTATTTTTTTTTGAGACGGAGTCTCGCTCTGTCACCCGAGCTGGAGTGCACTGGCCAGATCTCAGCTCACTGCAAGCTTCGCCTCCCGGGTTCATGCCATTCTCCTGCCTCAGCCTCCCGAGTAGCTGGGACTACAGGCGCCCGCCACCTCGCCCGGCTAGTTTTTTGTATTTTTTAGTAGAGACGGGGTTTCACCGTGTTAGCCAGGATGGTCTCGATCTCCTGACCTTGTGATCCGCCCGTCTCGGCCTCCCAAAGTGCTGGGATTACAGGCTTGAGCCACCGCGCCCGGCCTATTTATTTATTTTTGGAGATGCAGTCTCGCTCTGTCGCCCAGGCTGGAGTGCAGTGGCTGGATCTCAGCTCACTGCAAGCTCCGCCTCCCGGGTTTACGCCATTCTCCCGCCTCAGCCTCCCGAGTAGCTGGGACTACACGAGCCGCCACCACGCCCGACTAGTTTTTTGTATTTTTTTTTTAGTACAGACGGGGTTTCACCATGTTAGCCAGGATGGTCTCGATCTCCTGACCTCGTGATCCACCCGTCTCGGCCTCCCAAAGTGCTGGGATTACAGGCGTGAGCCACCGCGCCCGGCCTAATGTCTCTCTTTCTAAAGAAAAGGAAATGACCTTCAATTAAAAAATTAATAAAACAATAAAGCAAAGACAACTGGCAAGAGTTAAGACCGTGCTTACCTCTGACTTACACTTCAGAGTCAAATGAATAGATCCTAAACCATGTCAGTGTCTCCGGTGAAGCTTGATCACAAGGTTGGAAGGCCCCCAACCCACACTGTGGATGTCTTAATCTCAATCTTAAGGTGACCCTAATGGAAAAGGAAATACAGGAATCCGCCCCTGCAATTCACAGCCCACGCATCTTGACTGGCCCTCTGCCCACACCTCTGAGAGGTGGACCCATCACAGGGCCGCCGTTGGTCCTGCCAGTAAATCAGGGCTCCTTGAATTGGAGTTGCTCTGTCGATCTCCAGAGCCTATGTGGATCAGTAAGCATCAATTTGAGCTAGCTGAGCATGAACGACTCCTGTGGCCAGGAAGCAGCCTCCAGAGAGTGGGGGTGTGGGTGGCCATGGGATACTCGGGCTCAGTTCTGGCCCCACCACAGGAAGCCCTATGACCCCAGGCACCCGCAGCCTCCCCGTGAGAGGGGTGAGGATTGTCGGCCCCCCGCCCCACCTGCAGGGCCAGCACTAAGAACGAACACGATGCCAGTGTCTCCAGGCCTGGCAGCATCTGTGTGGTGAGGATTGTCAGCTCCCTACCCCACCCGCAGGGGCAGCACTAAGAACCAACATGATGCCACAGTGTCTCCAGGCCTGGCAACATCTGTGTAGTGGGCATTGTTGGCTCCCTACCCCACCCACAGGGCCAGCACCAAGAACCAACGCGACGCCAGTGTCTCCAGGCCTGGCAGGATCTGGGCACTCCTTCTTCATTCTAATCGTCGAAATAGATGTGTTTCAAATCCCCCATTTACAGTGGTACCCTGAAAATGAAGAGCTTCTAACAAAACAGAGAAATGCTCACGACAGTCCTCTGGGTCACCAGGAAATCGCAACTCTCATGGGCCCAAGGCAGAGGGCATATGGATTGGAGAGGTTGGCATGACAATTGCACAATGAATCATCTGTGGCACAGCCTTGAGACACGAACGCTGACGGGATGATACACAGACGAAGGAGGCAATTTGCTTTGCTTTTCAGAAACTGCTCATAACATTTTGGTTCGCCAGCTGGTCTCATTACTGTCTGTCTCGCATATTATTCTTTATTTTAAAATAAAGATCTGACCCTGACTTCAAGAGTGACAGAAACAGATGATGCAAATTCCATAATGAATGAAAAGAAGTTCTACATAAGTGCACAGAAAGGACTGCTTCATCCATGTACATGTCCCCAAAAATCTGTGGACCGCCTACCATGTCCTAGGCGTTGTTGACCTGACAAAAGGTTTTATCAAAAATCTATGGACTGCCTACCACGTCCCAGGTGTTGTTGACCTGACAAAATTCTCTACCTTGTCTCTGCCCTCCTGGAAACTCAGAAATACCACTCACAAGATGAAGGTCATTTGCAAGTGGGCAAGAGTGCTAACATAGCAGTTCATAGAGAGAGAGAATCCTTCTTATTCATTCGTGCCTTGTTTTCACTAAATAAATCAACAAACATTTGTGTCTACTATGTGCCAAGCTCTGTTCTAGGCACGGGAATTCAGCAGCAAGGAAAACACAGACCCCGTGGAGCTTATATTCTAGCCGGGGGAGAGACTCACAATGAATGGAACAAATTACTAAAATATACATAACAGGATGAGGAGCGTGATGGGCTCACACAGACTCCAGGAGGACTGTCATTAGCATCTGTAGGTAAGAACCTTGGTGTGCGTAAAACCCAATCCCCTTTGCTGCCCACACCAAGGGTCTAATGTAATATTTCCTTAACACCAGGTTTATGGAATTACTTAAAAAAGGAAAGAAACACAAATATCTCTTAATTCTACACCTGCATGTTAAGGAGTGTATGACCAGAAAAAAACAACTTAATTCTCAAGGAAAAAGAGAAGGACTCACTGGGCAAATGGGGCTTGCAGAAACGAGCTGTGTGGGTGCCTGGGGCAGGCTACCTTCCTGGCCTGGGTCTGACGAGGCTCTGAGTGCTGCCTCACGCAAAGGCTGGCTGGCGCTGAGGAACGTCTGGCCAGAGGTGCAAGAGGTGGCTTGCCTCAGGTAGTCACACACAAGACTGTGTCCCTCCATCACTTTGTGTGGGTTTTTTTTTTTTTTTAATTTTTCAAATTTACTTCTGATGAGCACAGACCCAGATGGAGAATAAAATCAGGTTTTCTGCTGCCTGGCAGTTGCCTTGTAAGTCAGACAACTTCCCCTGTTATTTCACATGGGGAGGGCTACACGGCCTGTGGCGGTTCTGTGAATGCAGAGAACAGAGCTGGGGGCTTAAGCAGCTGGAGCTGGGGGCCAGAGAGGAGCCCAGCAGGAGTGGGGTGGCCATGGCGGGGCATCTTCCAGAAGGATGGACACCCCAGCCACCATGCGCTGGAGCCATGCCTGCTGCCCCCACTTTGGAGAAGTAGCTCAGTTGGGGTTCTCAGCCTATGTTTTATGCCAGGAACTTCCAGTCTCTTGGTGATGGGGGAGGTAACTAGGGGAGTTGGATCCCTCACCACGCGCTGGCGCCACAGCAGAGACCTGCTCTCTGCAGGAAACTCGGGATTTGGAACTTGCAAGTGGATATGACCGTAGCTGCTGACGGGGCCAGCGCTTCATTCGGCTGGGCTCAGGGCACCCGGTAAAGACGGGCCACACAGAACACACAGAATCTAGTGGGTCAAGATTTCCAGCCACATACAGGTGTGGCTCTTGCTTCGATCCTGGTCCTTCTGCTACGAGGCAGAGGTGGGGAGGAAGAAATATGGTATCTGAGTGTTTGTGAAGAATCGGTAAACCTGTTTATCTTCAGAATGTGGACCCTGGATGGTACGTTTGAGAAAGTGAATACATGTATCTGTTAGCAAAATTCCCCAAATTATTCCCCATGTAGTCCCAAAATTCCGCTGAGCAGGGGTTTTCTTGGTGGTGGATGCTGGAGGCAGAGATGGGAAGCAGCAGCAATGGCAGGAATGTCTGTACCATCCTCCCATCTCTGCTCCAGCAACTGTCACCCAAGCTTCCATCTTCTCAGTCAAGAAATGCAGATGCACATTCTGAGGATCTTTTGAAAAACACCCAGTATCTTTCTCTAGAATAGCCGAAAATGTCACATAATTCATTTCTGTTAAGCGCTATCTGCCAGATAACACAGGTGTTTTAGAATACCCTCACAGATAAAACCTCCGTCCACAGAATAAGTGTGTGGGAGACCACTCCTGTGCCTTATAATTAAACCATGATCTAAGCTTATGCTGTCAATATTCAGAAGAGACAGGAATTTTGACCATTTTATGAATCATAGAACAGTTTGTAGTCATTCAACACCGATCAGAAGAAGGAACAAAAGTTTTTGAACATGATTATCCTTTTATGTATACGGAGCTTCTAAATCTAGTTTCAATTCTGTTTCCTTTTATAAAGCATCTCTCCATTATCTTATACATATCAGGCACTAAACACATATTTGTGAGTTTATTCCGTTGATTGTGTGATTGATCGAAATGGTTGTAAAGTAATGACCTGCTGTAAACCAATAAACAGATACAAGAAATACTCATTTTTATGACAGAAAGAGATTAGGAGCATATCCTGCCACTGTGAAGAACTGGAAATGTAACCTGCCCCCATATTTAAAGTGTGGGTACTTTTCCTCCAGAAGTTCCATGAATCTGCAGTTGCCTGTATCAACCATGATCTTGCGGTTGCCTTAGCTAATCAATCTTTTTCTTTTTCTTTATCTTCCTTATACTCATGGTAACATTTGATACGATCCATCATTCCATTCTTTATCTCTTTCCTTCTTGGCTTCCAAAACCAAACAAATAAATAAATAACAGAGATACAAATATTCCCCACGATGAATCCACTGGGATTTTCAAAGCTTTCCCATGACTTACGTTTAAAGAGCACAACACCATCCTCTATCTTAATGGCTATGTTAGGATGAAATAAATCCAGTGTAATTACATATTTTAAAAAGGAGTATTTTTCCTACATTCATAGATGTTTCCTTCCTATATAACTATTTCCTTACTATATTTTATTGCCACCTTCTATGTCATTTGAAAATATCAGTAGTAGTGATGCAAATCTCACCACCCAAGTACCTAAAACCATAACCAAACTTGCCAGTTAAGTTTCTAGCACTCCACATTTTTGGTGTTTGAAAAAGGGTTCAAAGATTAATTCAGAGTAATCATTCTCATTTAATCTCTTGCTTTAATTTTAGGGACATTAAAATGGCCTAAACAAATTCCGTTTAGCCTAACACCACTGCTGAAAATAGAAACAGCTAGCAATAACTAGACACTGGGTATTGAGTAGTTCTGGTAGTTTTGAAAAGCAAAAAGAATTCAGTGGTTGGGTTTTTCCTTCAGTTTAAAAATATTTTTGATATATAGCGTTGGCTTTTGGACATCTTAAGTTTTAGGTAAAGGCAGTTATTCAAATTCAATGTATATACCTGAATAATGTTTACTTTTCTGGAGAATAAAATTAAGTTTTGAAGGGTCACAGGCAATGATTTTTCGGGCCCCTCCATACCTCTCCCCAGGCGTGTGTTCAGACGCCATCCAAGGATGACCGCGTGCTGGCTGTCGTTCCGGGAAATGCCTGCACTCCACTCACGTTGCAGAATGAACCTCTGTGATAGGATTTGTATGTTTTTCCCCACAGTTCTTCCCAATGCAAGTGAGATCAGCAGTTCTTCTTTTCAGAGATTTCTATGGGAGGAAGTCAACCCCAGGATGTCCTCTCCATTGGCAAAGATCACCTTGACTTTCACAAAAGCCTGTACTCAGTAGAGACATGACTGAGGGGACCAGTGGCTCAGGGAGAGGAGGGAAGAGGTTGGAAGCCAGAAATGATGACAACCACAGAAGGGGAGCTGTGGGTCCCTGAGCAGCTGCAGAACACGGCCCCTGTCCTGATCATGCCCCAGGGAAGACCTGCAGACTTGATGGAATCCTGCATGCAGAAAGGGACCCGGGGATCTCAGGACAGCCGGAGGGGACCAATGGCCTATGACCAGGAGGCTTCCCAGATGCCTCCAAACCTCCTGGGAGTCCTGGCCTTGGTATTGCCCTAGGTTTAACATGAAATGACAGGCTGAATTTCACAGGACACCAAGCAGGAGGTGTGGGAACTCAGAATGGAAATTAAGTTGATTAAAAAAAAAAATATTTCTTGCACATGTCGGTTATGGATAATTGAATCATGTCCACATAGAACATCTGATAAGGATGCATGGGTGCCCCTGAATAAGTATTGTCCTCAGAAAGGAATTCTACAGAAAAAGGCTCCAGTCGATGCCAAGGCTAACAGCCAAGCACAGTGGAGTTTAAAATTTAAACATCGAGGTCCTCTAAGTTAGGACAAACTCTCAATAGAAAGGGAATTAAAGATCTTATCAACTGTAAATCTTCAAATCACTCACTCACACGTTCAACCCATATTTATTAAGCCTGGTCTGGCATGGTACGTGGCACAGGTTAAACTCATCTGACTTATCGCCACAGGGGCCTTGGGCGTGGTAGTGACATGATATGTATAAAAGACGACCGATGTCTGTGACCGTGGGTTTGTGGCTTGTCTGGGGGCAGGATGAGGGATTCGTGCCTTTATAAAGGGATCCCAGGGAGTTTCCTCACGCTTTTTCCACCATGTGAGGATGCAGGGAAAAGCTGCTCCTATGAACAAGGAGGCTGCCCATGCTGGACACCCTGACCTCAGACTTCCAGCCTCCATAACCGTGAGAGATAAATCTGTGGGGTTCATAAGCCAGGCTATGATGCTTCCTTGCAGCAGCCGGCGTGGAATGAGACAGAGACCCGGCAGGGGACTGGCAGCTCCTGCAGTCTCAGGTGTGGGGAGGGTGGTGTTTCCAGACCATTGCAAGAACCCTTCAGGGATGATGAACTATCTTGATGCTGCTATGAGTATGAATCTCATAGGAATGTGTTCTGCTGTCTGCATTCATAACAGAAGTAAATTGTAAATTCAAGTTAGTGAAAGCTAGTGAAGACAAAGACGCACTTTTTATCCCATCCAGAGAACTGTCCGGCATTATTCCGAATAGCATCGCCTCAGGTCCCCACCACCAATGGCAAACATCACCTAACCGTCTGCAAACTGAACGGGAAAGACGAGGCTGGGACATGGTGTGTCGGGAGCAAGATGTCTACTTCCCTTTCATTTCCGTGTGATGCTTCGAAGGAAAAAGACCCTTTTTAAGGTGAATTCTCTGGGATCTAGGACTACCTATCAGGAAGCAATTTTGTTTAAGTCCAAAAATGTCCTATTAAATCATCTCAATGACTCTTGGAACCCACGAAGCAAAGGAAGAAAATTTCAAGTTATAAAAGTAACAAATAGGCCAGGCGCAGTGGCTCACGCCTGTAATCCCAGCACTTTGGGAGGCTGAGGCGGGCGGATCATGAGGTCAGGAGATGGAGACCATCCTGGCTAACACAGTGAAACCCCGTCTCTACTAAAAATACAAAAAAAAAAATTAGCTGGGCGTGGTGGCAGGCGCCTGTAGTCCCAGCTACTTGGGAGGCTGAGGCAGGAGAATGGTGTGAACCTGGGAGGAGGAGCTTGCAGGAGCTGAGAGGTGACAGAGCGAGACTCCGTCTCAATTAAAAAAAAAAAAAAAGTAACAAATAAATTACAACTTTTTACTGTAATATATAGTATCTATAAGATTATTGTCTGGGTAATCAATAAACCCAAAATGTATACATACCACTTCATGATCACATTTTAAAAATTTCAAATATTACTCCATATAATCCATATTTTGCATCATTACAGGAAAGAAAGAAATACACAGATGCTCCTCAACTTGCAATGGGATTATGTCCCGACAAACCCATCATATGCTAAAAACATCATAAGTGGGAAATACATTTAATACATTTAACCCACCAAACATCATAACTTAGGCCAGCCTACCCTAAATGAGCTCAGAACACTGACACTGGCCTGCAGTTGGTCAACATCATCTCGATTAATGCCTATTTTATCATGTGTTGACTGTCTCCTCAAATTCATGGAACAGTGTACTGAAAGTGAAAAACAGAATGGTTGTGTGTGCACTCAGAGTATGGTTTCTACAGAATGTGGGTGGTTTTCATGCTATTCTAAGGTTGAAAAATTGTAAGTCTAACCATCGTTAAGTCAGGAATGGTCTGTACTAATGTTGAATGATTTTCTTTCATTCATTCATTCATTCATTCATTCATTCATTCATTCATTCATTCATTCGAGGCACGGTCTTGCTCCGTCACCCAGGCTAGAGTGCAGTGGTGCAACCAGGGCTTTCTCTAATCTGGAATGCCTGGCCTCAAGTGACCCTTCCAAAGTGCTGGCACTACAGGCGTGAGCCACTGCGCCCAGCAAACAATTTCATTTAAAAGCATCACTCTAGTTTTTTACCCTAGGAGGGCAAAAGTATTTTTTTCTCAATGTTTTCAGAATGTTTTTAATTTTATGAATCTAAATAATTTGTTTTTAATGTAATGCTTTTTAAACGAACATCCTGTTAGAATAAAAGCCACGGTGCCAATACATTTTCAATATATTGATGAGACAATGTAACGACAAGCAAATAATAAACACAATTCTCTACCATGGGAAGGAGAAGAGGCCGTGCTTCGTGCAGACACGGATCAGATCAGAAGCACGTCATGCCGCTTCCTTGAAGAAATGATTTCTGAGCTGGGGCTTAAAGCACAGCTAGGACTCAGGCAGAAACTCAAGGAAGAAATTCTGGGCTGACGAGCAGCAGCCGTAGAGGCGTGGAGGTGTGAGAATTTCTGGAAGGGTGGCCAGGAGGGGGTGGGAGTGAGAGGGCAGCCGAGCCACCTGGTGGGGCCGGGTCACTGGGGTTTGCGACCACACAGAGGATGACAGCCTTCACTCCTCTGGCTCTTGCACGGAGCCAAGACAGGGCTCTTTGTTGGGCGGGATTAGGGTCAGGCTGCGTTTTTAGCAAGAATGTCCTGGAGGCATGATGGAGAGTGGGTGGGAAGTCCCACCAGGCCCCTTGGAGGCTGAGTAGGCACCCCTCCAAGGTGAGCACTGACAATGGTTTCAGCCCTGAGGGGTGACACAGGTGAGGGCCAGTGGGTTTGAGGGGTGACACATGTGAGGGCCGGCGGGTTTGAGGGGTGACAGGTGAGGGCCGGCGAGTTCGAGGGGTGTAGGAGGCAGATCCAACAGTACTTCCATCTCCACAATATCTGAAAACCTGAAATGACTCATTCATTCACCTACTGACTTATGCAAACATCAATTATTTATTTCGGCCATTATTTTTCTGGGTGATAAGATGTTAAATGACCAATGAGAAATCCTTTATTACAGTAACTGTTACTCTTAGGACAATGATACGGAAGTCCTCACTGGACTTCTGACTCCATCCCCATACACATGTCCCTCCAACTGTACCCCTACTTTAGGGAGGAGACGGAGCCACAGGACAGATGCACCCCTACTTTAGGGAGGAGACGGAGCCACAGGACAGATGCAGATCACTGTCAACTGCAAGAGTCCTGGACTATGAGTCAGGAACGCATGGCTCTAGTTTCATTCCTATTATGACTAATTGGTCTAGACAAGTTCACTTGTTCAATGACAGCCTCATCTTGAAATCTCATTACCTGGGAGATCATCCCAGCATTCATGTTGTAATTCCAGTCTAAGTACGTAGACAGGAGGATTGTATAAGAGAAGGATACAAATTACTTGAAAACGGTGGCTTTGAAGGGAAGAGCGAGCTACACACTTGGGAAAAATCTTTATGAACACATTTGTTCTCACCCGAGCAATTCTGGCTTACACGTGCAGCGCCTGACACAGATGCCTGACTGTTCTGCATCACACTCGCCTTCTGCAAACCGGGAGGCATGTGATTCGTCTGTCGTGTCTGTTCTAGAGAGAGGTGTCAAGTATTTTACCTTTGGAAACCCTTACCGGGAGCTGGCTCCACTCCTTCTCTACAGCACAGACCAGGGGCTCCTGTCCTAACTCTGACACCCGACCCCTCCCCGTGCCCCCCCAGGGCTTCTCCTTCTCTACAGCCAGGAGAGGTTGGGTCTCCCTCCTCTGTTCAGAGACTGTGCTCTGCCACGGCTTCTCCCGTCAGTCCCCAGGGCCGGCCAGCTTTCATCCACTCATTCTGTGTGCTTAGCACACAACAGATAAAGTACATAAAGCTTTGGCTGTAGTTCAAAGAAATCAAAGACAATGAAAATCACAAAGATTAGTTTTCATCTTTTAGGTATTTGGGCTGCATTTCGTCATTTCCTGTAAAACACAAGTCTGGATGCAGAGGGGAGGCCACGTGAGACTTTCACCTGTGCCTGCTTTTAGCGTTGGATGATCTTGGTGCCGTGCTCAGGCCCGTAACGGGGTCTCATGCCCGAGTCCTGGGTACACGCCTCTGAACCTCGTACACAGGCATGGGGTCTTCATGATGCACACCCTGGGCTTTAGTTTGCAACGTGGACCGTTTGCTGAAGGATTTTTGGGCTTCGTGGAAGCCATCGTGGTTGGCAGTTTCTGAGATGTTCTAATGGGGACCATGACAACCAGAGGCACGTCCTGAGCGGCTGGGAAGACGTTCACATTCCCTGGGACATTTCGGACCAACTCCCGCACGATATGGTCATGCCAGGTTTCTGGAATTTGGCCTGTGCTGCGCGACGGGGTTGGAGACGTGAGGTCAGCAGCAGGTCTGATGCCGAGGACCCACAGGGCTGCACGCTCGGGCTTCCCAGGGTGGACTCTGAGCCTGCACACAGCATCCATCAGCCCCAGCCAGATCTGGCTCCTCTTCATCAGGATCAACCTGGACTTATTATAAGGATTTGTGTAATACTCCTGGAAGAGAAATGGGTTCCCCATGGGTCAGTGTCTGGAGGATGTCACCATTTATACTTGGCTCAGTTCCAGAGAAGACCTCATTCATTCTTGACTCATTCATTCAAGCATGAGTCCACCATTCTTGAATGGTAAATACTCCACCAGTATTTACCGAAACCTGCTATGGTAAATAGAATAACACTCCTCCAAAAATGTCTGCATCCCAGTCCCCAGGGCCTGTGACCATGGTACTTTATGTGGCAAAAGGACTTTGCAGATGTGAGTACATTCAGGATTTTGAGACGGGGAGACGATCCTGAATCATCCAAGTGGGTCCAGTGTGATCTCCAGGGTCCTTACATGAGGAAGGGAGGGGGCTGGAGTCAGAGGAGGAGGCTTGGATGATGGAGGCCCAGGCGGGAGCCATGTGGCCCGGAGCCAAGGATGGCAGAGAACTCCAGAAGCTTGAGGAGGCAAGGAGCAAACTCCTGGGAGCCTCCAGAAGGACCCGATGTTTGATACTAGCCCCACAGAACCCACTGTAGACTTCTGACCTCTGCAGCTGTGCTGCTGTAGACCACAGGGCTTCTGTCCATCTTTATAGCCACAAATATGAGACAAACACACCTGTTTTTTAGGGGTTCCTCATTCCAGCCCCATCTCTGGGGGGACCCACAGAGGTCTCTGCTGTGAATTTATGCAGGGCTCAGACACCAGGAGCCTGGGCTTACCCTGGGTGGAGGGTGCACAGGACCCCCGCTGCTCCACAGAGGGGCTGCACAATTCAGGCCTCACAGCGGCTTCCCAGGACTGCCCACAGTGCCAAGACGCAGGGGCAGCCTCTGTTCCCTCTGCGGTGAGCTGGGGCAGCGTTGAACTCCCTCCTGTCCCCTCCCCATCCCTCCTGGCTCCCACCTTTCCACGCTCCTTCCAGAGGCCCCTTCTCCCCATGATGCTGGACGCTGCGGGCTCTGGTCTCAGGCCTCTTCTCTTGCTACACCCTCCTGCTCAGGGGTGGCTCCATGGTTCCAGACCGCACCTCCAACCTTGACCTCCACGCCTCTTCCTGAAGTTGGGTTGGCCAGTCCTGGGACCCTCAGCTCAGCACGTGGGGGCTGGGCCCTGTTGGCTTCGGCTGCTGAGAGGCAGCAGCTGGAGAGGGCTGTCGGGCACTTCATCCCGCTCCATCCCGGCTCCCCGGTCGCAGTGGTCATCCCTTCTTCTACCCGCACATGACCCAGCTCTCTGGGCTCCGACAGCATCACCTCATCCTGTTACTGCAGCCCGAGGAGGAAATGGCACAGCCCCGTTACAGCATAAATGTAATTTGATCTTTTTTTAGAATCTTCAGTTGCATGTAAGATGACTGTTCTTTATTCTAGTACATTTTTTACATTCCTAAAACAGAAAGTGATCATGTGTGACTTTTTTCATTCGTGAACAAATGACTCTGTTCATGTGTTTACTGTTCATGTGTTTTCTTTTTTTTTTTTTTTTTTTTTTTTTTTTTTTTTTTTTTTTGAGACGGAGTCTTGCTCTGTCGCCCGGGCTGGAGTGCAGTGGCCGGATCTCAGCTCACTGCAAGCTCCGCCTCCCGGGTTCACGCCATTCTCCTGCCTCAGCCTCCCGAGTAGCTGGGACTACAGGCGCCCGCCAGGTCGCCCGGCTAGTTTTTTGTATTTTTAGTAGAGACGGGGTTTCACCATGTTAGCCAGGATGGTCTTGATCTCCTGACCTCGTGATCCACCCGTCTCGGCCTCCCAAAGTGCTGGGATTACAGGCTTGAGCCACCGCGCCCGGCCGTTCATGTGTTTTCATGCTGGGATCTGCATGTGTCCGCCGCCTTCTCTGCGTCTGTCCCTGAACGGAGCCATCATTACAGCCTCTCCTCCTGGACTCCCAGGATACTAGGCTTCCTGGATGAGGTCCTGGAGACTCCCTGCCTGCACGCTGGCTTTCCGGGCCTCATCCACGGCCCAGGCAGGAGGACTTTTAGAAGCCTCTTCACAGCTCCCCAGAGCTCTTCAGCCGGGTGCCCCTGGAGCTTCCTCCGAAAGCCATTCCTGCACCTGTGCCTGGCACAGCCTGGCCTCGTCCCTTCTCACCTGTGCTATTTGAGGAGCTGTCTTCTCTGTGCTGTATGGCAGGGCTGCGGGTCTTCATTGTAATGTGACTCCGGCCCCCGTGTTCGTCCTGCCGTGCTGCGGTAACGGAGCAACACTGATTCTCTCACGTCCTGGAGGCCGTGAGTCCCAGACCAAGGTGCCGGCAAAACTGGGGCCTCCTGAGGCCTCTCCCGGGTGTGCAGATGCCATCTTCTCCCCGCGTCCTCACAGGCTGGTCCCTCCGTGCCTGTCTGTGTCTTCATGTCCTCTTCTTATAAGGACAGATTGGATTTGGGCCCCCCAAATTCTACCTGGTTACCTCTTCGAAGGGTCTGTCTGAAACTCAGTCACATTCTCAGGTCCTGGGATTAGGGTTCAGCACCAGGTCTGGGGAACACAACCCAGCCACAGACCCCTCTCCTGCTTCGAGTTCTCCAGTGACCTCCAGATTTCAGCCCCGTCTCCTGCTTCGAGTCCCCCAGTGACCTCCGAATTTCAGCCCTGTCTCCTGCTTCGAGTCCTCCAGTGATCTCCGAACTCTGCAAGTGCAGGCACCACAGGCGCAGTGTGGACGTCCCCGTGAGCTCGTGTCCCCCGTCCGTCCTGCCTTCCCGCCTCTCCCTCTGGGCCAGGTGCCCTGCGAATCCCGGGGCTGTGGTGCCCAGCGGTTTTTGGGACGTTTGTCATTACTTCAGGCTGGCACCTCCCTCTACCCAGGTTTCTCCTGCCCAGTCCTGAAGCCTCAGCCCAAGTCTTCCTGCAGGTGGAAGAGGTGTCCCTGACGCTGCTGAGGTGCTGGCTTTCCCCTGGGTTTCCGGAGCTCTCCACACACAGCTCACAGCACCCAGCAGGTGTGCCATGGCTGACGAGCTCTTCAACTGAAATTGTTTCCAGACTTCAGGCCTTTGGGGCCGACGCTCAGGACGTTAGTGCTTCTGGATTCAGAGCACCTGGTGCCGCGGCCGGCATACAGCAAACGCTTAATAAATGCTTACGACATAAATGTAATTTGATCTTTCCTTTAGAATCTTCACTTGGCATGTAAGATGACTGTTCTTTATTCTAGTTCATTTTTGCATTTCTAAAACAGAAAGTGATCACGTGTGACTTTTTTCATTCATGAACAAATGATTCTGTTCATGTGTTTACTGAAATGTGGCTTTTCGTCGCCTTTGTGGGGTGTGCAGGCTGGTCCTGGCAGCGCGTAGCTGTTGACTTGTGGAAAGCTATCACCTGAGGCTATGGGTCTGAGAGCCCCGAGCAACAGTTTCTGAGCCTATTTGTATAGCCCTCGTGTCTGAATGACAGATCCGAGGAGAAGACATGTTTGGGGAATCTTCTGGTTTTCAGATTTTGTGGCTCACAGAACCTCCAGCTGCTCATTTTTCCAGTAAAGAGCTAAATGTCCTTCCCAAAGCCTTTCCCCATATAGCGCATCTTATTTTAACTCCGCAGGGAAGCTGGCTGCAGGGTCTCCTTGCCAGCCCCATGGGGAGGGAGGAGAGGAGGGTGAAGGGCCTGGTCAGAGGTACGTGGGCCTGGAAAGGCTGCATACCATACACCTGGTCCCCCAGCAAGCACGTCTGCAGAGACATCCTGCCCGCGGAGCCAGCCAGAGGCTAGACAGATCTTTCTCCTCTGGGGTGCACCTCTTCCCTCTGACCTGGGGTGCTACGTACTTGGCAGCCATCAGCTGGGTTTACCAAGGGGTGCTCGTGTGGCCCAACACACTTGAGTATGCCCTGTGGTATTTTATGATATCAAATCACCTTTACTCTATTGGCAAAACATTTTATGAACAGCCCAGCTGACATCCATTTTCAGTTTCTTTTCTTTTAAATTCTGTATTTTTTCAAATTCAAGTTTTAAAATATGTTCACCATCTTGTCAGGCAAACTTACATATCAGTTATACAGTAACTCAATGGTACCAGGCCCTGGTACCAGAAGAAGGTTGAGGCAACATGTTTAGTCCATGATGAAAATTTCCCCAGGCTCACACACCTGAAAATCCACTCTTTGTGACAAGATAAAATTAAGTAAAACACTGTCTTTTATTGTAGAAGATTAAAAATGGGAGAATCAAATACATAAACAAATCATAGTTATTCAAACTGAGGAAGGTCAGCAAAGAAGTAAAATTTTAAAACAGCAACAAAAATCATAGCAATGAAAAATCGTTATTCTGCCTCTTATATTCAAGGTACTGAAATATAGAGATAATTTTTCTCCTCTATGTTGGCAAGTATCTATCTTGGAAATGAAAATACTATGTACCCTTGAGAGACAAGTTGCTATAGAAATATAAATAATAAAATAAGTCTGGGGCTGTTTCCTCTGCCACGCTTTCTACAGATTTTCCCTTTGTTTTCACGACTTCTAGAATCAGTTGCATCATATGTTGAGAACATTTCTGACCCAGAGAAAAATCATTATAATCTAATTTTACAGCATTTTGCTTCATAATATCAATAATATTCCCTCCCTAGAAAAATCAGGTGAGATGCATATTTGGACAAGTAAAGCAATCCGATAAATCATTTCCCAGATGAGAAAGAAACCATGTGTGAAATGAAAGTTAGATGTTTTCAAAACCACTTCATTGAAGGCGAGGACACTAATCAATATGCAGTGGTTTTCATAATGAGAGAAATAGTGGGACGAAGGAACGTGCATGTGCGTGGGTCACCCGCCTCCCAGTGTGTTCTGTTCTTGAGTTCCCTGGCAATTAGATTAAAGGGTCTATCTCAGCTGAATTACCAGCTGCCTTTAAAGGTTGAGGGAAAAAGCAGGTGAACTGGGGTGTCCCCAAACCAACAAACGTCCTCTGGGAACCTCAACCTGTCCATGTTTACAACGATGGTCTAAGATGTATTTTTAAATTCTCAGTACATCTTTGATGCATATTTAAAATTTATTATTATAGGAATATTATACATTTGTATTTCTACAAGGTGAAACAATCTAATAATAACACCAACTTTTACCTTTCGAGCCTGCATAAAGTAATGTGTTTAAACAAATCTTGTTCTTCAAAGTACTCATTTTGGAATGTTTTCAAAAATAACTCTTTGGAATTATTTTCATGAGCTAGTTTTAGAAAGAAAATCATAAAAGAAAATCAATCTGTCAAAATAATCTCCCTCTCCATACACACACACGTGCACACGCATGCGCATGCACACACACACACACACACACACACACACACATACATGGATTGATAAAGGATAGCTACTGAATGTAGTGTTAGTATATCAATTTCCAAGCATTTAAATACAAAAGTCAGAAGTATTTCAGTAGAAAATTTTTGAAATCCACTTGACTCACGGACAGGAAGCTTTGGATCAAATTTGAAGTTTAGCTGTCACAATGATCGAGGCACTTACATCCTGTACATTTTGACAGTTTTCTTCCATAATTTTGTTTTCCCAGATGGGGATTTTTCATTTCTTTGGTACTTTTTCATAATCTTGCTAAATAGACTATATTGCATGTCATCTAAATTTTATTTAGTAAATAAAGATTTAAATATTTAATATACAATACTTAGAGTAAAACAGGAAACAGGGAAGGTTAATGATTAGTCTGTACTTATATTTCTTCACAAGGGTAACTTGTAATCTTACAGTGCTTTTCATTTCTTTCCTCATTTGATTCTCAGATGTCACATAACTCGGACAGTCCCCTGCATCACCTAGAGGAAATTCTGACTCAAAACTAGGCCAAGATACAGTAGAAACTCTGAATCAAATCTTTTTTTTTTTTTTTTTTTTTTTGTAACTTCTTTGGTAGGTGCCTTTTTGGAATACAAAATACACAGGGTAAAAATTGTATATATATAAATTAAAATTTCAGTCTGAGCTCAGAACTGGTTCTTATCACTGTGAAATCTGTTTTATTTTTATTCTCTCTATAATGACAGTCCTAAAAACAATAAAGTCCTTTTCTATGAGGTAATGATTGTTTCAAAGCATTTCTGAAGACTATGAAAGTGCTTAACTGTTTACTTGCTCCTAAGAGACAGTAAACAAATACTGCTGAATGTATGAGTAATGATCTCTTGGAGTGCTGTTTTTCAATGCAATCATTGTAAATCTCATGACTTCCCTAATTCTAATTTGTTCAATGTTTACATCAGGGCAGAGCATGAGAACTGGCCCAGGATTTCACTGAGGGGCAGGAGTGAGCAGAACAGGCCAAACCAGAGGAAAACAGGAGACTACGCTGGGTGTCCACAGCCACCCGGTGGCGGCACCTGGGGCATGTGTTGTCAGCCTGTGGATATCCCTCGGCGGGTCCTGGGCACCGCTCTCCCTCGCTGGCAGAAAGCCCTGCTGGGAGAAAGCCCTGCTGGGAGCCAGAGAGCCAGGATCTGTTGCCTTTCTCCCAAAGCCCCGGCTCAGTGGTGCCAGCGTTGAAGAAACCTCTACCACATAAAAAGCACACCGAGGATCCACAGCTTTCTTTGAAAAATAATCTTTAAACTTATGCAAATAAATTATCCATGGCTACAGCTTCGTTCTGAATACCACAGAAACCAAGATTCAGAAAAGTTAACAAGCCTAAGGTCTTACAGTGAGGACATGATGGAAGACAGTTTGAACACAGTTCCTTCCCTTCCATCCACAGACACTACTATGAAACACTTCCTTCACAAAGTGCAATGGTAGTGCCGACTGCAATGTGCAATTCTGCAAAGTGCAATCTCCTGGAATTCTTGTTCACTTTAGCAACGAAACAAACCAAGACCTATTCAAGGGTGTGATGACACACTCACTCCTGCTGAACTTCTCTTTGCTTCTCTCCTGTTATGTGTCTGCTGTTCCTAACACGATTTATCATGAACATAGCTCTGTTCTATTTCCCCTCGGAGCTGTCCTTTAAATTCCTAAGACACAGTTGCAGCATTCCAAGCCCTCTGGTATTCAGAACACCTCACGCCGCAACACTATGTTATTTTTTAGCTTCTCTCTTAGCCTCTATGTGCAGCGCCTCGAGCTTTTATTGCTTGCTGCGTTTTATGGGTTTCTCCAGGCCATGTATATTCATCGTGTTATAGAAATAATAACATACTAGGCAGTAAAATATTAGGCAGTGATATTTAGGTTGGGCGGTAAATTTTCAAAGGGGTGGGTATGGTTTTCCATGAGAACTAAAGGAAATAGACTGAGTCTTCAGAGCTCTAAGATGATTAATGCAGCTGCATTAATGATGTACCTGCTTAGCGGCGATGAGTCATGTTTACAGATCTGTTGACTGAGCAAGAGACCGGCTGTACGTCGCTAAGGGGGAGCCTGGGTGTCACCACTCATCAGCCGAAGTCTCACTGAAATCCATTACACTTTGATATTTAAAACTTAATCACCTTCCAAATGTTAGCACTTCCATTGTTTCCCTCCTCTCTGAAACTTTATACTAGTTACACTTGATTATTTTAAGGAAACTTGATAATTAGTAGATTTCGTTGTAAGAAAAAGAAAGGTTATCTACAAGAGACAAAACACCCTTGCGAATGCGACGGTGTAACCAACGCAATTAGGAAATGTTACTAAACGTCAGGAGAGTACATTGTGCCTGTGGTGCGGCCTGCTCCTGGCTCCTTCTAGGAGGAAGACAGGCAAGCCTCTAGAGAGGCCCCGCTGAAAGGCTGAAAACGGCGTTCTCTTACCTGCTGTTGACCTGATGGTGGAGGTGATGTCAGAGGGTGTCATCATGGGAATACATTCGTCATCTTGGGAGTAGCCAGCTTGAATGGCTCGAAGGTAGCTGTGACTCCTTGTTCGGAAACATCCCGGGAGGTCGAGGGCATCCATGGCCTGAGATTCGACTTCACTGAAGACGGACTCGCACACGGACTCGAACTGCCCATTGATCTCCGCCTCGCTCACCTGCAATCGTCAACAGCACATGTGATGCCCCGGCCCTCCAGGGTCACCATTACACTACAGAAGAGCCAGGAGACAGCACTCATTCCCGGGCTCCCTTTCACTGCCTCGTATTTCAGCCCAGTTCACCTGAAGTCAGCATGGACAACGGCTGGGCTTGGGGAAGAGATCATTGGGTTATCCCTTACAAAACACTTAGGCAAACAGCCAGTTCCAAATGTTGATGAAATTCTGGGGGACCACAAGGCGAACCTTCAAGGTAAGGTTGACAGTTTTTACGAAGTTTAAGAGAGAGAGAGGACTTTTAAAAGATTAGCAAAGTACCTGGTACAGAGTAACTGTTTAGAATCCATTTCTTCCTTCCCTTTCCCGCATGACTGCCCCACCTTTCCAAGCTACTAATGGTGTGATGGCTCCGGGCACTGAGGCTGTGTAAGGGAAAGCCTGTTCAGTGCGTACACTGCTCAGTTCTTTTTCAGAATACGGACTCTGCTTCTACCCATTGTCATGGCAACTCATCACAAATGTGGCTTCCAAACTCATCTCCTTGTCACCATTACGGCAACAATCTGAGTCCAGATGAGAAATAAATGGCTGTACTGGTGTTTTTGTTCACATGAAACGTGCTACTTTACCTAAATTCCAGGCTTTTTAAATTCTTCCTTAGCTTAGGATATTAGTATACTCACTTCATTTTCCCTTCCTTCCTTCCTTCCTTCCTTCCTTCCTTCCTTCCTTCCTTCCTTCCTTCCTTCCTTCCTCCTCCCTCCCTCCCTCCCTCCCTCCCTCCTCTCTTTCTCTTTCTCCCCTCACCCCCTCCCATTCAGATTATTTCTCTTCTTGTTTCTCCTGAGGATGTGTGAGAGCTCAAAGCACCAACAACTTTCTGAACTCCCTGGATTATGTTGGCAGATACATTTTAAAAACATACTGTTTTAAACACCAGATTCGTTCTTTTCCTCTAGTTGTCAGCAGAGTAAAAGGCAAAGTGAAAGATTCAGGTTCTCCCTCTAGCAGCTGTGTTGTTGACACAACACGACACGCGGTGCCATCTCCAAGTTCAGACCCGTGGACTTCTCTGCTTGCACCCTGAGGTGACCTACGTGCCGGAAGAACGGCCTCTTTCCTCGTGAGCCTAAGTCAGCACTGACCCTGGACAGGCAGAGGGTGAGCAAAGGGCAGCGAAGCCTGAAGCCACCTTGCAGGGAAGACAGGCCCACGCCGGGCTGCAGAAAGAGCCGGCACGACACCAGCGGAGTGGCCTTTTCGAGAAAGGTCTGAGGATTCCTGATGCTGGACAGAGACAGACAAACCCAGGCAGGCACAACCAGTACACGGGCGGCAGGACAGCCTCAGGAACCCAGCAAAGTGCTCACAAACACGCACACTGGCTTGGAAACGGGACGTTTTTCTGGACTATAAATTTCTTCCAATCTAATTTTATGGAAAAGTCTTAGATTGTGTCATTCCTGTCAAAGATCTATAGTAGACAGTGTGAGGAGGCCAGAATCTATGTGAGGCCCTAGTACGCCTGAGTGGACACCCTTCTGCAAGCCCGGCCCCGGGCCCAGCTGCCCTCGCTCCTAAAGAAGAGACACCGTTAATCTGGTGCGTGCATTTCACAAACAGAAGCCAGCATCTCAGCAAGGACCCTTGGCTATGCTTCCAGCTACAAAGCCTTTCAATGAGCTTCTAGACATGAAGGTGACTCCTCCTCCCCAAAACAAATAAAAAATGGTTGAGGAGCATCTCAAGTTGGTCCAGCAGGGAATTAAAATGATCCGTTCACCCAGACCTTCTGCCGAGACTCAGGACACCCAGACCTCCCGCTGAGACACTCAGGACACCGGGACCTCCGGCCGAGACTCTCGGAACACTCGGAACTCTGCAGGAAACCCAAGCAGAGTCCAGCTACTGAGGTTCCAACGAGGAAACGGCGTGGACATAAGCGCCTCTCACAAGACTTCAGTTAGATTGTTAATTCCCTTTTTGTGCTTGAGAAAAAATTGAGTGTTCAAGATGAAAGGCAAACTTTTAACCAACTTTGGTTTGTCACCAAATTCACATCTCCCCAGAGCCCTGAAGTGTTAGTAATTCCAGATGTCCCACCCTTGACCATGGGAAACGTCCCCCCTCCTTCCAGAATTGATGGGTCTCATGGCCTATGGCTGGACAATCAATTAGTGGAAGTCTATTTCTGGGTGTGATACAGTCTCGGCTACTACTAGCGTTCCAGGATTATTTTAAATAACATTTTTTTTTTTTTGAGAATTCAGAACTGAGTTCAATTTAAAGTAATGCCATAGAACTCTGCATAGGAATGACTTAGAATTCTAAATTTCAAAGTCGTTAAATAAACCCCCAAGCACCCAACTTGTCTGCTTAACCATTGTTTCCAGTGTCAATCCTTTCAGATAGAAAAAGATGTGAGAAAATGTTATTTTTACTGACTTATTTTTGTAGATACCATCTTGGGTTCATCAAGGGCAAGATGATGAGAGAACTAGTATATTTAGCTTATGCTTACCCCCCAAAATGACGACGAGTCACAGAGAGCCTCTGAAAGTTTCATAAAAGTCTTTAAAGAGGTGTGAGATCCATTTAATTGAAACTCGTTTGTGGAAAGCATTAGAGATGAACGTTCATACCTCAGATGGGATAACTTTGCACTTCTGTTTAAACCGTTTGTTGGGTTACATCTGATTTTTAAAGCTGTATTTTGGTAAACCAGGTTATATCAACTGAAACGGAAGGTGACAGCCTTTAAAAGAAGAAAGTCTGCTTTATCCTCATCTCTGTGTAGGGAGAAAGTTGTTAAAACGTATCACTGACTTTCAGTTACTCTGTTCAGTTAATTAGTGTCTCCCAAAATCATCTCGGACTTTGTGCTGAAACAGAATGTTTCCTCAATTATTAAAATAATTACAATGATCTAGTTGCTGAGGGTCAGTTGATGTTATTGTTTGCAGGGGGCTGGAGGGCCCACCATTCCCATTTGCCCAGGACTTGAGTGCAGGGTTAGGGATGGTCTTTCCTTGTCGTTGGGAAAAAGAGTCAATGCAATTCCTGCCGCAGACGACAACTTATTCCCATTTCTGGAAGGAAGGAAGGAACTGGGTAGACAAAAGAGGCGGCAGCCTTCTCGAGTTGTGGACTAGGAAAAACCTTAATAGTTCAGTGGAAAAAGTTCCGAGTACAACTTTCTGATGAGAAGAAAACCTGCGAAATGAATAGACTCTACCTCATGAGGAATTTAAAGTCTGTGGCAAAAGAAAAGACTCACGCTAACTGAGCCCCAGGGACGCTTCCAAGAGCTCACAGCATGGTCTGCAGCCAGGGGGGCTTTCGTGCCCAGAATCATATATTAGTACTTATTGTTATCATGGTAATAATAAGCACTATCGTTTTTGAGTACTCAGTATATACTGGACTCTTTACCTAATAACATCCAAAATTGACTGTGTACTTATTTTGTCAGGCTGTGAACGGCGTCCTGGGAGGGCACGGAAAGCCCAGGCTAATCCCTACTCCACAGGAAGTCGGAGAGAATGTTCGGTCAGCTCAGGCTCTTAGTCCCTACTCCACACGAAGAGAAACTGTTAGGTATACAAACTCAAGGTCAACTCAAGCCCTGTTTTCAGAGGCATTTAAATGAGTAAGCAATGTGTGTAATTAAAAGGATAAAATTTCGATTCTTCTTTACCATATAAAATAGGATGATTAGACTGAAGGACACCTACCCATTTTGTCACCGTGCATTCTCAGGCCTGTCCACCACAGGTGGGGGAGCAGGGGGGCCTCCCTTTCACAGCCCCCATGTCTCAGGGACCTGATTTTAATACCACCCCTCGCATGGTGCCCAGGGACCCTTCTCCGGGCCACTGTGCCTGTCCTGAAACCAGCCCTGCCTGGGAGTGGGCCCGACCGGCAGGACTCTGTGAGTGACACCAGGCCCTCCTCTCACAGGACTTTCTGAGGCACAATTCAGAGGACACAGCTGAAAGCCGTGCTGCCAGAGCCTTTCCCTAGCCCCCTTTTACAGGAAAAAGAGCCTGGGAAGAAGGAAGACAGCCTGTGCTTTATCAGCAAGAGAGGCCAGGATGACCAGCCTTCCGGTCCTTGCTTCCTCAGAAAAAATCATCGCAAAATGACACGGAGTTACACATGCCAAAAAGAATAATAAGTCTGTGAGTCTTTGATCGGTCAGAGCTAATTCCAGGCGGAACCCCTGCGGCGTGGCCTTGCGCAAGCGCTGCTGAGGGGAGGGCAGTGCCGCTGCTGCCTGCGCACAGGGCCTCTGTGCCAGCCTGGCTTGGGAGACTGGACCCCAGGGGAAGGGCGAAGGGACCCAACCTGGCTCACGCAGCTGGCCTGGCTCAGGGTGCTGACGGCCCTCATGTAGCTCTGGTTCCGGGAGCGGAATTTCGGGGAGTTGTAGTTCGCAGCGGGGTCCAGGCTGTGGCCCACAGGCACGTCGCTTGCAGCTTGCAGGTAGCTTTGGCTACAGGAAAGAAGAAAGGAGAAAAGGCATTCTGTGAGCACCCACCACAGGGCAGAGATGGGACCGACCGTCCGACCCACACCGAGAGGCTGGCACCCACCGCAGGGCAGAGATGGGACCGACCGTCCGACCCACCGAGAGGCCAGCATCACATTTCCAGCGGAATGTCTGTGTCTTTTGATAGGTAACTTTGCCTTATGCAAATATTCTGAGATTCACATTTACGATTGTGAATTTCATCAAAAGTAATAGGGGAGGCTATTTACAAAATTGCCTTTGAAACCTGAGATTTTATGGCCAGGCAGTGAAATTAAGATCATTCCATATATATTTTTTTAAAGTGCTGAAAGCACTAGTAACTCTTACAGCATAATAGCAAACTCAGCTCCTGAATTTACGCCAAAAAACTGAGAGTTTCATAAAAATTATTAGCTCTCTGGCAACTTTACGTATTTAAAAAATAACAGAAAAAATACAAGGCTCACTTTCAGTTTTAACTTATGCAAAGCTGTCCAGATTATGCAATATCGGCAAATATAATAGGAGTAGGCTGAGTGAAATCCATTTTATTTTCATAATGGTCATTTACTTCCAAACTCCCTTAAAATAAATCAGTGTTCTCTGGTCTTCCTTCTTGCCATTTTGTGAAATGTTAAAAGCATGGAAGAACTCTGTGAGTGTTTGGCAGATCAAAGGTCTGGCTTAGCTTAAATTTCTGTCTAACTGGACCACTTTCAAGTTTTATTAACAATCTTTCCACAATGCAGTAAAATTCATTTCATTTTATCAAAAGCTGTAGAAATGTGGACAGAAATGACTAATTATTCTTCTTGCCTGTTTTGGATCATAATAGGAACATTAAATATCAGTGCACAAGCAGGTACATAAAAATGTATATAGATGTTAGGTGGATGATTCTGACTCCAGAGCTGGGCATTAAAGTACAAACTTTCTTTTCAAAGTAAACACTTGGTGCAGTTTTTCTCTGATTTACTTCAGTCTTTAAAAAGGGAATATCAGAGAAAAAAACTGGACTCCATGAATTCTTATTAAGTGAAGCTTATTCATTATAGATTTAAAGTCATTCTTTC
The DNA here is from genome assembly GCF_007565055.1 of Rhinopithecus roxellana. Lineage (NCBI taxonomy): Eukaryota > Metazoa > Chordata > Mammalia > Primates > Cercopithecidae > Rhinopithecus > Rhinopithecus roxellana. The sequence goes on from NC_044557.1 coordinate 22,088,186, forward strand.
TGCTAAACATTTTTGCTTTAAAAGAAAATGTATAACATATTCCAGCTCCTACCTATCTTCCCCTCCCTGACTTAGACCAAAAAAAGGAAAGAGAGAGAGAGAGAGAGTGAGAGAGAGAGAGAGAGAGAGAGAGAGAGAGAAGGAAGAAAGGAAGGAAGAGAGAGAGAGAGAAAAAAAAAGCAAAGGGAGAAAATTAGTTTTGAGCCAATTCTAAATTCACTATGTATGAAGCACATGGTCTTCATGTCGATGCCCGCCGACTCCCACTGCACCTGGGCAGTGGGATGGGCAGCTCTGCTGCAGATATGGGGACCTGCACCAGCACCAGCACCAGCAGGGGCCCTGTCCCCTCCCCTCCTCTGTGGATCCCCCAGGTCACCTGCCAGTGAACACAAGGTGAACAAACACGGACCCCTGACCTTGGCTGTCACCACCCTGAGTGCACAGGTTCCACAGAGCGGCAACATGTCAACAGTATCCTGAGATATGGTCACAAGTTTGAGGCTCAGGTTGATGGATGCGTGGACTCATTCTGCAAGAGACCACCGCTGGCTTCCTTTGAATGTGTCCACGTGCCTGTGCGTGTTTAATACAGGGTCATGTGCAGGGCACGGAGCCCCGAGCTATGGAGCCCAAGCTGTGTGGCCTCAGGTGGATGCCAAGAGCCCTGACTGAGGCTCTTAATTTGATTCACCTTTGTCTTTGCAGAAACATAAACTTCCTGCATTTCTGTTCTCCTTCTGTGCTTCCTTGAGATTGCTGGTTTCGTAACCTGCATTTCTACCAATCAGCACTTTCTACCAATTACCAATTTTCTTCCAATACAACAGCCATCCCTTCTGATTAATACCACCATTTTGCATTTTAACATTCTCAAATTGAGGCTGCCTTCTAGACTGAGAAAACCTAAAAGAAGGATTCTCACCCTCTGGATCTGTTGTCTAAACAGCGTGTGGCATGCGAACGAAGGGATCACTTCGAGCCACAGCTCATCACCCTGGCGGTGGCTGCTGGATGGCCCTCACAGGTGGATCAAGGGGCTTTGTGAGTCTATGTTTCAAACACGTATTCTCTCAATGATTCTCTTTATTTCAAAATGGGGTGTGACACATAAATGTTGCCACTGAAGACAGCTAATAATTTTTTTTTAAAACATGGACTCACAATAGCTAACCTTTTCTAGGCACGATTACACCAGAGATGCTAATAAGTGTTTTTGCATTGTCCTAACACAGTTAATTTTTACATTAGTCCTATCAACCAGGCCTCTTCCCAACCCTCCTCCTATGAATGCAGCATCAGATGTGCACTGATGTCAGGTCACCACGCACTGGTCACACTGGTGCCAGGTCACATGCACTGGTCACACTGGTGCCAGGTCACATGCACTGGTCACACTGGTGCCAGGTCACCATGCACTGGTCACACTGGTGCCAGGTCACACACACTGGTCACACTGGTGCCAGGTCACCACGCACTGGTGCCAGGTCAAGCACTCCAGTCTTGGGCGGGGTGGGGGCAGCGCTCCCTTCTGAGTCCAGGTGGCCTGACTCTGGAATTCATGCTCTAAAATCCTAAGGTCACAGCTGCTGAGTCACAGGACTACGGAGCCCAAAAGATCCCATCCTCTGACACAGACATTTTAAATAGTTAAAAAATAACAAACAAAACCTTTGCCTCATTTGGCTTAAGAGGCTTTTTAAAAAATATTATAATGGCTTAGCATTTTATCATACAGAGTCCCAGAAGCCCAGGTTCCTCACAGTCACAGATCAAAACTCAAGAACTAGGACCGGGGGCGCCGATCAAGATGGGGGGATGCACCCTCCGGCGGCCCTGCCACATGACACACGGTGACGCCCCCAGCACTGCTTGCTCCCACGTGGTGCTTCCCCCTGAAAATCCCCCTCGGACATCCCAGGGCATTTTGAAGTTGACTTTCAGCCCCTTTGGTTATCTCTCCAAGTGGTAAAATTCCTACAGCATCCCAGGTGCCAGAAACAGAAACATATTTTGCTGTATACACTTAGTAGCTCAGAATTTTTTCTTTTTTAATAGTGAGTTTTCTAGAATAACACAGAAATGTTTTTGTTCTAGTTTTGCCTTTCAGATGTCGCTCCCCTTAGCTTGTCATCCACACACAGGCGAGAGGGCAAGCCGTGCAGGTGAATCCACAATCCCCAGAGAACTGCAGGATTCCTGGTGTTCAACCTTGTTCTCGCCATGTGCGAATGGTTCCAGAGCTGCTTGCTGAATCCTGGTTCAAAACCTCCTCTGTGACTTAGGTCACTGTGAGAAAAAATGTACATAACAAAGAGTACCCCTGAAAGGGCCTCTGGCCCCAGCTGTTTAGATCCATCTAAACATGCTTGAAAATACACAGCATAAACCATCTCCTTTGTTACCTTGGAAAGCAGTAAGGATTCTATGTAGGTTGTGCTAAGGAGACATTTAAGAATTTTTTTTTCCATACTAAATGCGTTCATTTGAAATACAGAGAGCATCTTCTCATTTCTATAAATGGGATCTGACAGGAGAAGCTCCCAAATATAAAGAAGTATTTCTTTCACTGCACTCAACGGAAAATGGAGCACGCTAAACAGCACCAGTGAAACAGACATTCGTGTGCACACGCGTGTGTGTGCTGTGTGTGCACGTGTGTGTAGTATTCCACCTGCAAAAAGGAAATTCTTAGAACATCTTTCAGTACACATTTCAAATAATATCACAGTGAATGACTGGATTTCAGAAAATGGCTTCTTTCCTGATTATTTCCACATTCAGGGTAAAAAGTGTTCTTGAGCTTTCTGTGCCCTTGCAGGAGATGAAGGCATGCTTGTTCCCTAATTGCACATTTTCGGGGGAAAACCACATTTGCACCTCACTGTTGGTGCCCACATCTGGGCTGCCCCACGGTTACTCCGACAACCCATCTCTGGGCTCTTGACTGCAGAGGCTCGGAAATGCCACACCCTTGCTTGGACGCCCTCCTGGTGCTGACAGTGCCTCCGAGGTGTGACCCCGCTCCAGCTGGTGAATCCATACAGCACCTGCTCAGTGGCTTCTGAGCAGAGTCCGGCCTTCTCCATGCTGACGACTGCTCTTCCCAGAGCCCATGGCAGGTGGGGCTGCAGTGGCTGACTCAGGGCCAGCTGAGAGTGAGAGCCAGCATACTCTGATGCATGAGGCTGGCCTGGGTCCCAGCGGGGCTGACCCCAACCCAGTGTAGACAACTTCCTCTGGCTCTCCTCTGCCCTGGTCCCAGTGCAGCTGACCCCGACCCAGCTGGACCAACCTCCTCTGCCCTGGTCCCAGTGCAGCTGACCCTGACCCAGTGTGGACAACCTCCTCTGGCTCTCCTCTGCCCTGATCCTAGTGCAGCTGACCCCGACCCAGCTTGACCAACCTCCTCTGCCCTGTTCCCAGTGCAGCTGACCCCGACCCAGCTGGACCAACCTCCTCTGGCTCTCCTCTGCCCTGGTCCCAGTGCGGCTGACCCCGACCCAGCTGGACCAACCTCCTCTGGCTCTCCTCTGCCCTGGTCCCAGTGCAGCTGACCCGACCCAGCTGGACCAACCTCCTCTGCCCTGGTCCCAGTGCAGCTGACCCCAACCCAGCTGGACCAACCTCCTCTGCCCTGGTCCCACTGCAGCTGACCCTGACCCAGTGTGGACAACTTCCTCTGGCTCTCCTCTGCCTTGGTCCCAGTGCAGCTGACCCCGACCCAGCCAGGACAACCTCCTGCAGCTCTCGTCCACTTGGCTATACCCATCCTTTGCTATAACCAGGGCTGGGCAGGTTTGCAAGGATGTGCCACCAAAGGCTTCCCAAACAGAAAACAAGAAGGCATCTCAGTAAGGTGCACCTGCCACGTAAGTCTGGGTGCTTGGAAGTGCAAGAAAGGCCTTCCACAAGATAGCAAGAGTTGCACTTGTGTAGTTGACAGTGTGTTGGGGACAAAGACTGGAACATAGGTATTTTTAATGCAAAATGCTAAAAGGAAATCTAGAGCATGCACCAGCTTGGAAGTGGGGAGTGAGCACTGTTTGTCTGGAGAGCAGAGGGTAAGCGGGGAAAGGCATTCTGGGAGAGAAGTTTGTGGAAGCAGTGGGGGAAACTGAGGGACACCCCAAAGAGCTTGATGTTTATGTCACAGGCAAAAGAAAAGTACTGCAAGTTCTTGATCAGGGACTTGTGAGTTGGGAGCTCAGGAAGGTCCCTGTGCCTGGGGCTTGGAGGATGAGGAGCCTGAATGCAGGAAGTGGTGCCCTGGACACAGACCCCGAGAGGCTCCGCGCAGACCTGAGCTGGGGTGGTTTCGTGTGAGACACCAAAGGGCTTGGATTTTAGGGACACTGAGCCCACAGGAATGAGGAATGTGTTAGAGCTGAGATGATTCCAAGGCATGTAGACTTCCCAACAAAGGCAAGATCTATGCCAGGAAGAAAAACAGGTTTTGGAGGCTGGACCTGAGTTTGATCTGGATCTGCTGATTCTAAGGCACTTCCAAGAAGTTTGTGAAAGAACAGAGCAAACGAGACGGTCAGGGCTATGAACCTCTGGTGCTTCAGATGTGAAGTGTGGAAGACGTGGGGCTGTGAGGGTCACGCAGCAGAATGGTGGAGGAGGCCTCCCGGGTGAGGCGGGGCCTCGAAGGGAATCCGGGAGGAAAGTGAGAGGGTCGTGGGGCGGGGGAGGCTCCTGGGCACCCGCGGGGCAGGAGGAGTCTGGCCGCGGATCAGACACTGAGAAATCAAGTGGAATGAGATGGAGAAAGACTGTCGGATGGAGAACCCGGGGTCATTTTCAAAAAAGACGGTTTCAGTGGATCTGGGTGCAGAAATGAGATTGGAGACATTAAAGGAAGAAAATGCAAGCATGAATGGAACTTCTGAATAATTCGTCAGGAAAGAGCAGTGAGGACAGGCGATTTGAGAAAGGCTGTGAGTTTTCTTGGATGGGAAGATGAGATAACATGAACATTGATTTTTAGAAGGTGAAGATAAGACACCATGGAAAAGACACTCAGAGAGGCTGGACTGGGATCACTTTTCCTGTCTGCAGAACATGCTAGGCTGAGGCCAAGGGCGTGCTTGGCCCTGAAATGTGCTGTACAGGTCGGAAGTAACATGGCGCGCAGACGGCAGTTTGCATGCACAGGGGAGCACGCGTGTTGATGCCTGACCACCCACGTTCGGATCCTGGCTCAGCCACTTGCCAATGGTGTCATTTGGACAAATTTCTTTTTTTTTTTTTTTTTTTTTTTGAGACGGAGTCTCGCTCTGTCGCCCAGGCTGGAGTGCAGTGGCGCGATCTCGGCTCACTGCAAGCTCCACCTCCCGGGTTTACGCCATTCTCCTGCCTCAGCCTCCTGAGTAGCTGGGACTACAGGCGCCCGCCGTCTTGCCCGGCTAGTTTTTTGTATTTTTTTAGTAGAGATGGGGTTTCACCGTGTAGACCAGGATGGTCTCGATTTCCTGACCTCGTGATCCACCCGTCTCGGCCTCCCAAAGTGCTGGGATTACAGGCTTGAGCCACCGCACCCGGCCCAAATTTCTTAATCTAAGCAACATACAATGAGGACGGGAGTCACAGGACATAACTCATGGAGTTGTTAATATTAGGCAAGAATGTAGCATGTAATACAGATATAATACATAGTAAGCACTTAGTCAGTATTAACACATACTATGTTTGTTTCATTTGTCTTTGAGAGACCTGTATTGTGACTCCAGATGTTGGCATTTGGTAGATGTCTCAGAAAGAACTGGTCTGAACATTTCAACTGTTTATTTTTTATTTTTGGAAAAGAACAAGGTAAACTCACCAAAAAGAAAATTATTTTTCTTTCTTACATAGAAATGAAACAGAAAAAGAAATACCCATTAAATTTTATTAATTGAGAGAACACTGATAGACAGTGAAAGGCACAGGTAGGACTCAGTGAGTTTTGACAGATGTTGACTATCTGTGGCCTCCACCCCATGTCCTCATGGGCATTTTGGATTGTCATCTTTTTAATTTAGGCCATTCTAATGAAATTGAAGTGCTATCCCATTAAAGTTTTAACTTTCACCGACTGGATGACTAATTCTTATTGGACATTTGTGTGTCTTCTTTTGCACAGTAACCTTTCGGCTTTATGCCCACTTTTGTGGGGTTGTCTTTATGTTCTTGCTTTGTAGGAGTTCTTTATACATTCCGCATTCAAGCCCTTTGTCAGATAGATGTTTCCCTGATTCTATGGCTTGCCTTTCCATTTTCTTAATTGTGCCTTTTAATGAACAGAATTTAAAGGTTTTGATGGCTAGAGTCTCTATTCTGTCACATGGATCTATTTTGTCTATTTGAGTAGTTCTTAATCTGGGGCGATTATGCCCTCAAGGGACATCTGGTGATGTCTGGAGATATTTTGGGTTTGCCACAACTTAGAGGAGGGTGCTACTCGTGTCTGCTGGACAGAGGCCGGAGATGCCGCCAAAAGTTCCTGAGGTGCACAGAGAGCCCCCAACAAGACAGAACTGTCTGGACCCAAATACCAAGAGTGTTGAAGGTGCAGAGAGTCCCCAATGAGAGAAAATTGTCTGGCCCCAAATATCAAGAGTGCTGAAGGTGCACGGAGAACCCCCAACAAGAGAGAATCACCTGGCCCCAAATATCAAGAGTGCTGAGGTTGAGAGACCCTTTTCTGTTCTTACATGCATATCACACTGTTCCAATTAGATGTAACACAAGTCTTGAAATCAGATTGCGTGAGTCCTCCAACTGTGTTCTTTTTTATCGAGGTTGTTTTGACACTTCTAGGTTCTTCGCATTTTCACATATTTTAGAATCTTCTTGTCAGTTTCTCTAAAAACTGAGGTTGCTTGAATCACATTGATTCGCCTGAGGTCGCACTGAATCCATATCTCAGTCTAGGGAGATTTCACATCTTCACATCACTGAGACTTCCAATGCATCACAGTCTAGCTCTCGATTTATTCAGATGGTCTCTCTTAGAGCACCACAATTCTACAGCACTGTGGAGATGTTTAAAACTAATTGCATTTTCCAATTATTCATCATGGGTCTATGGAAATGCAATGGATTTCTACCCATTTCATTCATGTCTTAGCCTTGACGAATGGCGTGATCTGTTCCTGGATTTGATTTGTAGTTTCCTCAGGTTTTCTATGTAAACAATCATGTGATCTAAGAATAAACCTGGAATATAAACACGGAAGGAGCTTCTTCCTTTTAAACTTTGTGCTTTTTCTCCTCGTTTGCCTTCTGTGTCTGGCAAGGACCTCCATTAGAATGCTAAGTAGAGGAGCTGAGAGTAGGCATCCTTATGTTTTATCTCATCTTAGGGAGGGAGTTAAATGTTGCACCCTTAATGCTGACATTTTTCCCCCAGGGTTAGAATTGTAGCCTTTTACTTACTTATTCCACTTACTTTAATACACTTATTATAATGACTGGGTTGAAGTCTACCATTTTACTGTTGTTTTCCATATGTCCTATTCATATATTTGTTCCTTTGGTTTCTTTTTGCTTTCTTTTGGGTTAATCAAATATTTTTAATATTGAGCTTTAGCTCTTATTGGCTGTACGGCATAGCATTAGTATTTGAGTGTTGCTCTAGAGGTGTGCTGTCCATTAAGGTAGATAATGGGAGCGAATTAGACTTAAGAGCTTCTACACAGCAAAAGAAACCATCAACAGAGTAAACAGAAAACCTACAAAATGGGAGAAAATATTTGCAAACTATGCATCCAACAAAGGTCTAATATCCAGCATCTATAAGGAACTTAAACAAATTTGCCAGCAAAAAACAAGGTGGGCAAAGAACATGAACAGACACTTTTCAAACGAAGACATACATGTGATGAACAAGCACATGAAAAAATGCTCAACATCACAAACCATTAAAGAAATGCAAATCAAAACCCCAATAAGATAGTATCTCACAGCTGTCAGGATGGCTATTACTAAAGAGTGGAAAAACAACAGAAGCTGTGAGGCTGTGAAGAAAAGAGAATGCTCATACACTGCTGGTGGGAGCATACATTAGTTCAACCATTGTGGAATGCAGAGTGGCAAATCCTCAAAGAACTAAAAACAGAACTACCATTTGACCCAGCAATCCCATTATTGTGTATACACCCAAAGGAACAGAACTCATTCTACCATTAAGACACATGCACATTCACTGCAGCACTATTCACTATAGCAAAAGCATGGAACCAACCTAAATGCCCATCAGTGGTAGACTGGATAAAGGAAATGTGGTACATGTACACCACGGAATACTATGCAGCCAGAAAAAAGAATGAGATCATGTTCTTCGCAGCAACATGGATGGAGCTGGAGGCCATTATCCTTAGCAAACTAACACAGGAACAGAAAACCAAATACTGCATGTTCTCCCTCATAAGTGGGAGCGAAATGATGAGAACACATGGACACAGAGGGGAGAACAACACACACTGGGGCCTCCTGGAGGGTAGGAAGAGGAAGAGGATCAGAAAAAATACCTATGAGGTGCAACGCTTATTACCTGGATGATGAAATAATCTGTACACCAAACCCACATGACATGAGTTTACCTAAATAACAAATGTGAGCCTGTACCCCTGAAACTAATGAAAGATAAAAAGGATGGTAGCCACATGTGGATACATGGATTTAAGTTAAAAATACATTCCTTAGCTTTTATTTATTTGAAAAGTCTTTTTTTGCTCTCATTTTTTAAAAGGTATTTTTGCTGGGTATAGTATTCTGAATCGATAGACATTTTTGATCACTTTAAAGACATGATTCCATTGTCTTCTGGCTCCCATTGCTTCTGACAATAAGTCAGTCATAATTTTCTAATTATTCCTGTGTGTTCAGATTTGACCCCTTCCTCAGTTGTTTTGTAGATTTATCTCTCTCTGGTTTTCCACAGTTTAACTATTTTGTGACTAGGTATGATATTTTTCTATTTATCTTTTTAGAGTTCACTCAGCATTTTGGGTCTACGGATTCTTTTAAACCAAATTTGTAAAATATTTGGCCACTGTTTCTTCAAAAACTTTTGCCAAATTCTCCCACTTTTCTCCCTGGTTCTCTAATTATATGTGTGTCCCCTTCACTTCTTCTTATTACACATATTACTGAGGCTCTGTTCTTTTTTTTAATATCTTACCTCTACTTTCTTCATATTTGACAATATCTGCTGGTTTATTTTCAAATTACTAAGCTTTTATCCTGCTCTCTCAATCCACTCTTAAACCCATCCCATAAATTTTTCATTTAAGACATTGTGGTTTTCTGTTTTTGAAAATTCAATTTGGTTCTTTCTCATGGCTTTCATTTCTCCATCTAGTCATGCATTAAGACCTTCTTTTCCTTTAAGATCTTTAATCTTGTAATAGCCATTTTTATATCATTCATAAGACCTTACAATGGCTGCTTTAAAGATCTTTCCAGGGAATTGTAACATTTTTATATCATTCATAAGACCTTACAATGGCTGCTTTAAAGATGTTTCTGGTGAATTCTAACATTGAGGTCTTCTCAGGCTTTGTTTTGAGCACATCAGGTTTTTCCTCGCCTGTGGGTTTCACATTGCTACAACTTTGGCCTCTTTTTGGCATAAAGGACACAACTGGAGGAGACCCTGGCACCTGCTCCCTCCTCCAGTGTGTGCTAGTTTTGGTTGTGGCCAGTCCTCCTGAGCTTTGGGTGTTTGGCTCATGTATTGCTGGGGCGGGCCTGGGGAGGCTGCAGATGGTTTACCCGGCCCATGCACTTGGTGGGCTTCAGCCTCCAGACTGGTCTTCACCATCGGTGGTCAGCAGCTGGACACTAAACTCTTTGAGTGGTCCCCAAGTGTTAATAGACTTTGGGGTTCCCCTCTGTGGCTCCACCCCTTCTGTGCTGACCCCCACCTCTTCTGGCAGCCCCAAATCCCATCCTGTAACAGACACATCCAAGGAGACTGCGGCTGTCTGCTCCAGTTCCTACTGCCCTCCCGCGGTGGGTAGCGAGGGGGGTCAGAGGGAGCTCACAGGACCGTGGTCAGCCCTGAGTGAGTGCAGTGCCTTTCCTTTAAAATGTGAATAGTCTCCACTTCCTGCCCAACTCTGCTTTCAAACAGGAGGGCATGTGTGTGCATGTGCGTGTGTGTGCATGTGTGTGTGTGGGCATGCGTGTGCGTGCGTGTGTGTGCATGTGTATGTGGGTTCCACAGTTCATGTCTGTCTTCTGTGTGAGCGTTTGTTCAATATAAGCTACTATCCAAGAGCCAGAACTCCTCCTTATTACATTAAAAAAAATCGTGTCACCAGGGTGAGCATCTGTCTGTCCTCGGTTCGGCCAACCTGCATATCAGTTCTGCTGCTTTGGTGGTTGCTTTGGGGAGCCCAGCACTGTAGAGGCAGAGGTTGCGCCACCGGGGGCCTCTGCCTGGGTGGTCTCCTTTCCCAGACTCCCTGGAGCTCGTGTGGGCACAAGGTCCTCCGGTAAGACGTGTTTTCTCCACACCTGGAGGTGATGCTGGCAACACAAAGTGGGGTCCAAGCTGTTGATGGCAGCCGTGGCAGCGGCCACCTCCAGTCCACCGGGTGTCTGTGGTCACATTCCAACTTTGGCACCCTTCGTCCTGCCTTTGGTACCAGCAGCACTGACTGAGGTCTCTGCCAACGTGGCTGGTGATTCCGTGTTCACTGAGGCAGTTCTGAGGTGAGATTCCCCCTCTGGCTGCAGAGGCCCCCCAGCTGCTCTCTTGCCTGACTGCAAATGCTCAGGAGACCCCAGCTCTGTGCCATCCGTTTTTTTTTTCTTGCCTATGAAGAGTTGATTTCTCCATCTGCTGAAGGTACTGGTGGGGTTTGTGAAGGAATCCTGAGAGTATGTGATGATCCACCATGTCCCCTAGGCTACAAGGACTCAGCCACCGCTGAAGCCAGGGCATCCACTTGCAGTGAACCAGCCTCCCCCACCCGGCTCTGCCGAAGGCCCCCCGAGGCCCATGTTCATGGAAAACACTGACGAGTCTGAGACCTGTCAGGTCACACATTGCAAAGCCTGGCCTTATCGTTGATATTTGTACTGGGAATAGTTGATGGAACTAGAATGGAAGGTAGCAATTGAATCCTTTGGCATTCAACATTTTTGAGGCTTATTTTTAAAAAATTCAATTTGCTAATCTTTCTCTATGATTTGTTTTTCCAAAAAGAATACAGGAGGCCAATGTGAGTGAACTGAACACGCAGGGTTGACATGAATTCGGAAAAATGGAGACCCACATCTGTCCAAACCAGGGCAGAACAGGTTCTCGAAAAAGGGCATTCACTGCTGCTGTTAAAATACTCTTCTAATATATGTTAATTTAGAAAATGAGTTATGCCTCTATCAAATACTTCCTGGGCATCATTTATGAAGGCATCGCCTTTGTCCTCATGGAGCTGGCTGTGCAGTGTAGAAATTTCAGTTGAAGTCAATTTTCTAAAGGATATATTTACAGATGCCCGATGTCGATCTAAAAATCTTATTTTTCTCAAATTGCTTTATATTTCCACTGTGAAATGTATTTCTAAGAAAATATAGCAATATTGTGCTAAGGAGTATAAATTAGATTCCCTCTGAGAAAGGACAGTGACTTAAACATCAGAAAAGATGTGATGAGCATTATGGAAATCCTCCAGTCGTTTGTCCTCCAGGATATCGGTGTCAGTATATCCATACTGATGAACATACAAGTTTTAAGACAGATGAAAAATCTGCTCTTGCTACAAAATTGTGTCTCTATAAATCTTTAGGGATTAAAGAACATAAATCAGATTTTTAAAAATGAGGGAGAATTTTTATATAAACATGTATATGAAAACACATAATACAATAATCTAAATCCCAGCACTTTGGGAGGCCGAGACAGGCGGATCACGGGGTCAGGAGATTGAGACCATCCTGGCTAACACGGTGCACAGTGAAACCCCATCTCTACTAAAAAATACAAAAAACTAGCTGGGCGAGGTGGCAGGCGCCTGTAGTCCCAGCTACTCCGGAGGCTGAGGCAGGAGAATGGCGTAAACCCAGGAGGCGGAGCTTGCAGTGAGCTGAGATCTGGCCACTGCACTCCAGCCTGGGCGACAGAGCGAGACTCCGTCTCAAAAAAAAAAAAAAAAAAAAAACAATAATATAATGTTACATATGCAACTCATTTATATTTTTAATATTATATGTAATATAGTCACTTTGAAAAACAGTCTGGGAGTTCTTCATTGAGTTATCAAGGACCCAGCAACACTATTCCTTGGTATATGCCCAGGAGAAATGAAAACATGTGTTCACATAAAAACTCATACAAGAGGCCGGGTGCGGTGGCTCACACTTGCAATCCCAGCACTTTGGGAGGCTGAGGCAGGTGGATCTCTTGAGCTTAGGAGTTTTGAGACCAGCCTGGGCAACATGGTGAAACCCCATCTCTACCAAAAATACAAAAACTTAGCTGGGTGTGGTGGCGTGCATCTGTAGTTCCAGCTACTTGGGGGCACTGAGAAGGGAGGATTGCTTGAGCTCAGGAGGCGGAGGTTGTAGCGAGCCGAGATAGTGCCACTGTACTCCAGCCTGGGCAACAGAGTGAGACTTCATCTCAGAAAACAAAAAGAACGGTCACAGCAGAGGTATTCACAATAGCCCCCGACAGGAAACAACCTGAGGATACACCATGATGGGCGGGTAAAGAAACCGTGGTCTATCCATACAATGGCATATGGCTCCATCATAAAAATAATTGCAGTTAAAGAAACCGTGGTCTATCCATACAATGGCATATGGCTCCATCATAAAAATAATTGCAGTTAAAGAAACTGTGGTCTATCCATACAATGGCATATGGCTCCATCATAAAAATAATTGCAGTTCTGACACATGCTGCAATGCGTACCAACCTTGAAAACATTATGCTAGAAGCCAGACACAAAGATCCAATCTTGTGGGGTTCCATGGCTATGACAGTGAGAATGCAGATTAGCGGTTGCCAGGGGTTGGAGGAGTTAGGGGAAGCCAGGAGTGATGGTACAGGATTTCTTTTCGGTGTGAGGTGAATGTTCTAAAATGGATTGCAGTGATGTTCGCACAACTCCATAAATAAACTAAGGACCACTGAAATGTACTTCAAGTGGATGAATTGTATGGTACTTAAATCGTATCTCAATAAAGGATGAAAACAAGATACGAAGAGCACTCTATTTAGCTTTGCGTCATCTGTAACTTGAAATGAACTGTACGCTCAGAATGTAGACTTGAAACAAACTTTCAAAAACAAATCACTGGTACCTTCAGTTCGTCTTCTCTCTCGGGCTTCAAGGGAGGACAGTGAGGGAGCTCTGAGGCAGCAGAGTTAACAATAATTCATTTTCCACAAATACTTTCCTTCTTCACCTCTCATTTGGTGCTGGTTATGATTCTCTGCAGAAGGTATTATAATTAACCTTACTTTAACAAGAGGTGAAAGTCTTCACTTAGAGGTGACAGGTTCTACAGCACAAGCCCGAGCTGAGATTTGAGCCTGAAGGCCTTCCGATTCCAAATTTGGCATGTGTTGCTTTTGTGGCATATTGTAAACATTTGCCATGGATTATTACAACTATATGATAAACTAATAATTCAGACAAACACGGAAATGAGTCAACATTTAATTCCAGAGTGGGGAGCTGCAGGCTTCGGTTCTCAGCCCTTCATGGATGCTGTGGGCTTGGACAGTTAGCAAAGGCTGTGTGCTCTGTTTTCTCCCTTATAACAGGGAACATAACATCAGCAGAGACACGGGTTTGCTGAAGGGGATGACCGTTGAAAGGAGCAAGGCATAAAAGTCTTAGACCGCTAATTGAAAAGATTTCATCCTAAAGAGGCACTTAGGCCCACAAGAATGTAGCATGTTTCTAAAGCTCATGGCTAAGTAGAGGCCGCTCTCACTAGAGCCCTGGATTCTTGCATTCACGAGAGATTCTTGTGATCATCTGCTTCCTTCAAGTCGCGAACAGAAAACGTCAGGGGAATATGGAGACTGCTTTGCTTCTCAAGCATCTCAAGGTATGCGCTCTGAGAGCCCTGGTGTATTCACTTGAGTGGCGATGGAAGTGCAAAACAAGTATGTAACCATCTTCGGCTGAAATCGGTCCACTCCCCTGAGCGGCAGGGAGCTGTGTCCAGAACACAGAAGTGGAGGCCAGGAGGTCTGGGTCTGGGGCTTGCATTTGGTTCTGTCATCCTCGCTGCATGAACCTGCCCTGAGTGGCAGGGGGCTGTGTCCAGAACACAGGAGTGGAGGCCAGGAGGTCCAGGTCTGGGGCTTGCATTTGGTTCTGTCATCCTCGCTGCATGAACCTGCCCTGAGTGGCAGGGGGCTGTGTCCAGAGCACAGGAGTGGAGGTCAGGAGGTCTGGGTCTGAGGCTTGCATTTGGTTCTGTCCGTCTTCACTGCGTGAACCTGCCCTGAGCAGCAGGGGACTGGGTATGGGGCTTGCGTTCGGTTCTGTCCGTCCTCACTGTGTGAACTTGGGTAAGTCACGGATGCTGTTTGCCCAGTTACCTCTTTTGACAATGGAAGCAATGATGGTGTCTGACCTGCATCATCAGGGGCCGATGAAGTCAGGTAAGCCGATGGCACCGAGGCTGGCTGTAGGGTGGTGCGCCCTGCCTGGCTTCTGGAACTGTTGCTTCTAACAACAAAACGACTGCACTATCTTTATCCTGTTACATCACAACTGCTCCACACATGATGCCAAACATCGGACCTTTTCTGCAGCAGCTCCTGGCAGATGCTAAGTGCAGCGATTCTAACCCCCGGCCTACCACAGAGAAGCTGTGATTCTACCTGTGGTATCTTCATTATTATTTACATCTAAGCCATTTATGTTTGAGTTTTTTTTTTTAAACAAGTACATTGCTTTTTTCTTTATAAATAGTTTTGACTGTCATCAGTTTACATTTAAAGGCTGGTGTTGGAGCAACAAGCAAACATATTGGATGGTTTTGAAATCCCAGTCTGGATCACAGCCTCCTGTATGCTTGTATGTGATGTAGATTCCTGGATCACAGTCTCCTGCCTGCTTGTATGTAATGTAGGTCCTTGGATCACAGTCTCCTGCGTGCTTGCATGTAATAAAGATTCCTGGATCACAGTCTCCTGCCTCCTTGCATGTAATGTAGGTTCCTGGATCACGGTCTCCTGCGTGGTTGTATGTGATGTAGACTCCTGGATCACAGTCTCCTATGTGCTTGTATGTAATAAAGATTCCTGGATCACAGTGTCCTACATGCTTACCTGTAATGTAGATTCCTGGATCACAGTCTCCTGAGTGCTTACATGTAACATAGATTCCTGGATCACGGTCTTCTTCTTGTCTGTGTGTGATGTTGATTCCCGGATCATGGTCTCCTGCGTGCTAGTATGTAACACAGATTCCTGGATCACAGTCTCCTGCCTGCTAGTATGTAACATAGATTCCTGGATCACAGTCTCCTGCCTGCTAGTATGTAACATAGATCCCTGGATCATGGTCTTCTTCCTGTCTGTGTGTGACGTTGACTCCTGGATCACATTCCCGGAGATGAAATTTAGAAGGGTGGGGTCAGCCCCAAATCCTCATTTTAAATAAACATTCTAGGTGATTCCATTCCTGGTGGTCTATGGGCCAGGCCACACTTTGAGAAGCATGGATCTATTTGGATGGAGGGATAGGGTGCCCCACTGAGGTGCTGTTTAGAGAATCTGAATTTTTGTCCATTTCATCTGCAAATCATAATGAACACCCCAATGAAGCATCTCTCCCTAGTGCTGGGAGACAAGATTCATATTTACATTTTCAGCAAACTCCAGTGCATTTGCAGCAAGGTCCCTGCTCCCCCAGTTACCCAGAAACGTTTCCAGGAAAATGATTTCTGAATCCATTTCAATACCGGCCATATGTGAACAGGGTCTGCAGTGTCCACAAAATGAAGAAGGGTCCTTCATCTTTGTAGCTGTTCACTTAAGTGTCTTTAAGTACATGTTCTGTCCCAGCTGTGTCTTGGGCATCAGAATGGGAATGTGTGGCTGCAGCTTGCCTGACTTGAGGAGAGGTGCAGACGGTGGCTGGGGTGTGTGGGGAGGTGGCTGGAGGAGCTGCAGGACTCAGAAAACACCTCGCGTGAAGGCAACTTGAGTTTAATAATTTGCATGGAATCTCACCAAATATTAAGGGGTCAAACATGGAACAGCAGTTTCCTGCCAGGAGGATGTGTGGGGAGGACAATGTAGTCAGGTTTAGAAGCCTGCAGATCCCTCCTCAGCCCCAGTTCCATAGGCAAATAATCCCCAAGATGGAAATACTGACTGTCCCAGCTACTATGAACTGGATCCTGGGCCCGTCACAGTGTGGAGGAGACACCAGGGGCAAAGTCTCTGCTCTCGTGCTAGTGTGAAGAGGTATGTCCGCACACAAGCAAAGCAATGCCTGAGAACGATGTCATTGACTTGCCTGCACAACCTAACAGAACGAAGGCCCTGCCTCTCACCCTGACCAACTTGTGCAGAACTAAGACCCCACTTCCCAACCTAATCAACTTCTGTGGAACTGAAACCCAACCTCCCATCACAACCAAGCTCTGCAGAACTGAGACGCAGCTTCTGCCCTAACCCAGCTCTGCAGAACTGATACCCAGCCTCCTTTCTAACCAGCCTCTGCAGAACTGAGACCCAGCCCCCACCCTAACCAGCCTCTGCAGAACTGAGACCCAGCCTCCACTCTAACCAGCCTCTGCAGAACTGAGACCCAGCCTCCACCCTAACCAAGTTCTGCAGAACTGAGACCCAGCCTCTGCCCTAACCAGCCTCTACAGAACTGAGACCCAGCTTCCTCTCTAACCAGCCTCTGCAGAACTGAGATGCAGCCTCCACTCTAACCAGCCTCTACAGAACTGAGACCCAGCTTCCTCTCTAACCAGCCTCTGCAGAACTGAGACGCAGCCTCCACTCTAACCAGCCTCTGTAGAACTGAGACGCAGCCTCCACCCTAACCAGCCTCTGCAGAACTGAGACCCAGCCTCCATCCTAACCAGCCTCTGCAGAACTGAGATGCAGCCTCCACTCTAACCAGCCTCTGCAGAACTGAGATGCAGCCTCCTCTCTAACCAGCCTCTGCAGAACTGAGATGCAGCCTCCTCTCTAACCAGCCTCTGCAGAACTGAGACCCAGCCTCCTCTCTAACCAGCCTCTACAGAACTGAGACGCAGCCTCCACCCTAACCAGCCTCTGCAGAACTGAGACGCAGCCTCCACCCTAACCAGCCTCTGCAGAACTGAGACGCAGCCTCCACTCTAACCAGCCTCTACAGAACTGAGACCCAGCTTCCTCTCTAACCAGCCTCTGCAGAACTGAGATGCAGCCTCCACCCTAACCAGCCTCTGCAGAACTGAGACCCAGCCTCCACTCTAACCAGCCTCTGCAGAACTGAGACCCAGCCTCCACTCTAACCAGCCTCTGCAGAACTGAGACGCAGCCTCCACCCTAACCAGCCTCTGCAGAACTGAGTCCCAGCCTCCATCCTAACCTGCAGAACTGAGAAGCAGCCTCCATCCTAACCAGCCTCTGCAGAACTGAGACGCAGCCTCCACTCTAACCAGCCTCTGCAGAACTGAGATGCAGCCTCCTCTCTAACCAGCCTCTGCAGAACTGAGATGCAGCCTCCTCTCTAACCAGCCTCTGCAGAACTGAGACCCAGCCTCCCACCCTTACAGACCCCCTCACTCTGTTGAATTCTCTCTCGTGGCACTCGACACCTTTAAGATGCTACACACTTCACTTTTTATTACTGATCACCTCTCATGTTGACTGCTTATTACCTGTCCTCCTCGGTGACGGGGTGGGAAGCACGAGGGTGGAGGTCGCTGCCTGCCATGCTCACGGCATTGTGGAGCATCTAGAGCAGCTCCTGACACATGGAGGAGCTCAAGAGACACTTGTGGAATGAATAAATGAATGAATGAATAAACTGATGTCACTCCTTCCTGCCCTGGTGGTCTCTGGGCTGGCAGAGGGTCAGCCTGGAGTAGCTGGTGCCATCTCATCATTGCCTGGGACAGTGTGAATGAAGCCAATGCAGGTGGGCAAGCCTGAGACCTGATGCTGGGGTGGCCTGGCCTGGCCTCCATGGACTCGGGCCTCCAGCCCTGGCCAGCTCTGGACAACGCAGCTGCATGAGTCAGTAAATTCCCTGTGTGGCATGGGCCTTTCACTGTTAAAGCTGGAGATTCTTAATAATGCCCAACTTTGAAGCAGCAGGCCATAAAGCATGTCTGCATTTTTAAAGGAAGACCCCATTTCAATGACATTGATTAGTCAGAGCACACTGTTAATTGGAAATAGCAACACTGTCTCACACTTTCTACTAGAATATAATTAATTAGAAATATCAACATTATCTTACACTTTCTACTAGAACACTTTTACTCCTCTTGTCATATTGGGCCATTCAACAAACATTAATATCGAATACGCATTGTGAATGATGCTGGGCATTAAGAACGTATCCATTCACTCACTCCCTCATTCACATATTCAACAACTGCAGGCCAAGTGCTTCAGTGCAGCCAGTGTGGCCGAGGTCTGGGATGCAGCAGGCAGCCTGACTGACTGCTTGTGAGGGAGAGAGGCCCCTGCAGGCAAGAAGGGACCATGGACTGATCACTCTCACACACTCACACACACACACACACACACAGACACACACACACACCCTATTAAATTAAGGTTTTAGGATCAAAAGTGACTACAAAGCTACCTCAGGTTGGGTGGTGAAAAAGTATCACTGAACTAGTGCTATTTAAGCTTATATATCAATGACTAATTATGCAAGGATTGAGAGGAACCATTTAGGGAGAGGAAACAGCAACTCCAAAGACCCTAAGCTATGAGAGAAGTCTGGGTGTTTGAGTAAATTAAAGACCAGAGTGGCGAGCGAGCAGACCAGGCTTGGTGACAGAGACGTTTGTGGCCTGAGGTGGAGAGGCTCATTTCACTCTCAATGTGACAAACATCTGTCAGGGGGCTTTTGGGGACATGGTCTGATCTGTGTGTGAAAAGCCTGTAAAACTGCTCTCTGGGCAGGGCATCCCTGAAAGAAAGGCGGCAGCCCCAGTCAGGGGCTTACAGATCAAACTCCCATCTCCCTGGGACAGAGCACCTGGGGGAAGGGGCGGCTGTGGGCACAGCTTCAGCAGACTTAAACATCTGCCTGCCGGCGCTGAAGAGAGCAGCGGATCTCCCAGCACAGCACTGGAACTCTGCTAAAGGGCAGACTGCTTCCTCAAGTGGGCCCCTGACCCCCGTACCTCTGGATGGGGAGACACCTCCCAGCAGGGGTCGACAGACACCTCGTACACGAGAGCTCCGGCTGCCATCTGGCAGGTGCCCCTCTGGGACAAACCTTCCAGAGGAAGAAATAGGCAGCAATCTTTGCTATTCTGCAGCCTCTGCTGGTGAAACCCAGGCAAACAGGGTCTGGAGTGGACCTCCAGCAAACTCCAGCAGACCTGCAGCAGAGGGACCTGATGGTTAGAAGGAAAACTATCAAACAGAAAGCAATAGCATGAACACCAATAAAAAGGATGTCCACACCAAAACCTTATCCAAAGATCACCAGCATCAAAGACTAAAGGTAGATAAATTCATGAAGATGAGGAAAAACCAGCACGAAAAGGCTAAAAATTCCAAAAACCAGAACACCTCTTCTCCTCCTAAGGATCACAACCCCGCCAGCAAGGGAACAAAACTGGATGGAGAATGAGTTTGACAGAGTGACAGAAGTAGGTTTCAGAAGGTGGGTAATAAATTCCTCCATGCTAAAGGAACATGTTCTAACTCCATGCAAGGAAGCTAAGAACCTTGAAAAAAGGGGTTCCAAGATGGCTGAATAGGAAGAGCTCCAGTCCACAGTTTCCAGCGTGAGTGACGCATTTCCAACTGAGGTACCAGGTTCATCTCACTGGGGCTTGTTGGACAGTGGGTGCAGGACAGCGGGTGCAGCGCACTTGAGCATGAGCCAAAGCAGGGCGAGGCATCACCTCACTCCGGAAGTGCAAGGGATCAGGGAATTCCCTTTCCTAGTCAAGCAAATCAGTGACACACGGCACCTGGAAAATCGGGTCACTCCCACCCTAATACTGCGCTTTTCCAAGGGTCTTAGCAAAGGGCACACCAGGAGATTATATCCCGCGCCTGACTCGGAGGGGCCCATGCCCACGGAGCCTCACTCATTGCTAGCACAGCAGTCTGAGATTGAACTGCAAGGCAGCAGTGAGGCTGGGGGAGGGGCGCCCGCCATTGCTGAGGCTTGAGTAGGTAAACAAAGCAGCCTGAAAGCTTGAACTGGGTGGAGCCCACCGCAGCTAAAGGAGGCCTGCCTGCCTCTGTAGACTCCACCTCTGGGAACAGCGCATAGCCCAATAAAAGGCAGCAGAAATCTCTGCAGACTTAAATGTCCCTGTCTGACAGCTTTGAAGAGAGTAGTGGTTCTCCCAGCACGGAGCTTCAGATCTGAGAACGGACAGACTGCCTTCTCCAGTGAGTCCCTGACTCCCAAGTAGCCTAACTGGGAGGCCCCCCTCAGTAGGGGCAGACTGACACTTCATACGGCTGGGTACCCCTCTGAGATGAAGCTTCCAGAGGATCCAGAGGACGATCAGACAGCAACATTTTCTGTTCAGCAATATTTGCTGCTCTGCAGCCTCTGCTGCAAACAGGGTCTGGAGTGAACCTCCAGCAAACTCCAACAGACCTGCAGCTGAGGGGTCCTGACTGTTAGAAGGAAAACTAACAAACAGAAAGGACACCCACACCAAAACCCCATCTGTACATCACCATCATCAAAGACGAAAGGTAGATAAAACCGCAAAGATGGGGAGAAACCAGAGCAGAAAAGCTGAAAATACTAAAAATCAGAGTGCCTCACCTCCTCCAAAGGAACGCAGCTCCTCGCCAGCAATGGAACAAAGCTGGCCGTAGAACGACTTTGACGAGTTGAGAGAAGAAGGCTCCAGACAATCAAACTTCTCCAAGCTAAAGGAGGAAGTTCGAACCCATCGGAAAGAAGTTAAAAACCTTGAAAAAAGATTAGACAAATGGCTAACTAGAATAACGAGTGCAGAGAAGTCCTTAAAGGACCAGATGGAGCTGAAAACCATGGCATGAGAACTACGTGACAAATGCACAAGCTTCAGTAGCTGATTAGATCAACTGGAAGAAAGGGTATTAGAGATGGAAGATCAAATGAATGAAATGAAGTGAGAAGAGAAGTTTAGAGAAAAAAAGAATAAAAAGAAATGAACAAAGCCTCCAAGAAATATGGAACTATGTGAAAAGACCAAATCTACGTCTGATTGGTGTACCTGAAAGTGATGGGGAGAATGGAACCAAGCTGGAAAACACACTTCAGGATATTATCCAGGAGAACTTCCCCAACCTAGCTAGGCAGGCCAACATTCAAATTCAGGAAATACCAAGAATGCCACAAAGATACTCCTCAAGAAGAGCAACTCCAAGACACATAATTGCCAGATTCACCAAAGTTGAAATGAAGGAAAAAATGTTAAGGGCAGCCAGGGAGAAAGGTTGGGTTACCCACAAAGGGAAGCCCATCAGACTAACAGCGGATCTCTTGATGGAAACTCTATAAGCCAGAAGAGAGTGGGGGCCAATATTCAATATCCTTAAAGAAAAGACTTTTCAACCCAGAATTTCATATCCAGCCAAACTAAGTTTCATAAGTGAAGGAGAAATAAAATCCTTTACAGACAAGCAAATGCTGAGAGATTTTGTCACCACCAGGCCTGCCTTACAAGAGCTCCTGAAGGAAGCACTAAACATGGAAAGGAACAACCAGTACCAGCCACTGCAAAAACATGCCAAATTGTAAAGACCATCGATGCTAGGAAGAAACGGCATCAAGTAATGAGCAAAATAACCAGCTAACATCATAATGTGAGGATCAAATTCACAAATAATAATATTAACCTTAAATATAAATGGACTAAATGCTCCAATTAAAAGACACAGACTGGCAAATTGGATAAAGAGTCAAGACCCATCAATGTGCTGTATTCAGGAAACCCATCTTATGTGCAGAGACACACATAGGCTCAAAATAAAGGGATGGAAGAAGATCAACCAAGCAAACAAAACAGAAAAAGGCAGGGGTTGCAATCCTAGTCTCTGATACAACAGACTTTAAACCAACAAAGATCAAAAGAGACAAAGAAGGCCATTACATAATGGTAGGGGATCAATTCAACAAGAAGAGCTAACTATCCTAAATATATATGCACCCAACACAGGAGCACCCAGATTCAAAAAGCAAGTCCTTAGAGACCTACAGAGACTTACACTCTCACACAATAATAATGGGAGAATTTAACATCCCACTGTCAACATTAGACAGATCAACGAGACAGAAAGTTAACAAGGATATCCAGGAATTGAACTCAGTTCTGCACCAAGCGGACCTAATAGACATCTACAGAACTCTCCACCCCAAATCAACAGAATATACATTCTTCTCAGCATCACACCACACTTATTCCAAAATTGACCACACAGTTGGAAGTAAAGCACTCCTCAGCAAATGTAAAAGAACAGAAATTTTAACAAACTGTCTCTCAGACCACAGTGCAATCAAACTAGAACTCAGGATTAAGAAACCCAATCAAAACTGCTCAACTACATGGAAACTGAATAACCTGCTCCTGAACGACTACTGGGTACATAACGAAATGAAGGCAGAAATAAAGATGTTCTCTGAAACCAACGAGAACAAAGACACAACATACCAGAACCTCTGGGACATATTTAAAGCCGTGTGTAAAGGGAAATTTATAGCACTAAATGCCCACAAGAGAAAGCAGGAAAGATCTAAAATTGACACCCTAACATCACAATTAAAAGAACTAGAGAAGCAAGAGAAAACACATTCAAAAGCTAGCAGAAAGCAAGAAATAACTAAGATAAGAGCAGAACTCAAGGAGATAGAGACACAAAAAACTCTTCAAAAAATCAATGAATCCAGGAGCTGGTTTTTTGAAAATATCAACAAAATTGATAGCTAGCTAGCAAGACTAACAAAGAAGAAAAGAGAGAAGAATCAAATAGATGCAATAAATAATGATAAAGGGGATATCACCACTGATCCCACAGAAATACAAACAACCATCAGACAATACTATAAACACCTCTATGCAAATAAACTAGAAAATCTAGAAGAAATGGATAAATTCCTGGACACATACACCCTCCCAAGACTAAGCCAGGAAGAAGTTGAATCTGAATAGACCAATAGCAGGCTCTGAAATTGAGGCAATAATTAAGAGCCTACCAACCAAAAAAAGTCCAGGACCAGATGGATTCACAGCTGAATTCTACCAGAGGTACAAGGAGGAGCTGGTACCATTCCTTCTGAAACTATTCCAATCAATGGAAAACGAGGGAATCCTCCCTAACTCATTTTATGAGGCCAGCATCATTCTGTTACCAAAGCCTGGCAGAGACACAACAAAAAAAAAAGAGAATTTTAGACCAATATTCCTGATGAATATCGATGCAAAAATCCTCAATAAAATACTGGCAAACTGAATCCAGCAACACATCAAAAAGCTTATCTACTGCATCCCTTCCTTACACCTTATACAAAAATTAATTCAAGATGGATTAAAGACTTAAATGTTAGACCTAAAACTATAAAAACCCTAGAAGAAAACCTAGGCAATACCATTCAGGACATAGGCATGGGCAAGGTCTTCATGTCTAAAACACCAAAAGCAATGGCAACAAAAGCCAAAATTGACAAATGGGATCTAATTAAACTGAAGAGCTTCTGCACAACAAAGGAAACTACCATCAGAGTGAACAGGCAACCTACAGAATGGGAGAAAATTTTTGCAATCTACTCATTTGACAAAGGGCTAATATCCAGAATCTACAAAGAACTCAAATGTACAAGAAAAAAACAACTCCATCAAAAAGTGGGCAAAGGATATGAACAGACACTTCTCAAAAGACATTTATGCAGCCAACAGACACATGAAAAAATGCTCATCATCACTGACCATCAGAGAAATGCAAATCAAAACCACAATGAGATACCATCTCACGCCAGTTAGAATGGCAGTCATTAAAAAGTCAGGAAACAATAGTTGCTGGAGAGGATGTGGAGAAATAGGAACACTTTTACACTGTTGATGGGAGTGTAAATTAGCTCAACCATCATGGAAGACAGCGTGGTGATTCCTCAAGGATCTACAACTACAAACACCATTTGACCCAGCAATCCCATTACTGGGTATATACCCAAAGGATTATAAATCATTCTACTATAAAGACACATGCACACATATGTTTATTGCGGCACTATTCACAATAGCGAAGACTTGGAACCAACCCAAATGACCATCGATGATAAACTGGATAAAGAAAATGTGGCACATATACACCATGGAATACTATGCAGCCATAAAAAAGGATGAGTTCATGTTCTTTGCAGGACATGGATAAAGCTGGAAACCATCACTCTCAGCGAACTAACCCAGGAACAGAAAACCAAACACCACACGTTCCCACTCACAAGTGGGAGTTGAACAATGAGAACACATGAACACAGGGAAGGGAACATCACACACAGGGACCTGTTGGGGTGGGGGGCTAGGGGAGGGATAGCATCAGGAGAAATACCTAATGTGGATGACAGGTTGGTGGATGCAGCAAACCAACATGGCACATGTCTACCTATATAACAAAACTGCATGTTCTGCACATGTATCCCAGAACTTAAAGTATAATAATAAAAAAAGATATAGGAGTGTCAAACAATAAAATTATCAGGTTTCATCTAAAAAATAATAATAGGCAGGGTAATGGTGAATTTGGGAAGGGAGTAACTGGGCGGGGAGCTCGCTGGGGACTTCCAGAACGACCTATTTCTTGACTTCAGTATTTGGGAGGATTTTTGAGGTGGGAACCTATTATTTCTCCTCTTTTGTGTATGTATGTTATGTGTCAATAAAAATTTTATATATATTTTAATAAACCCTGTAAAACCTGGGGAACATGGAGAAACCCTGTCTCTCCTAAAAATACAAAAATTAGCCAGGTGTGGTGGCAGGTGCCTCTAATCCCACCTACTCGAGAGGTTGAGGTGGGAGAATCACTTGAACCCAGGAGGTTGAGGCTGCAGTGGGCTGAGATTGCGCCCTGTGCTCCAGTCTAGGTAACAGAGTGAGATCTTGTTTCAAAAAAGAAAAAAAAAAAAAGAAAGAAAAAGAAACCCTAGGAGGTGCTGCTGCGTGGAGAACAGTGTGTATGGATTTAAGAAGGGAAGCAGGAGGCCAGTTAATGGAGTGACCCCACGATGGTCCTGCTGACAGCTGGAGCCCCGAGTGAGTGGCAGGAAGAAGACAGAGCTGGGACAGAATTGGCTGTGTCCAGGGGATATGGCTGGCAGGAGGTAGAGCACAGAGAAAGAGCAGGGGCAGGGATGAGTGTTAGACTTTTAAAATGTTTAACTTTTTTTAGCCATATTTTTGGCAAACTCTAGTTCTATTAGTCATCATAAGAGTGTGACCTGGATGGGTATGGTGGCTCACACCTGTAATCCCAGCACTTTGGGAGGCTGAGGTGGGCGGATCACCTGATGTCAGGAGTTCGGGACCAGCCTGGCCAACGTGGTGAAACCCTATCTTTACCAAAAATACAAAAATTAGCTGGGTGTGGTGGTGTGCCTGTAATCCCAGCTACTTGGGAGGCTGAGGTGGGCAAACTGCTTGAACCTGGGAGGCAGAGGTTGCAGTGAGCCGAGATTGTGCCACTATACTCCAGCCTAGGCAACAGAGTGAGACTCTGTCTCAAAAAAAAAAAAAAAAGTGTGGCCTGTATATGTCTACTTTTTTGGAAATTTCTGAGTTCAATAATCAATTTTTAACTTTTAAAATATTTAATTTTGCAATAATTGTAGACGGACAAGAAAGTGGCAAAGACCACGCAGACTGCTGCCATCTACCCTTCACCACCTTTCCTTAAGGTTAACATCTTACATCACCACAGTGGGTGAGAAAGACCAGGAAATTCCAAAGAGGACAGCACTTTCAGCTCGCACTAGACCTCATCCGGATTGTATCCCGCTGAGGATCTCTCCACGGTGCTGGGTCCAGTCCAGGACCCCACACTGCGCTCACTCTCCTGCCTCCCTAAGCCTCCTCCATTTGGTGACAGGGTCCAGGGCTCCCCTTGTCTTTCGTGGCCTGGATGCTTCCAACGAGCATTTGTCACTTATGTTGCAAAATACCCCTTTCTTTGGGCTGCGTGATGTTTGCCCACGATTAGACGGAGGGAACGTGTTCTTGGCAAGAACCCCACAGGCGTGATGTCCGGGTTTGTCGGTGCATAGCATCAAGGGCCGCTTGATGTCAAGGTGTCCGGCAGGGCTGCCCTTCACCTGAGCACATGGTTAAGGTGGCAGAGGCTGGCTCCCTCCACTGTGCCTTTTCTGCCTGCTCCTCTCATGCTTCCAGTCTTCCTGTGTTTTCCGAAGCCACATGAGATTCCATGCTCCTCTGGCCATTTCCCTGCCTGGAACTGGGATCAGACATTTCTCCCAAGAGCCCTGGTTCCTGTTATGAGAAGACAGTGGTAGAAAACCAAGGCCTGGCTGCAGGTGCTGGTTTCTGCCATGCGTCATTGCTTCTGGGTCCTACTATTAGTGTATTGCTGTCTACTTCTCCCTTAATTCTGTCAATATTTGCTTTATATATTCAGGTGCTCTGATGTTGAGTGCATGTATTTATAATTGTCGTATCTTCCTGTTGGATTGAACTTTTACTATTACATAATGTCTTTTTTCTGTTCTGACAGTTTTTGTCTGATATAAGTATAGCCACACCTGTTCCCTTTTGGTTACCATTTGCTTGGGATATCTTTTTTCATCTTTTCACTTTCAGCCTAGGTGTGTTCTTAAATCTAAAGCAAGTTTCTTACAGAGAGCATATTGTTGGGTCTTGTTTATTTAAAAAAATTCGGTACAGGCACTCTGTCTTTTGATTGGGGAGTTTCATTTCTATTTAAAATAATTACTACTAGGGAAGGATTTAGTATCGCCATTTTGTTGTTTTCTGTTAGTTTCACAGTTCTTTTGTCTGTCTTTTCCTCTGTCGTCTTTATGTCTTGTTATTTTTTTTTTTGTATTGATATGCTTTGAATCCTTTCTCTTTTTCTTTTGTGTAAGTTCTACAGTTTTTTCTTTTGGTGTGTTTGGTTACCTTGGGGACTTACATAACATATAACAGTCTATTTTAAGCTGATAGCAATTTAGTTCAATCACATAGAGCTCTGAACTTTCACTGTCCCTCCTTCTTCATGCCATGCTCTCCTTGTCATAATTTATAACTATTTAAATTGTGTATTTTAATGTTTTTTTGTTATAGTTGCTTTTAACATTTTTGTGTTTTAATTTTTATACTAGAATGAAAAGTGATTTACTTACTGCTATTACAGTAGTATAGTATTCTGTATGTGTTTATACATTTGCCTTTACGAGTGAGTTTTGAAATATCTTGTGTTACCATGTGACTGCTTGGTGTCCTTTGTTACTACTTGAAGAACTTTCTTTAGCATTTCTCGTAAGGCAGGTGCAGTGGTGATGAACTCCCTCAGGTTTTGTTTGTCTTGGAAAGTCTTTATCTCTCTTTCATTTTTGAAGGATAGTTTTGCCATATATAGCATTCCGTGTGAGCACTTTTTTTCGTTGAGCATTTTAAATATACCATTCCATTCCCTTCTGGCCTCCAAGGTTTCTGTTGAAAAATCCACTCAATCGTAGGCATGGAGAGGCTCCATTGGGTGTGACAAATTACTTTTCTCTTGCTGCTTTCAAAATTCTCTCTTTGCCTTTGACTTCTGACAAATTGATCACAGTGCATCTTGGTGGTACTTGTTTCGGTTTTCCATATTTGGTTTTTCATGCTTGTTTGATCTAAATGTCTATTTCCTCCCCCATATTTGGGAAGTTTTCAGCCATGATTTTTCTGAATAACTTGTCTGGTTCTTTCTTTTTCTCTTCTCCTTTTCGAACTTTCATCATGTTTATAATGGCCTGCTTGGTGACTTTCCATAAGTTCTGTAAGCTTTCTTCATTCTTTTTATTATTATTTTTTTTGCTGTTCTGATTTAATTATTTGTAATAACATTGTCTTTGAGTTCACCGTTGCTTTCTTCTGTTTGATCTGGTCTGCTGTTGAATCCTTCTAGTAAATTTTTCAGGTCAATTATGTTCTTCAGCTCCATAATTTCTGTTTGGCACATTTTAAAAATATGTCCCATCACTTTGTTGAAATTCTCATTTTGTTCCTTCATTGTTCTCTTGACCTTAGGGGGCATCTTCATATGCCTTGTTTTGAATTCTCTGTTAAATAAATCATATAACTTCATTTCACTAGGGTCAGTTTCTAGAGATTTCTTTTATTTCCTTGGAATATCTTTGCCTGAGTTTTCATTTTCCTTGACTCTCTGCATTGTTGCCTCTCTCAGTCTTCATGACCTTGTCTTATACGTGAGAAGACCCCCACCAATCATTCAGAGATTCTGAGGGTCTCAGCCAATTCTTTCCCTTCCCAGAGAGAAGAAGGTACTGTGGTTTTTGCCTGTTTGCTCTGGCTGAGTCAGGGATGAACAACATGGCATCTACTAGTCTAAGCTGTCATCTCTGTCCTCCCCTAAGTGGCTGGACTGCTGGGCCCATCAGAGCTCCAAGACTGGAAGGCTTGGAAGATAGATGCAGTTCTCTGTGCAACCCTGAAGAAGCTGAGGTGTAGGATGCATGGATCACTTCTTTCCTCCTCAGTGGGAAGCTGAAAGACAGAGTTCTTGTTTGCTTATTCTGCACTGAGGAGGGATCTACCAGCCATGCCACTGTCTTCATTCTCCCCCAGGCAGCCAGAGTAGGCCAGATTCCAGCAGGCTCAATGCTTGCAGGTCAGAGACCTCTGGGAGCCCTCTTGGAAAAGTCAGGGTGCTGGATGTACTGATCCTTCCCTCCCCTGGGAAAAGGTGGGAGCCAGGGGGTCTCTTCCTGATTATAGGGTGCTGTGCCAGGGTAGGAATTCTTGAGAGAATCTCCTAAGCATCTTTGGTAAGTCTAGTTTTAGATTTTCCCAGGGTGCAGGAGATTTTCAATTAGTGTTATTTATTTATTTATTTATTGAGACAGAGTCTCACTCTACTGCCCAGGCTGGAGTGCAGTGGCGTGATCTCGGCTCACTGCAAGCTCCGCCTCCCGGGTTCATGCCATTCTTCTGCCTCAGCCTCCTGAGTAGCTGGGACTATAGGCACCTGCCACCACACCCAGCTAATTGTTTTATATTTTTAGTAGAGACTGGGTTTCACGGTGTTAGCCAGGATGGTCTCGATCTCCTGACCTCATGATCCACCCGCGTTGGCCTCCTAAAGTGCTGGGATTACAGGCATGAGCCACTGCACTCAGCCTAGTGTCTAAATTTTTGCAAAGGGAATTTGTCCACAAATATTGTTGAACTGCTGTGTTTGTTGAGGGGAAGGAGAGCCCAGACCATCCTACTGCATTATCTTATTGAAATCACTCCCCAGAAGATTTTTACTGTTGCAATGTATAATCGCAAATGCTGAATTAATAAATAATTTGAGTACTTCATAATATAAATGTAAGGATCAGTAGACAGTAAAATCTATCATCCTGCTGTGATTTTAGATAATCAAAGTGTTTGCTGAATGTGCATCCATTTGAAACTAAAATGCTAGTGTAACCGCACCATGTAACATCCCAGCCAACGGTACCCTGGTCAGCTGGTGATGCTCACAGAGAAGTCTGAGCCTGACAATTACTGTGGGATAACAAAAAGAAATGAGTTTATATTGCCCTTCCATTTGAGAAGGTCATAATTTAATCAGGAAGTAGAGAAAACACAGAAGATAAAAAGTAACTATCACTGCATTAAATGGAACTACAGAAAAATGACACACAGAGAATTCTCACAATGGAAAATTTTCAACAGTTAGAAGTTATCCAGTAATGCAATGGGAACCCTGAAAAGGAAATGCGTGGTGGGAAACCCCTTGGCTGGACTAGGAGGATGTTGGAAGTTCCTTCCAGTTACATCCGGATGGGATTTGGGGACCGCTCTCTAGACCTTCGGGGGGCAAAGGGGCAACAGGACCGTATTTGCACTTCAGGGAGCCTTTCCAAGCAGAAACACAGGGGTAAAGTCAAAGAGGCCAGAGGCACACATCAGGCCAATCGTCAATATAAAGATTTTAGACAGGGATAAAAAATAGGATGTGAAGATTTTCAGAGTTTTCATAATTCAAGATTTTTACTGAACATAATCGAACATAATCTACCTTAGAGTAATAAGAAACGGCCGATGGGTGCGTATTTTGTGAAGGCTCTTGGTAAATGTGCACTGGACTAAACTGGCAGTGGGGAACCGGGGAGATCTGCGACCAGGAGACGGCCCCGTTAGGTGAGGCTGGGCGGGCGTGGGCTGGGGCAAGCCATCACAGCTTTCCGTGTGTCTGGGCCCAACAAGGGCCATGGTGGATAACGGATAAGTGAGACTGGATACTCGGTGCCCCAGCTCCCAGCAGAATTGTGCAGCAGGAGGCATGAAGCTAAATCCCAGAAAATGTGCTCGGATTTCCAAGGCCTGCCTGCATGCCACCTCCTCCCTCCGCTCCTCCTCCCTCCGCTCCTCCTCCATCTGCCGCTCGGCGTGGCAGGCACCTACCTGGGAGTCCATCGGGGTTTGTAGCCTGTGTTAGAATTATTGATGTAGAGGCCAAGCATGGGTTCCAGAATCCACAAATGTGAAGCGAAACAGGGCTTCCCTCTGCTGGGGTTGGGTGAGGACCTCCTGCTGGAGATCCAGGATGCAGTTGGGTGTGATGTGGGGCCAGGAGAGACGTGGGTGTGTGGGGTGTAGACTGGGCTGCACACCCGCCTTTGGGTAGAGCAATCACATGCATATTTCCTGTAGATCAAGTAGATGCGTGGCAAATATCAGGTGTGGGTCATTTTACCCACAGTGAGTCCCAAAGAAAGGTGCCCCACAGTGTAGGATCCAAATAGGCTGTAGGGGTGAACCATGGAGGTGGGAGGGGGAGGAGGGAGTCAGGCAGGAAAAGGGGAGGCTGAGCCATCTCTCAATGTTAGAAAAGAAAGGAAGGGAAGACCACATCAGGATGCTCAAAAGAACTGAAAAATGCCCAGTCCAATGTCCAGTCTTAGAGAAGCAGTGACCAGAGACCAGGAGGGCCCTTTCTTTTTGCTCAGTCAACAGCCTTCTTTCTCCTCTGTCCTCCTTCACACCCTGCCCAGATGGAGCCAGCGTTAGGAAGAGGGAGGGGAGGGGGTGTGAGTGACCCCCATGCTCTGACCTCCCTTCCCTGTAAGTCCTTAGAAATTAACGTTTGAGGTTTGCAGAGGGAATGGAAAAACAAACTTTGAATAGGAAAACAGACTGAAGGTGAAAAGACATCAAGTCTGTCTGCACAGGACTAAGGGCTGGTGTCTTCATGGGCAGCACCTGAGATTGGGTGCGCCCAGTTCTGCAGCTGCCGGCATGGGGATGGGTCCCGAGCATGGAAGGGCAAGGACGTGTAAGATGTTTTCATAGCGACATCCTCATGTTTTGAGTTTCCTTAATTATCCCAAGACAAGAAGCACGTATGTTTGCTTGGTCCTCCAACACCATTGAAGATGGCTTCTCTAAGGCAGCTTAAAGAATGGTTAAGGGACAGAGATCCACCAGTCCCTGGTAGTGACACTGACAGTGAAGGCCTCCACCAAGGGTGGGGCTCAGGGATGCAAGGGGCTGTCTGCTCTGGACCAGAGGGAGCCTCCGAACGGGCTGGGGAGGAAGGAATGTCCCTCAGCAGGACCCAGGAGCACAGAGGTGGGATTCCCATTTTCAGGTGAATAGGACAGAACAAGATTTTGAGCAACCAATTTCTTAGAACGACAAACTCAGTTAACCATGAAATTAAAGTGGAACTTGAGAGTGTGGAATATACACTTCTCTTTATTTTAGCTAGCTAAAGTTACTGCTCTTCATGAAGAATCACCATTATCCGCTAAACTGATTTGAAGACAAATAACTGAGGAAGGGAAATCAGGTTTCAGCTGAGTAATCCGTGCTTCCAGTAGTCAGCAGCAAAATCATCATGGTCACCCAGCTGGAGAAGTGACATCCTGTGTTTGACCAAGATTCCGGAAGAGAAAAGTCAACATGGAGATGGAAATAAGTTTCAGAAGCAGTGTCTGATAATTACCAAGATAGAGGGGTGCCGTTTTATGCGTACTTCATTATCCTGGCTACGCGATTGTTCTGTTACGGACTGAACTGTGTCTCCCTCTAGGAAAGGTCCATGGAGATCCTCACCCCCAGTGCCTCAGAACATGACCTCGCTTGGAAATAGGGTCACTGCAGATGGAATGAGTTGAGATGAGGTCACCGGAGTGGGCTCCTAGGATGACAGTGCTCTTATGAGAAGAGGAGAAGGGACGAAGATGGGGAAGGTCTTGGGAGGCAGAGGCCGAGGGCGGAGTGATGCAGCCACAGCCACGGATGCTGAAGAGGAAGGAGGGATACCCCCATAGAGACATGCAGGGAGTGAGGCCTTGCCCACACCTTGATTTCAGACTTCTGGCTTCCAGAGCTGGGAGAGGGTAAATTTCTATTGTTTTAAGCCACCCTGTGTGTGGTATTTTGTTATGGCAGCCCAGAAACTAGTACAGTCCATCCCCCAAATGTAAATGGTGTTGAGTCGGAAGTGACCTCAGAAAGCTTCTATCCCAGCAATACTCAAATTTGCATTCCTCACTCTCCATCAAGGCAAGGGGTTCCCTGGTGCTAACAGCAAACCCCAACCACTCCCCCTGATGTGGTTCTGTCTCTAAGTATTCCCTTACTGTACATCTTCTTTTAAAACACCCTTGGATAGGTAGATTGCTCGAGCCCAGGAGTTTGACACCAGCCTGGGCTACATGGTGAAACCCCAACTCTACAAAAAACAAAACAAAACAAACAAACAAATTAGCTGGGCATGATGGCACAAGCCTACAGCCCCAGATACTCGGGAGGCTGAGGTGAGAGGATCATTTGAGCCTGGGGAGGCTGAAGTGAGAGGATCATTTGAGCCTGGGGAGTCTGAGGTTGCAGGGAGCTATGATTCTGCCACTGCACTCCAGCCTGGGCAACAGAGCAAGACCCCGTCTCAAAAAAAATGACCTTGGAGACACAAAATGTGATAATACACTAAGAATAAATTTCATTTCTGAAGCTTTGAAACACATAAAATTATCGTTCCGCTCATAGCTGAAAAGTATAATAAAGCTGTTGATCACAAATTTATTACTATGGTAACTGCAACACAAGGATAATTTGTTTTTATATGCAGCATTATTACTGGAAAAAACTGTACTTATAGGTTGCTAGGGGGCTTAGAAGACAATGAAACTAATGTTTTTCAATATCTTTTCTTATTTTAGTGCTACATGCTTTTTGCAGAAAATTTTGAAAATATTTAAAAGAAAATATAATTCAACCACAAACCCAGAGATAACCACTGTTAGGATTATGATTATTATGCATTCATGCATTATTAGTTTTCACTGCTGTGTGTGATAGTTTGTGTGTGTCAACTAGGATGTGGTACCACGGCATTTGGTCAAACACCTGCATGGATGTTGATGTGCAGGTGTGTTTTAGAAGAGATGAATGCTTACATTGGCAGATTTCCCTCCAAACTTGAGATGAAGTCACACTCTCTGGCCCAGGCTGGAGTGCAGTGGTGTGGTCTCAGCACAATGCAACCTCCACCTCCCAGGTTCAAGTGATTCTCCTGCCTCAGCCTTCTGAGTAGCTGGGATTACAGGCATGCACCACCACGCTCAGCTAATTTTTTTTTTTTTTTTTAGTAGAGACAGGGTTTCACCATGTTGGCCAGACTGGTCTTGCACTGCTGACCTCAAGTGATCCGCCCGCCTCACCACCCAAAGTGGTGGGATTACAGGTGTGAGCCACAGCACCCTGTTAAACACTGTTAATGTTTTAACAGTCTATACACATATTATTTACTTGACAATTAATTGATCTATTCAGTCCTTAATATGTATTTACTTACCAAATGAATAAATGAATAAATTTATATATTAGGTATCATATGCCAAAGAAGACAATGAACTCACAGAATACACTGTCTTTATTGTTAAGGAGAATTACATCTAAGATGACTTGTTTAGTAAAACTCACTGCTGCTTCACGGTTAGCACCAGGTTCTACTAATGGTGTGATACTACTTAGCTGTGTCCTGCAATCTTACAGATTGGACTCTTTTTTGCTATATTGTCTTCATTCAGTACATTCTCTGGAATCCTGAAGGTCAGACCTTCAACAGCCACTAGATGAAGAGACATGAACAGAAAGCCTTGTGTGAATTTTCACAGAAGTATTTAGCGGAACTGCCTGTGCTGCTGCTGTGAGACATTCTGAAGTCCGTGACAGTAAAGAGAGTGACTCACATTTAAGGAATGATTGTTCTGAACACTCTTCATCGTGGAAATGTGAAAAATGATTTGTCCATTGTGCTGCCAGAACTCTGTTAGGAGTCATGCAATGAACTCAGGTAAGGCCCTCGGTTATGGGGCAGGAATGCACGTAACACAGTCAGAGGAAAACGCAGAGAAGTAGCTCACTGGTATACTGAAGAGCTAGTAAATGCACTTTTGTGGCTCTGAGTGTTATCATGAATGACTTACCTGTTTTCGAAAGTTAAGATTTCATATAATTAGAAATGGAAAAAAAATGATGGTATTTTATCTACGTCTCTAAACCCAACTCCCTACCAAAAGCATGGGCTGAAAAGAGAAAGTGGCCAGTATTAAATAATGTTGCACATCATAAAAATTTGAAAAAGTAATTTAAAGGAAGAAAAATAATTAATAGTGGCTATATTTGCACTAGTAACCCTATCTCTCCTTCCTTTCATTCATGCATCCCTTGAGTCAAAGTGGAAATCAAAGTCAAAATTGCTGAGTGTTTAGAAATTAGTGACTGTAAAAGCATCATCTATCAATATATGTGTGATGTAGCTAAGATATATTCTTAGGAACATTCATAGCCTCATATACTTTTATTACTAAATATACTTTCAGATGAAGAATGACACAACAAATAGGTCTAAGGAAAGCCAAAGAAGAAATAGCAATAAAAGCAGAAGTTAATGAATTAGAAAACAATTGAAAATGTTTAAATCCACCCACGAGCCAGTTCCTCTCTGGCTTCACCCCAGATCACCATTTTCAGTTTTCAAGACAATCCCCCTGAAGCTGGCGGACCACTGTAGGCAAAGGTATTTTTCCTGAGAAGCAAATCTATGAAAATCTTCTAAGAAAGTTATTTCCTGAGATTAAATCATTCCTGTAGATGAACGGGCAATGGATTTCTGCAGAGAGACCAGTATTTGGGACAAGGCTACGGCGCCTAAAATTAGGAGATTCTCAAGCTGCCCCTTGGAAGTAGGATGTTTTTAAGAAACTATGCT